>NC_080019.1:34877689-35187882 GCF_030020395.1 Manis pentadactyla
TTGGAAGTATTCCCTCCTTTTCTACTTTTTGTAAAACTTTAAGGAGGATGGGTCTTAGGTCTTCACTAAATGTTTGATAAAGTTTATCGGTGAAGTCATCTGGTAAAGGGTTTTTTTCTCATACAGTTTTTTGATTACCAATTCGATCGTTGCTAGTAATTGGTCTGTTCACATTTTCTGTTTCTTTCTGGGTCAGCCTTGGAAGGTTCTATTTTTCTGGAAAGTTGTCCATTTCTTCCAGATTATACAGTTTATTAGCATATAACTTTTCATAGTATTCTCTAATAATTTGTATTTCTGTGGTGTCCATAGTGATTTTTCCTTTCTCATTTCTGATTTTGTTTATGTGAGTAGACTCTATTTTTTTCTTGACAAGTCTGGCTAAGGGTTTATCTTTTTTTTTTTTTAATTTTCTCAAAGATACAACTCCTGCTTTCATTGATTCTTTCTATTGCTTTATTCTTCTCAATTTTGTTTATTTCTGCTCTAATCTTCATTATGTCCCTTCTTCTAGTGACTTTGGGCCTCATTTGCTCTTCTTTTTTCTAGTTTCATTAACTGTGAGTTTAGAAAGCTTGTATGGGATTGTTCTTCTTTCCTGAGGTAGGCCTGTATTGCAATATACTTCCCTCTTAGCACTGCCTCCACAGATTTTGCAGTGTTGAATTATTGTTGTTATTTGTCTCCATATATTGCTTGATCTCTGTTTTTATTTGGTCATTGATCCATTGGTTATTTAGGAGCATGTTGTGAAGCCTCCACGTGTTTGTGGGATTTTTCATTTTCTTTGAGTAATTTATTTCTAATTTCGAAGTTTTGTGATCTGAGAAACTGGTTGGTACAGTTTCAATATTTTTGAATTTACTGAGGCTCTTTTTGTGGCCTACTATATGGTCTATTCTTGAAAATGTTCCATGTGTACTTGAGAAGAATGTGTATCCTGCTGCTTTTGGGTGTAGAGTTCTGTAGATGTATGTTAGGTTCATCTGTTCTAATTTGTTGTTCATGCCTCTGTCTCCTTACTTATTTTCTGTCTGGTTGTTCTGTCCTTTGGAGTGACTGGAGTGTTGAAGTCTTCTAGAATGAGTGCATTGCATTCTATTTCCTCTTTTAATTCTGTTAGTATTTGTTTCACATATGTGGGTGCTCCTGTGTTGGGTGCCTAGATATTTATAATGGTTATATCTTCTTGTTGAATTGACCATTTTATCATTATGTAATGTCCTTCTTTTCTCTTGCGACTTTCTTTGTTTTAAAGTCTATTTTGTCTAATACACATACTGCAACACTTGCCTTTTTCTCACTATTAGTTGCACAAAACATCTTTTTCCATCCCTTCCCTTTTAGTCTGTGTATGTTTTTGGATTTGAAGTGAGTCTCTTGTAGGCAGCATATAGTTGGGTCTTGTTTTTTCATCCACTCAGTGACTGTATGTCTTTTGATTGGTGCATTCAGACCATTTACATTTAGGGTTACATTATATATATATATATATAAGTACATTAATAGGTATGTATATATATATATATATAAGTACATTAATAGGTATGTACTTATTGTCATTGCAGGCTTCAGATTCATGGTCACCAAAGTGTAACTTTCTTACTATCTAAGAGTCTAACTCAACTCACTTAGTATGCTATTACAAACACAATCTAAAGGTTCTTTATTTTTTTCACCCTCCTTTACTTCCTCCTCCATTCTTTATACATTAGGTATAATATTCTGTACTCTTTGTCTGTCCCTTTTCATTACCTCTGGTGACAGCTATTTAACATTAGGAACACGTCCATCTATAGCAGTCTCTCAAAAATAGACTGTAGAGATGGTTTGTGGGAATTAATTTTTTTCAGCTTTTGCTTATCTGGAAATTTTTAAATCCCACCTTCAAATTTAAATGATAATCTTGCTGGATAGAGTATTCTTGGTTCAATGGCCTTCAGTTTCTTTGTATTAAGTATATCATACCACTCCCTTCGGCCTGTAAGGTTTCTGTTGAGAAGTCTGATGTTAGCCTGATGGGTTTTCCTTTGTAGGTAATCTTATTTCTCTCTCTGGCTGCTTTTAACAGTCTGTCCTTATCCTTGATCTTTGCTATTTTAGTCATTATATGTCTTGGTGCTGTCCTCCTTGGGTCCCTTGTGTTGGGTGATCTGTGCACCTCTATGGCCTGAGAGATTATCTCCATCTCCAGATTGTGGGAGTTTTCAGCAATTACTTCCTCAAAGACACTTTCTATCCATTTTTCTCTCTCTTCTTCTTCTGGTACCCCTATAATAAGAATATTGTTCCATTTGTATGGTTCACACAGTTCTCTCAGTATTCTTTCATTCCTAGAGATCCTTTTTTCTCTCTGTGCCTCAGTTTATTTATATTCCTCTTCCCTAATTTCTATTTCATATATCATCTCCCTCACCATATCTAATCTGCTTTTAATACCCTCCATTTTGTTCCTCAATAATTGGATCTCTGTCCTATTTCATTCCTAAGTTCTTAAATATTTTTCTGTACCTCCCACAGCTTGTTTATGATTTTTATTTTGAAATCTCCTTCAGGTTGATTTATTAATTCAGTCTCACTCAATCCTTTTTCTGACATTGTTGAGAATTTGCTTTGAACCAGGTTCCTTTGATGTTTCATATTTGTATGTGGTGCCCTCTAGTGCCCAGAAGCTCTACTCTCTAGAGCTCCTCAGCCCCTGGAGCAATGTCAGGGGTTGCAGGGAAGTTGTGCTAGTGCCTGGAGGGAGGAAAGAGCTATTTCCTGCTTCCTGGTTGCTATGCATGTCTCTACTGCCAGAACCAGTGGGCCAAACACATAGGTGTAAGCCTCTATGCTGTGTTTTTGTAGCTGCTGTAGGCAGGGATTCCCTCTGGCTGGCCTGACTCCATGGCAGGTTTTGCCATGTGCAGCCTGGCTGGGAGGAAGGCACAGAAAGTGGGGGCCTTGGAGCTGTGTAACCAGCCAGGGGTCTGGAGTGTATGAGGATCATGAAAGTTCCCAACTTGCTGGTCAGGGTGCACCTGGACATTTCTGTTTACCTGTCCTTTCTCCTGAGCATTAAGCTGTGTGCAATCCTTGCCCCTTAAGCATCCCTCTCTCTTTTAGGAGGTCTCTCAGACTGCCCACCTAGATCAGCTGGGTATGGATCCTTGTTTTCCACAAGCAGCTGGAATCTCAGTCTCTCCAAGTATCCATCTGTCTTACCTTTCCAACCCCACTAATCACCAGAGCACCACGGAATGTAGAATCGTGCTCCCAGAGCAATGTCTAGGGCTAGGTGTTCAGCAGTCCCATGCTCCTACTTCCTCCCCACTCTTTTTCTCTTCCTCCCACCCGTGAGCTGTGGTGGGAGAAGGGCTTGGTTCCCGCTGGGTCATGGCTTTGGTATCTTACCCTCTTCCATGAGGTCTGTTCTTTCCTCCAGGTGTATGCAGTCTAGAGCAGCCATCTTTCCTGTTGCTCTCTCATGATTAGTTGTATTAACTGTATTTTCATATTATATGAGGTTTTAGGAGGAGGTCTCTGTCTCTCCGCTCATGCCATCATCTTTAATCAGAACATTGATCTTTTTAGATATTTCTTATAGATATCTGGAGTTAGCATTATAAACCCTTTTGTAATATATCACAGTTTGTGGCACTTGACATCTATCTATGATCAAGTTAAATATCCCTGTCTTCAATCTTATATTTCAGTGATTGTATTTCACACATCCTATGGATACAAATCCATCTATTTGAGTTTCAAACACTATCATACTCTTTTGACCATCTTCCAATTTAAAAATGAATTTCCT
The DNA here is from genome assembly GCF_030020395.1 of Manis pentadactyla. NCBI lineage: Eukaryota > Metazoa > Chordata > Mammalia > Pholidota > Manidae > Manis > Manis pentadactyla. Next base: position 34,881,489 of record NC_080019.1, read on the forward strand.
TTCACAAGAATTGAATAAAACATTTTCTAAGTCTCTGTCTAAGTGAATACCAGTGATTTGACAATTATATTTATGTATTTTAACCCTTAATTTTTATCCCTTATATTAAGATGTTTCTTTGAAACTTTCTTATGGTTTATTTAAAGCTTTTCCTTTATTTTAATGAGTTATAAATTCATTTCTCTCAAATGAGTTGATAAATTTGAAATAACTTTGAAAGTAAATGATTTAACATTCATTTTAGTATTAAATAATATTTATAATAATACTAAATAATAATCATTTTTAATATTAAAATTTTTAACATTCATTCCTCCCTCTCACTTCCAAAATAATGTGACTTTACTTGGTCTCATCACCACTTTAAAAAATTCTATAGACTATAATAAAATTGTAAACTTACTATTAATAAAATTACTCCTTTTGCTTCCATTATTTTGTACAGATCTTTTCATTTCTTGTGCATATCTTCATTTCATTTGTGATAGTGAATCTAAAATATTTTAGCCACACTATGTTCATTCTTCAGTGGACTGAGAATGTATTACTAGGTACTTAGGGAGTATTATCAGCATTTGCAGTGTATGTGTAATGTTATTCAAGTGACTATAACAGTATTCATGTGGCTTAAAAAATGTATGTACTTGATGCCAAAGATATTTACAGAGCTTGACTTAGTCATGAGGGGGAAGAGATAGTAGGATCCTCCGAGATTACCTGATCTAGATCCTTGTCTTCTGGCAAGAACGTGTTGAAGCTGTTCAGGACAGATAATTTTCTAATTATCATTCTGGATATTCTATATTCATTTTTCTTCTCTCTAAAATTACACAAAGCACTTGTTACTAGGCTATGTACCTGGCTTTCTGACACTGCCTGGATAGAATGGTTGCCTTAGATAATTTTTTATTGTTTTTATTTGTAATTATCCACCTAGTGAAATTTAGCAGATTTCACTACTTGATAGTTTAAACTGCAATAAGATTAATATTCTACTGGTTTAAATTTAGATATCATAGATAAACTAAAATAGGTAACAAAGTAGAAATAAATCTTTTATCAGGATTCAGAAGAGATTCAACCTGGCTCTGCTATTGGAGCCTTGTTACATTGGACACTCAACATTTTCTTCCCTGGTTGTGTTAAAAATAATATTTACATTAACTACTTCATTGAATTGTTGTAAGGATTAAATAAGCCAATGCATGTGACAGTGTCAAGAAATCTACAGGTTGCTGTTCAATTGTAAGGTCTTTTTTCCCTGTCTTTTCTACATCTCTGGCAGAATTTTGTTTACATAGCTATTATAGCACTCAGGACATTGTCTTTTAGTGTTAAATGTCTCTTGTTTCCCAACACCAAGGTTTTCAACAATAGAAAGCAAAAGCCCTAATTTATTGTTATATTCCCTGAATTTAAACAAGTACAATGCCATGGATTTAATAGCCAATAAATAAATGCAGAAAAAATGTGTAAATAAAATGTGAGATTTCATTACTGATTACTTGCAAAATTAATTTGTCACTATGTTAAATTGGAAATAGAAAACAAGGACATAATTAAAATGGCTCAAGCTGTTATGTTGCCAGATTTCAATGGTTAAAAAAACTCACATGATATAAATCTGTACTAAACATATTGCTGACACAAGTTTTGAAGAGGATGCCTATGCTTTAAAACTATTGAAAGTGATAATGCATTAAAAAAACAAGTTTTTATATTACCATTTATGATCATGTCTAAAATCCTGTGTACTTTATTGATGGGCACCAGAATTTAAATACTAAGTCAGTCAAATTCTAACCATGTTATCTTGGAAAGCTGACACTTTTATGATTCAAAAAGGACAAAGATGTCTTCTACTTAATTTCGAAGTATTGTAAAGTACTAACCTGCTTTTTAACCATCTCAATCCATTGTTTCAAAGCTTTATTCAGGCCTGATCTGAAAAGCACTCAAAGCAGTGGTAATTTAGGAAATTAGAGGCAGAAAATTCAGCAAAAGCAAAAACATGGAGTCTGGTGTAACAGAAATGTAAGAATATCAAAGATCACTTAAAATATTTGAATAAGGTGATTTTCTTACCATCCTGAGAGAAGCATTTGTAAATATTACTTGAATATTAATAAAAGAAAAATGTTATAGTCAGAAAGCTTGAGGTATATGAATATTCAGATGCTCACAAAAACTATGATATGTAACATAGAGAGAAAAAAATATGAATAAGTATAAAGCATAATCTATTTACAATGAAGTCAGAGTTTACACTTGAAATAACATGTTTGGAAGTTTGCTGAAATTATAAGTGAGATTTCAAAATATTTAATTCAGAATAATTTTCCTTTCATTTGGAGAATTTTCATTACAATTCTTAAAGAGAATACTACAGTCAATCATATTATTGTTAAGAACACATAAGAAAAATTTACTAAGACTATCTTTCCCCTTCTCTACCTCTTTTAATTAAATATGCAACTTTCTCCACCTTACCAAAAGAAGAAAAGAATAAAAGCAAACTTCTGAGGAAGCTTTCAATTCTCAGTCACATAGCTGTCAAATTCTTTTGTAATTTGATTGCTGGTAATCACAATGAGCTAGACTACTAATACTGAAGAAAAGAAAACAATAGTAAAGTAAATGATGGCTCATTATGTAGACATCTTACTTTGATGTTTGATCAATTGTCATAAAATGAATCAAAGTTTATAAATTTTCTTCATTCCTTTAGATCTTTTAAAATGTCTACCTTTATGGCATTTTTATAAGCATATTTGCATTTCCTTGTAAAATATTTGCAAAGATTTGTTAATATTGTCCTTGTTTAAAGAATCAGGAAAATTTTTATGTTCCTCTAGGGTGGCTTTTGCTACTGTAAAATTCTGATTCTTCATTTTGTTAGAGGGGGAGATGAAATACCATTGGAAAAACTTTAGCCAAAGTAAGCAACAAGATAAATGCAAATAAAGAAAGAAATATACAAAAGACTGATATCTGAAATTTTATTGACAAGTGGTATCCCCTTATACATAAGGAGGGAAATAAATATGAGATGGTTAAATGGAAGAATATTCAAGCTGAAGAGTCTGGTTCATTCGCACTTAATCGAAAGTTTAGTGAATTGGCCAATGTCAGAAACATAATATGAAAACCTAAGATTCATGATACCCAAGACAGGGTCTGTTCCTCTGTTGGACCAGCATGATTGGAAAGGCTGAACCTTTGTTACGATCCACAATATGACACAGTGTAAAGAGTGTGAGCTCTGGAGCAAGTCTTCCTGAGTTCAGATCCCACCTCTTATTTGCCAGCAGTGTGACTTGGGGCAACTGACTTAGCTTCTTTTTATCTTTGTTTCTCCAACTTTAAAAGGGTCCTAACAAGAGTATATACTTCAGTGAGTTTTTGTGAATATCTTATGTAATTCATAAACAGTGCACAGGACAGTACTTAACACATAATAAGAGTGTATTCACTTCCTATTGCTGCGGTAGTTAGTAACCACGAACTTGGTAGCTTACAGTTCAAGAGACTAGAAGTCTCTAATGTGGCAGGGCCACATTCTTAGCTTAGCAGCTCTCAGGGAGAACGTGCTGTCCCTTCTCTCTTCTGGGGCTGCCTGGCACACCTTGGCTTGTGGCCGCACCACTCTGATTTCTGCTTCCACCTTCATGCCGTGTTCCCCTTTGTGGTCTCTATGTGAAATCTTTTGCTTGCATTTTTTAAAGACATTGTGATGACATTTAGGGCCCACTCACATAATCCAGAATAATTTTTTCACTTCAATATGAATAACAGCATCTGTGAAGATACTTTTCCAAATCAGGTAATATTTACAAATTCCAGGGATAAGGAATGATGTGTTTGAGTTACCACATTCAACCTACTACATAAGGACATTAAATAATGATTTGGGGACTTATTTTCCCTATTTTATGACCAAGTTTATCAGAATCATTTGTCAGAATAGTCCCTGAAAGGGATTAAGAGCCACACAAAGGAGATGAAAAAATCTTAAAGAAGGGCAGGCTCAGGGCTACCACCAAATTCTTGATGATAAAGGAAGAAGAGCCATATTAAAAAATAATAAAATGATACAAAAATCCATACATCATGCAAACAATAAAAGAAACATAATAAATAGATTTATTGGAATCATGCTTCTCTAAACAATATATCAGTATGTCAGTAACATACCAAAGCTGTGAAACACTATCAGATAAATATGATTAATTTTCTTGAAACTTCCATTTTATTTAGTAATGTGAATAAAAACACTTGCTGATAATAAGATTAACTGTTTTATTCCTTTGACAATACCATTGAAGAATCCTATTATTTCCATTGAAGTTTTACTTATTTTGCTATTTTATTTATTAAATTCAAGAATATATTATTTCTGTATGAGTCTTTGTAGATGACACTTTAAATATTACAGAACAATTAGAATGTATTGCAACCTCTTCAGAAACACTCTTTTTACAAGTGATTTAACATGTGTCCCCAAGTTACATGCAGTTTAAAGATATGGTTTCACCAAAATCTAAAAAAAATCACTTGATAGCAAAACAATGGACAGACTTAGAAATAATCATTTTTATTTTTAATTTTTTGGTATCATTAATATACACTTATAAGAACAACATTGTGGTTACTAGATTCCCCCCATTATCAAGTGGGGACTTGATACGCCACATACACCATTGCAGTCACTGTCCATCAGCTTTTTTGTTTGTTGACATGAATGAGCTCTTTGTACATTTTGGATGTCAACCCCTTATTGGAAATGTCATTTATGAGTATATTCTCCCTTACTGTAGGATGCCTTTTTGTTCTACTGATGGTGTCCTGTTTGATATGGTCCCACTGCTCATTTTTGCTTTTGTTTACCTTGCCCACAGAGATATGTTAATGAAGAAGCTGCTCATGTTTATATTCAAAAGAGTTTTGCCTGTATTATCTTCTGAGAGTTTTATCATTTCATGACTTACATTCAGGTCTCTGATATACTTTGAGTTTACTTTCTGTATGGAGTTAAACATTAATCCAGTTTCATTCTCTTACATGTAGCTGTCTAGTTTTGCCAACACCAGCTGCTGAAGAGGCTGTCATTTCCCATTTGTATATCAATGGCTTCTTTACCATATGTTAATTAGCCATATATGCTTGGGTTAATATTTGAGCTCTCTATTCTGTTCCATTGGTCTATGGGTCATTCTTGTGCCAGTAACAAATTGTCTTGATTACTGTGGCTTTCTAGTAGAGCTTGAAGTTGGGAAGTGAGATTCTCCCCGGTTTTATTCTTCCTTCTCAGGATTGCTTTGGCTATTCGGGGTCTTTTGTGGTTCCATATGAATTTTAGAACTATTTGTTCCAGTTTGTTGAAGAATACTGTGGGTATTTTGATAGGGATTCCATTAGATTGCTTTTAGGTAGCATGGCCATTTTAGCAATATTAGTTCTTCCTATCCAAAAGAGCATGCGATGATTTTCCATTCATTAGTATAGTCTTTAATTTCTCTTAGAAGTGTCTTGTAATTTTCAGGGTATGGGTCTTTTATTTCTTTGGTTAGGTTTATTCCTAGTTATTTTATTCTTTCTGATGCAATTTTGAATGGAATTGTTTTCCTGATTTCTCTTTTGCTATTTCATCATTAGTGTATAGGTATACAACAGATTTCTGTGCATTAATTTTGTATCCTGCAACTTTGCTGAATTCAGATATTAGTTCTAGTAGTTTTGGAGTGGAGTCTTTAGGGTTTTTTATGTACAATATCATGTCATCTGTAAACAGTGACAGTTTGACTTTTTCCTTACCAATCTGAATGCCTTTTATTTCTTTGTGTTGTCTGATTGCCATGGCTAGGACCTCTAGTACTATGTTGAATAAAAGCAGGAGGAGTGGGCCTCCTTTTCTTGATCCCATTCTTAGAGTAAATGCATTCAGCTTCTCTCTGTTAAGTATGATATTGACTGTGGGTTTGTCTTATATGGCCTTTATTATGCTGAGTTACTTGCCCTCTATAGCCATTTTGTTGAGATTTTTGATTATGAATGGATACTGAATTTTGTTGAATGCTTTTTCAGCATCTATGAAAGTGATCATGTGGTTTTTGTTATTTTTGTTGATGTGGTGTATGATGTCGATGGATTTTCGAATGTTGTACCATCCTTGCATTCCTGAGATGAATCCCACTTGATCATGGTGTATGATCGTCTTGATATATTTTTGAATTTGGTTTGCTAATATTTTGTTGAGTATTTTTGCATCTATGTTCATCAGGGATATTGGTCTTTAATTTTCTTTTTTGTGGGTTCTTTGCCTGGTTTTGGTATTAGAGTGATGTGAGCCTCAAAGAATAAGTTTGGAAGTATTCCCTCCTCTTCTATTTTTTGGAAAACTTTGAGGAGAATGGATAATATGTCTTCTCTAAATGTCTGATAAAACTCAATGGTGAGTCCTTCTGGTCCGGGTGTTTTTTTTCTTGGGAAGTTTTTTGACTACCTATTCAACCTAATTGCTGGTAATTGGTCCGTTTAGATTTTCTGTTTCTTCCTGTGTCAGTCCTGGAAGGTTGTATTTGTCTAGAAAGTTGTCCATTTCTTCTAGGTTATCTAATTTGTTAGCATATAGATTTTCATAGTATTCTCTAATAATTCTTTCTATTTCTGTGGTGTCCGTAGTGTTTTTTCCTTTCTCATATCTGATTCTGTTTATGTATGTAGATTCTCTTTTTTTCTTAATAAGACTGGCTACGGGTTTATCTATTTTGTTTATTCTCTCAAAGAACCATCTCCTACTTTCATTGATTCTTTCCATTGTTTTATTCTTCTCAATTTTATTTACTTCTGCTTTAATCTTTATTGTGTCCCTCCTTCTACTGACTGAGGGCCTCATTTATTCTTCTTTTTCTAGTTTCATTAATTGTGATTTTCGATTATTCTTTGGGATTGTTCTTCCTTCTTTAAGTAGGCCTGGATTGCTATATACATCCCTCTTATAACTGTCTTCACTGCATCCACAGAAGTTGGGGCATTGTGCTGTTGTTTTCATTTGTCTCCATATATTGCTTGATCTCTGTTTTAATTTGGCCATTGATCCATTGATTATGTAGGAGCATGTTATTAGGCCTCCATGTGTTTGTGAACCTTTTTGTTTTCTTTGAAGAATTTATTTCTAGTTTTATACCTTTGTGATCTGAGAAGTTGGTTGGTACAAGTTCAATCTTTTTTAATTTACTGAGGCTTTTTTTGTAGCCTAATATTTGCTCTATTCTGGAAAATGTTTTGTGTATTCTTGAAAAGAATGTGTATCCTGCTTCTTTTGGGTGGAGAGTTCTGTAGATGTTTGTTAGGTCCTTCTGCTCTATTGTGTTGTTCAATGCCTCTGTGTCCTTACTTATTTTCTTTCTGGTTGATCTGTCAACCAGTTGATCTGTCATGAGTGGAGTGTTGAAGTCTCCTAGAATTATTTCATTACATTCTATTTCCCCTTTTAATTCTGTTAGTATTTGTTTCACATATGTAGGTACTCCTGTGTTGGGTGTAAAGATATGTATAATGGTTATAACCTCTTGATGGACTGACCTCTTTATCATTATGTAATGTCCTTCTTTATCTCTTGTGACTTTCTTTATTTTGAAGTCTATTTTGCCTGATACAAGTACTACAACACCTACTTTTTTCTCCCTATTGTTTGCATGAAATATCTTTTTATATCCCTTTGCTTTTAGTCTGTGTATGTCTTTGAGTTTGAAGTAAGTCTCTTGTAGACAGCATATAGTTGGGTCTTGTTTTTTTATCCATTCAGTAACTCTATGTCTTTTGATTGGTGCATTCAAACCATTTACATTTAGGATGATTATGGATAGGTATGCACTTATTGCCATTGGAGGCTTTAGATTTGTGGTTACCAAAGTTACAAGGTTAACTTCCTTACTATCTTAAGAGTCTAACTTAACTCACTTAGTATGCTATTACAAACACAATCTAAACTCTCTTTATTTTTTCCCCCTCCTTTTCTTCCTCCTCCATTATTTATATATTAGGTGTCATATCCTGTACTCCTTTTCTATCCCTCTATACTACCTCTGGTGACAGCTATTTAACCTTAGGCACACTTCCATCTTTAGCAGTCTCTCCAAAATACACTGTAGAGATGGTTTGTGGAAGGTAAATTCTCTCGGCTTTCACTTATCTGGAAATTGTTTAATCCCTCCTTTAAATTTAAATGATATTTTCACCAGATAAAGTGTTCTTGGTTTGAGGCCCTTCTGCTTCATTGCATTGAATGTATCATGCCACTCCCTTTTGGCCTGTAAGGTTTCTGCTCAGATGTCTGATGATAGCCTGATGGGTTTTCCTTTGTATGTGATCTTATTTCTCTCTCTTGCTGTTTTTAATAGTTTGTCCTTATCCTTGATCTTTGCCACTTTCATTACTATATGTCTTGTTGTTGTCTTCCTTGGGTCCCTTGTGTTGGGTGATCTGTTTTCCTCCATCACCTGAGAGAGTATTTCCATCCCCAGATTGTGGAAGTTTTCAGCAATTACTTCCTCAAAGACACTTTCTATCCCATTTTCTCTCTCTTCTTCTTCTGATACCCCTTTAATATGAATATTGTTCCGTTATCATTGGTCACACAGTTCTCTCAGTATTCTTTCATTCTTAGAGATCCTTTTTTCTCTCTGTGCATCAACTTCTTTGTATTCCTCTTCCCTAATTTCTATTTCATTTATCATCTCCTCCACCATATCAAATCTGCTTTTTATACCCTCCATTGTGCTCTTCAGTGATTGGATCTCTCTCTTAAATACATTCCTGAGTTCTTGAATATTTTTCTATACCTCCATGAGCATGTTAATTACTTTTATTTTGAAATCTCTTTCAGGCAGATTCATGAGGTCGCTTTCATTTGAATCTTTCTCAGGTGTGTCCATAATTTTGCTTTGAACCAGGTTCCTTTGATGTTTCATAATTTGTCTGTGGTGCCCTCTAGTGCCCAGAAGCTCTACTCTCTGGAGCTGTTCAGCCCCTGGAGCAATGTTGGGGGTTTCAGGGGAGCAGTATTGGTGCTTTGGTTGAGGAAAGAGCTGTTTCCTGCTTCCTGGCTGCTATGCCTGTCTCTACTGCCAGAACCAGTGGGCTGAACACATAGGTGTAAGCCTCTGTGCTTTGTGTTTGTAGTTGCCATAGTAGTGGCTTACCTCTGGCTGGCCTGACACCATGGCATGGATTGACAGTTTGTGAGCCTGAACTAGGTGAAGGTTAGCTGCAAGGAAGACACAACAGGCTGCATATCATGGTGGGGGGCCTTATTGCTGTGTAACCAGCAAGGGAGATGGAGCACCTGAAGATTGTTATGCTCCCAACGTGCTGGGCAGAGTGCACCTGGACAATTTTGTGTACCTGTCCTTTCTGCTGAGCATTAAGGTCTGTGCAATCCTTGCCCCTTTAGCAGACCTTTCACTTTTAGGAAGTCTCTCAGACTGTCCTCCCTAATCAGCGATATATGAATCCCTTTTTCTACAAGCAGCTGGAATCTCATTCTCTCCAGGTATTCTGCCTGTCTTAGCTTTCCAACTGCACTACATCACCAGAGCACCATGTAATGTAGGTTCATGCTCCCAGAGCAGATGTCCAGGGCTAGGTGTTCAGTAGTTCCAGGCCTCCACTCCCTCCCCATTCTGATTCTCTTTCCTCCACCTGTGAGCTGGGGTGGGGGAAGGACTTGAGCCCTTCTGGGTCACAGCTTTGGTACGTTACCCTGTTCTGTGAGGTCTGCTCTTTTCTCCAGGTGTATATAGTCTGATGCAGCCTTCTTTCCTGTTGCTTTTTCAGGATTAGTTGTATTAAATTATATTTTCATATTATATGTGGTTTTAGTATGATGTCTGTCTCACCTCTCATACCGCCATCTTTAATCCTAGAAATAATCATTTTTAAAGCTTTTTTCTTTCTTCTTGAGTAGCTTATCTTAGTAGTCATATGTCTTCTCAAACTGAGAAATCATTTCTCTTCTGACTTGTGCCTTATATCATCAGTGTAATGTATTAGAGTGCAAGTGGTGATTGTCATGACAGATTACATTTCTTCATTCAGTATTAATAGAATTAAAGGAGTTCACCTGTTGCTCAGTTGACACACTAAAGGTGCACTGAACTTTTCCAAGTAAATGCAAACTCTTCCTGATTATCTTCTACAGTAGAACGGGAAAAGCTGACATGAAGAAGATCAGTAATGGCATACCATTATTCCCCAGTTTGCTAAGCTTCCACCACTCCAGTGATCAACAGCATGGACTCTAGAGCCAGACACCCTGGGTGCATATTCTCGCTGTACCTCTTATTTCTGCATGACTTTGACCAAGTTATTTAATGTCTCTGGACTTCATTTTCCTTAGTCAGTAAAGTGAGTTTTAATAGTATCTACTTCATAGAGTGGTCATGAGCATTAAAACAGTTGAAATACTTAATGCAAGTAATAGAGTTCCTGTAAATATAAAGAGCAACATAAATGTTGGCTATTATTCTTACACCCAAATCCTTTGAATATAGCATTTCTTTAATTAGAAATCATATTTCCTGAGGTCTTTCTGAGAGCCAAAACTATTCCAAATTTCCCACTACTTTTATTCAGTAAGATTAGAAATTTCTATTAAGCATATCCTTTTAAACCTGAGACAGGCAGGCACTACATACCTCAGCAAGGTTGTACCATTTGGTTGTAATTCCACACCACTGCATTGTTATATCACTGTGTAGTTCTTAATAGAACTAATTCTACTCATTTTTAACTTTCCCTTCATCTTAGACTTTTCACCACTACAGCCCCATATCTGCCCAAAGTCACAGGAAGCCTTTGTGTTCATGTTTAGAGTTGATGGCATAACCCACAGAAGCCAGTAGTCTCCTCCATGGTTTTTGTGTAAACTGTGGTCTCAATCTTCTTCAGAGTAGTTAACAGTAACCAGGGAAATTCAATGTTTTTTTCTCTTTAAAACTCTAAAGTAAACTAATAAGCCAGACCGTAAAGAGATTAGTCTTCACAGTTCACTGTGAACTCCCTTTGCCTTTATGTATCTTAACATCTGAATCCCAGGAGATGATCAACTCAATCAAGCATTACATTGTTCTTCCTCACCTCCATTCCCTTTGCCATTCTGATATCTTTCCACTGAGATTTGCCCTAAATGATCTGTGGTCTCCATAGCAAACCATCTAAACTGTACATATGTAAGTGACTACAGTTACAATATGTGACAGAGAAGCATGATTTTTCATAAAAGACAGTGGTACAAAGGTCTTAAAATTTTAAAATCCCCATCTGTTTTAGGAAATAATTTGAAAAAGAGTCACATTCTTATCTCCATTGTGAGATGAGCCATCCAAAGTCAGTCCTGTACATACAGGCTAGAGCTATTAAAGCATATAGCAATACCTGAAGTGTGCTTGCACCTCCTCAGTATCAGGGGAGCAGTAACTTCCACGTGGCCACAGAGTGAGGGGGGCCTGGAACACAAGCATGAACACGCTCCTCATGGCTCATCTGTACCTCCTAGGCTAGCAAAGCCCAGCACAAGTGTGTTCTTGAACTCAGAGCTATGGAGTTAGAACAACAGTCACAGCTCAAATGTTTCTGAGGGTCTGGTTAACAATTCCTAGGCAATCACATGGCCTGTGCTTAGCACTGAACAATTTTAAATGAATTTGTTGAACATAAAATTGTTAAATCTATCATATGTGATCAAATTACTTGTGCTGAGATTTGTAAAAATTAAATATAGAGTGAGGAGTCATATTCTTGTTTAATGATTTTAATCAACTAGGATAAGACATTTGTACTTAGAAGATGCTCAGTGACTCAAAATTGCACTGAGGGCAACATGCCAAGCCTGATAAAAGGCATTAGTAAGTACAGATAGAAGTTCCCAGGTTAGCTCTATGACACCTCATGACTCCTATATGCTTTAACTTAACATCAGTATATTTATATCCATGTGTGTCTCCTTCCCAGGGAGTCCTGTGCACTGTAATTGAAAGCTACAGTGATTCAAACAGGGAATCACTGGAAAGAGTAAATAACAAAACATGAAAACAGAAGGGGAATTGGTTGAAGCAGAGCCTTTGAAGCCACAAAGATTAGCAGAAGGCACAGGGCAAGGAATCAAAGGGTTAGAAGAGAAGCAGGATTTTGTACCCCTGGTTCCCCACCTCCCTCCACTAGGAAGTAAGCCCCCATCAGGAAGAGTCTTTGCCTTTTTTCCCCCTGTATAACAAGCACCTAGAGCAGAATCTAGCAATAGTTGGTACTTAATGAATATTTCATACATGGATAAGCAAAATAACAAAAGTAGCACAGAAAAAGCAGAATTTCAAGATTAGAAAATTGACATAGCCAGGGACACAGTGAACTCTGCCAAAATAGTCAGGTTGCTAATATAACCAATGCCCATCTCTTCCTAATGTAAGTATTTACCTATTTGGGGGAAGCTATGTTATTATATAAACATAAGAAGTCACATTCACATAATACTTATTAGCAAGTGCCGAAACCAGCAGTATTACAAAACACAAATGCAAATGATCGAATTGATAAAGTTAAAAAAGCTGCAAACAACAATGTCAAAACCTTTTTTGTGTGTGATTGTTTATTCCTCCCTGGATTGGAAAAATCTCATGGATAGCAATAGTGTCTCAGTCATTCTGGTTCCCTGGTAGTATCTGATCAGAGTCAGCGTACATTTATTAATTTAAATGAACTAAATACAAGGAAACTAGTAGAGAAGATGGCGGCGTGAGTAGAGCAGCGGAAATCTCCTCCAAAAACCACATATATCTATGAAAATATAACAAAGAAAACCCTTCCTAGAATAAAGGCCAGAGGACACAGGACAATATCCAGACCACATCTGCACCTGAGAGAACCCAGCGCCTCGCGAAGGGGGTAAGATACAAGCCCCGACCCCGCGGGAGCCGAGCGCCCCTCCCCCCCAGCTCCCGGCGGGAGAAGAATAGGCAGAGCGGGAGGGAGACGGAGCCCAGGACTGCCGAACACCCAGCCCCAGCCATCCGGGCCAGAGTGCAGACACAGTACATGCCCAGGGGATCCTGGATGCTAGGGAAACAGGGCAGCAAGAACAGTGAGCGGGCACCGGAGGCCAGGTGCCAGAGGACAAAGAAAAAGTGCGCGACCATTTTTTTTTTTTTTTTGCTGTTTTGTTCTGGCGAGCGCTTTTTGGAAGTCTTAAAGGGATAGGGCCCCCAATACTAGGGAAACAGGGCAGCAAAACCGGTAAGCAGATGCCTGAGGCTGGCGCCGGAGAATAAAGAAAAACGAGCAGCCAATTTTTTTTTTTTCATTAAAAAAAAATTTTATTTTTAATTTAATTTAATTTAATTTTTTTTTTTTTTGGTCGTTGTTTTGTTTTGGCGGGTGTTTTTTGGAAGTCTTAAAGGGGCAGGGTGGGACACTTAATCCAGAGGTAGGGAATCCGGGGATCTCTGGGCACCCTAACACCTGGGCTGCAGGGAGCAAGGAGGCCCCTTACGGAGATAAATAGGCTCCCAGCCACTCCCGCTCCAATGCGACTCCACCACTTTGGAGCAGCTGCCCGAGCCAGGCCACGCCCACAGCAACAGCGGAGATTAACTCCATAGCAGCCGGGCAGGAAGCAGAAACCCTGTCGGCGTGCAGCTGCCCAGCACAAGCCACTAGAGGTCGCTGTTCTCCCAGGAGAGGAGGGCCACAAACCAACAAGAAAGGAAGTCCTTCCAGCCGTTACTTGTCCCAGCTCTGCAAACTATTCCTATCAACATGAAAAGGCAAAGCTACAGGCAGACAAAGATCACAGAGACAACACCAGAGAAGGAGACAGACCTAACCAGTCTTCCTGACAAAGAATTCAAAATAAGAATCATAAACATGCTGACAGAGATGCAGAGAAATATGCAAGAGAAATGGGATGAAGTCCGGAGGGAGATCACAGATGCCAGAAAGGAGATCGCAGAAATGAAACAAACTCTGGACGGGTTTATAAGCAGAATGGACAGGATGCAAGAGGCCATTGATGGAATTGAAACCAGAGAACAGGAACGCATAGAAGCTGACTTAGAGAGAGATAAAAGGATATCCAGGAATGAAACAATATTAAGAGAACTGTGTGACCAATCCAAAAGGAACAATATCCGTATTATAGGGGTTCGAGAAGAAGAAGAGAGAGGAAAAGAGATGGAAAGTATCTTAGAAGAAATAATTGCTAAAAACTTCCCTAACTGGGGGAGGAAATTATTGAAAAGACCACGGAAATACACAGAACCCCCAACAGAAAGGATCCAAGGAGGAAAACACCAAGACACATAATAATAATGGCAAAGATCAAGAACAAGGAAAGAGTTTTAAAGGCAGATAGAGAGAAAAAGGTCACCTATAAAGGAAAACCCATCAGGCTAACATCAGATTTCTCGACAGAAACCCTGCAGGCCAGAAGAGAATGGCATGATATATTTAATACAATGAAACAGAAGGGCCTTGAAACAAGGATACTGTATCCAGCACGACTATCATTCAAATATGATGGTGGGATTAAACAATTCCCAGACAAACAAAAGCTGAGGGAATTTGCTTCCCACAAACCACCTCTACAGAACATCTTACAGGGACTGCTCTAGATGGGAGCACTCCTAGAAAGAGCACAGTACAAACACCCAACATGTGAAGAATTGAGGAGGAGGAATAAGAAGGGAGAGAAGAAAAGAATCTCCAGACAGTGTATATAACAGCTCAATAAGCGAGCTAAGTTAGGCAGTAAGATACTAAAGAGGCTAACCTTGAACCTTTGGTAACCACGAATTTAAAGCCTGCAATGGCAATAAGTACATATCTTTCAATAGTCACCCTAAATGTTAATGGGTTGAATGCACCAATCAAAAGACATAGAGTAATAGAATGGATAAAAAAGCAAGATCCATCTATATGCTGCTTACAAGAAACTCACCTCAAATGCAAAGACATGTACAGACTAAAAGTCAAGGGATGGAAAAACATAATTCAAGCAAACAACAGTGAGAAGAAAGCAGGGGTTGCAGAACTAATATCAGACAAAATAGACTTCAAAACAAAGAAAGTAACAAGAGATAAAGAAGGACACTACATAATGATAAAGGGCTCAGTCAAACAAGAGGATATAACCATTCTAAATATATATGCACCCAACACAGGAGCACCAGCATATGTGAAACAAATACTAACAGAACTAAAGGGGGATATAGACTACAATGCATTCATTCTAGGAGACTTCAACACACCACTCACCCCAAAGGATAGATCTACTGGGCAGAAAATAAGTAAGGACATGGAAGCACTGAACAACACAGTAGAGCAGATGGACCTAATAGACATCTATAGAACTCTACATCCAAAAGCAACAGGATATACATTCTTCTCAAGTGCACATGGGAAATTCTCCAGAATAGACCCCATACTAGGCCACAAAAAGAGCCTCAGAAAATTCCAAAAGATTGAAATCCTACCAACAAACTTTTCAGACCACAAAGGCATAAAACTAGAAATAAACTGTACAAATAAAGCAAAGAGGCTCACAAACATATGGAGGCTTAACAACAAGCTCCTAAATAATCAATGGATGAATGACCAAAACAAAATGGAGATCCAGCAATATATGGAAACAAATGACAACAACAACACTAAGCCCCAACTTCTGTGGGATACAGCAAAAGCAGTCTTAAGAGGAAAGTATATAGCAATCCAAGCATATTTAAAAAAGGGAGAACAATCCCAAATGTATGATCTAATGTCACAATTATCGAAATTGGAAAAAGAAGAACAGATGAGGCCTAAGGTCAGCAGAAAGAGGGACATAATAAAGATCAGAGAAGCAATAAATAAAATTGAGAAGAATAAAACAATAGCAAAAAACAATGAAACCAAGAGCTGGTTCTTCAAGAAAATAAACAAAATAGATAAGCCTCTAGCCAGACTTATTAAGAAGAAAAGAGAGTCAACACTAATCAACAGTTTCAGAAACAAGAAAGGAAAAATCACGACGGACCACACAGAAATACAAAGAATTATTAGAGAATACTATGAAAACCTATATGCTAACAAGCTGGGAAACTTAGGAGAAATGAACAACTTCCTTGAAAAATACAACATTCCATGATTGACCCAGAAAATCTAAACAGACCAATTACCAGCAACGAAATTGAAGTGGTAATCAAAAAAGTACCAAAGAACAAAACCCCGGGCCAGATGGATTTACCTCGGAATTTTATCAGACATACAGGGAAGACATAATACCCATTCTCCTTAGAGTTTTCCAAAAAATAGAGGAGGAGGGAATACTCCCAAACTCATTCTATGAAGCTAACATTACCCTATTACCAAAACCAGGCAAAGACACCACCAAAAAAGAAAACTACAGACCAACATCCCTGATGAACGTAGATGCAAAAATACTCAACAAAATATTAGCAAACTGAATTCAAAAATACATCAAAAGGATCATACACCATGACCAAGTGGGATTCATCCCAGGGATGCAAGGATGGTACAACATTCGAAAGTCCATCAACATCATCCACCACATCAACAAAAAGAAAGGCAAAAACCACATGATCATCTCCATAGATGCTGAAAAAGCATTTGACAAAGTTCAACATCCATTCATGATAAAAACTCTCAGCAAAATGGGAATAGAGGGCAAGTACCTCAACATAATAAAGGCCATCTATGATAAACCCACAGCCAACATTATATTGAATAGCGAGAAGCTGAAAGCATTTCCTCTGAGATCGGGAACTAGACAGGGATGCCCACTCTCTCCACTGTTATTTAACATAGTACTGGAGGTCCTAGCCACGGCAATCAGACAAAACAAAGAAATACAAGGAATCCAGATTGTTAAAGAAGAAGTTAAACTGTCACTATCTGCAGATGACATGATACTGTACATAAAAAACCCTAAAGACCCCACCCCAAAACTACTAGAACCGATATCGGAATACAGGAAAGTTGCAGGATATAAAATCAACACACAGAAATCTGTGGCTTTCCTATACACTAACAATGAACCAATAGAAAGAGAAATCAGGAAAACAACTCCATTCACAATTGCATAAAAAAAAAAAATACCTAGGAATAAACCTATCCAAGGAAGTGAAAGATTTATACTCTGAAAATTACAAGTCACTCTTAAGAGAAATTAAAGGGGACACTAAGAGATGGAAACACATCCCATGCTCGTGGCTAGGAAGAATTAATATAGTCAAAATGGCCATCCTGCCCAAAGCAATATACAGATTTGATGCAATCCCTATGAAACTACCAGCAACATTCTTCAATGAACTGGAACAAATAATTCAAAAATTCATATGGAACCACCAAAGACCCCGATTAGCCAAAGCAATCCTGAGAAAGAAGAATAAAGTAGGGGGGATCTCACTCCCCAACTTCAAGCTCTACTATAAAGCCATAGTAATCAAGACAATTTGGTACTGGCACAAGAGCAGAGCCACAGACCAATGGAACAGACTAGAGAATCCAGACATTAACCCAGACATATATGGTCAATTAATATTTGATAAAGGAGCCATGGACATACAATGGCGAAATGACAGTCTCTTCAACAGGTGGTGCTGGCAAAACTGGACAGCTACATGTAGGAGAATGAAACTGGACCATTGTCTAACCCCATATACAAAAGTAAACTCAAAATGGATCAAAGACCTGAATGTAAGTCATGAAACCATTAAACTCTTAGAAGAAAACATAGGCAAAAACCTCTTAGACATAAACATGAGTGACCTCTTCTTGAACATATCTCCCCGGGCAAGGAAAACAAAAGCAAAAATGAACAAGTGGGACTATATTAAGCTGAAAAGCTTCTGTACAGCAAAAGACACCATCAATAGGAGGAAAAGGTACCCTTCAGTATGGGGGAATATATTTGTAAATGACAGATCCGATAAAGGCTTGACATGCCAAATATATAAAGAGCTCACCCACCTCAACAAACAAAAAACAAATAACCCAATTAAAAAATGGGCAGAGGTACTGAACAGACGGTTCTCCAAAAAAGAAATACAGATGGCCAACAGACACAAGAAAAGATGCTCCACATCGCTAATTATCAGATAAATGCAAATTAAAGCTACAATGAGGTATCACCTCACACCAGTAAGGATGGCTGCCATCCAAAAGACAGAGAACAACAAATGTTGGCGAGGCTGTGGAGAAAGGGGAACCCTCCTACACTGCTGGTGGGAATGTAAATTAGTTCAACCATTGTGGAAAGCAGTATGGAGGTACATCAAAATGCTCAAAACAGACTTACCATTTGGCCCAGGAATTGCACTCCTAGGAATTTACCCTAAGAATGCAGCAATCAAGTATGAGAAATCAGTGCACCCCTATGTTTATCACAGCACTATTTACAATAGCCAAGAATTGGAAGCAACCTAAATGTCCATCGATAGATGAATGGATAAAGAATATGTGGTACATATACACAATGGAATACTACTAAGCCATAAGAAAAGGGCAAATCCAACCATTTGTAGCAACATGGATGGAGCTGGAGGGTATTATGCTCAGTGAAACAAGCCAAGCGGAGAAAGAGAAATACCAAATGATTTCACTTATCTGTGGAATATAAGAACAAAGGAAAAACTGAAGGAACAAAACAGCAGCAGAATCACAGAACTCAAGAATGGACTAACAGGTACCAAAGGGAAAGGGACTGGGGAGGATGGGTAGGTAGGGAGGGATAAGGGCAGGGGAGAAGTAGGGGGGTATTAAGATTAGCATGCATGGGGGGGTAGGAGAAAAGGGAGGGCTGTACAACACAGAGAAGGAAGTAGTGATTCTACAACATTTTGCTATGCTGATGGACAGTGACTGTAAAGGGGTTTATAGGGGCGACCTGGTATAGGGGAGAGCCTAGCAAACATAATATTCATCATGTAAGTGTAGATTAGTGATACCAAAAGTAAATAAATAAAATAAAAAAATAGTGCAGTTCCTGTGTGGTAACTTCCAATGAGTTCTACACAAGAGTATAAAGGGCATATAAAAGTGTAGGCACAGGGTCTGTTTGTCTTTATACAGAGGATCAAAGCCTAATTGGGCTACCCTGAAAATGAACTAAGATACGATATGAAAAAGAACTTCCAACATCAGCACTCTCTGGAAGACTCATGCCAGAAGATGATCATCAAAAAACCCCAACAAAGATCCACGCACTGCTACAGCTGTAGATGCACTCATCCCACCAGTTCCTGGACTTGCCATGGGAATGAGGAAGGAGATATTTAAGCTGGCCTGTGCATACAGTAAAACAACAAATTTGACTGGATCTATGCTGTTGGAACTCAATCAAGAATTAGGAGAAGTGCAAATTGTAGTGCTCCAAAATCTTACAACTACAGACTATTTACTGTTAAAAGAACATAAGGGATGTGAACATTCCCCAGGAATGGGTTGTTTTAATTTGTCTGATTTCTCTCAGACTGTTCAAGTTCAGTTGGACAATATCCACCATATCATAGATAAGTTTCCACAAACGCCTAAGGTGCCTAACTGGTTTTCTTGGTTTCACTGGAGATGGCTGGTAATTACAGATATGCTTTGGTTATGTAACTATACTCCTATTATGTTAATGTGTGTGCGCAATTTAAGTAGTAGCTTAAAACCTATACATGCTGAAGTTACTCTACAAGAAGATATGTCAAAGAAATAATCAATCTTCCCATGTTTTCTTCTGCCTGCTACTTCTATAGCTTTTCTTCTTCCTTCCTAATTACAAACATTAAAGAGAATTCGTGCCTCATATCAAATTTACCGAGTATCATAACTCTTCCAAGTGGTAAAGATATCTCAAGACAAATGCTGGGCATAGAAGCTACAGGGCATAAATATGCAAAGAAATAAAAAGCTAACCATTTCAAACAATAAGGCTTCTCTCTCACTTACCAACTTTACATTTCCCTGTATGGCCCCAGAAGATGACTGGTTAGCCAGAGACGGGTAAGATTCCTCAAGGGATGAACAACCTAAGACAGGCACAGTCACAGGGGGATCATCAGGTGAGAAATTGGGGATCAACAGAGTTGAGGCTTAGAACCTCACCCCCCCATTCTGACAGAAATCTTTTGCATACGTGGATGTTTTATTGCCCTTGTCTAGCTTGGATTAACACATAGTCTACAGGCACACACCTGATCATCTACATTTGCTATCTTACAACACTAAACTATGTTTTCTACCTTTATCTTGTATCTACCTGCCACTTCAGCATTTTATTAAAAATAATAATAATAAAGAGAGAAATGTGGTATCCACATATAAATCAAGTATAAAAATCAAATGAGTATTCATATTTGAACTGACTGTTTATAGTTCATAATGCATGAGCAAAACCAAAGGTTTCTGTGATAACTGCCCTTGTACTGTTCACCATGTAAGAACTTATTCACTATGTAAGAATTTGTTCTCCATGTACGAACTTGTTTGTTATGCTTCAGATGATTGGAGACTGATGAAAATTAGGCTTGGGGTGGATTAATGATTGTGCATTGAGCATTGACTCCCCTATACAGAATTTTATTGTTGTTAACAACCATTTGATCAATAAATATGAGAGATGCCCTCACAAAAAAAAAAAAAGTACACAGTTCCATTGGTAAAATAATAAGTAACCGGGATGTAATGAATATAGTCAAGATATTGTAACAGCTTGGTATGGTGATAGCTGGTACCTAGAATTGTCATGTATATAAATGTTGAATCACTATATTGTACACCTGAAACTAATGTAATGTAATACCGTGTGTCAACTACCCTTCAATAAAAAATAATTATCTTCAAAAAATAAAAAAATAAAATAAATAAATAAATAAATAAATAAATACAAGGAAACTTTCTTAGCAAGCAAACATCCTGCCAGATCAAATAAAGACTGTCCCAATCTCTGCAACCAAAGAATGCCAGTGTTGTTACTTTGTTAGATCTCCTATAAAACAGGTAATTTTAGGCAATTTCTCCTCTAGTTTGAAAGAACCATAGCACTGACACTAATCTGATTTTGTAAAATGCTTTCCTTTCTAAAATCTCATTATGCAGGTACGCACCACCGGTTTGCCTTATCAGACAGTTTTAGTCCCCAATGCCTGTCAGCCCCTCACAAGTGGTGGCTCTGCAAGAGAAAGTGCATTTACACTTCCCTGATTCAAACAACTGGTTTAGAAAAGCACCACTTCTAACAAGAGCACAGCTTCCACACAATGAGACAGCCTTGTTCTCTATTCCCTTGGGCTAGTCTGATTTGTGTTGAAAAGTATTATTTATCTCTACAAACCAACTGAGATCTGGGAAAATGGTGCACCAGGTGGAACAGGCAGACCTAAATATTGTAAATAAAATGGTGACAGTGGGAGGTGAGATAATATACAAAAACGTGGGATCTTAACTGGTCTAAATCTTTCATTTCAAAGATTAGTAAACAATTCCAAAGAGATTATCAGGATTACACAGATAGGAATTGGTAAGAACAACACTGTAAATTGCAAGCCACATATTTATGTGATGCAGAGAAGGGATTGTTCCCACTAAGTTAATGCTTTCCAAACTAGAACTTTGAAGGACTGGCTCTGTCAAATCTGACAGATTCTAGCCACATGTAGTTGAAACTGAAACTACACTAAGTTAAATTAACATTCTGTTCCTCAATAGTATTTACCAAACTTCAAATAGCTGATAACCACACGCAACTAGTGCTGCATATTGGACAGTGAAGGTATAGGACTTTTCCATCAGCGCAGTATGTTCCTTAGGACATCAAAACTCTATAGATTCTATTTGCCAATGGTTTTATGTTCCTATCAACTTAATTTCTGCAAGTTCCTCCCACCTAACATATTTGACTTTCACATGCAATATCATTTAAAAAACAATTTAATTATCACTGCAACTTCTTGCCTTTGTTTCTGTTCCTTCAGGAACAGAATGGCTCTTCATAGGGACACTTCACATCACAAAATAAGTTCTCCATAACTGGATTTGAATACATAAGTTTTCATAACTTACAAATATATGATTCATTCACCACATCCACAGAAAGTGCCATGAATATAAATGTAGTTCTCAATTTCAATCAAAATCAGATTTTAAAATACTTAATTTTGATTATTATGGATTCACAGGAAGTTGCAAAAATATATACAGTAATGTTCTGCATACTCTTCACCCAGCCTCCGTCAATTTTCACACCTTGCATCCCATAGTATAATATCAAAACTTTGATTCAAAATGTAGAATTTATTCAGATTTCAACAGTTATGTAGGAACTTATGCATGTGTGTGTGGGTATGTAGAGCTCTATGCAATTTTATACACGTACAGTTTAGTGTAACTATACTATACTACAAGCATCAATAAGGTTATTTAACTATACCATCACAGGACTCCACTGAGGTAGTGCCATGTGCACTTCACTTGTCCTACCACCACAGCAATCAATATTCATCCCAATCTCTATAATTATGCCATTTAACAAAAGTGATATCAATGAAATCATGCAATACATGTTATTTTGTGATGGGCTTTTTTCATTCAGTATAATTTTCTTGAAAGTCATCCAAGTTTTTGTGTGTATCAGTTGTTTGCTCTTTTCTATTGCTGTGGAGAATTCCATGAAATGGAGGTACCACAGTGTGCTAAACTGTTCATCCACTGAAGAATATTTAAAAAATTTTCTGTTTTGGGCAATAATAAATAAAACTTCTTTGAACGTTCATGTACAAGTTTTCTGCATGTATCTCTGTGATAAATCCAAGAGTGCAACTCCTGAGTAATCTGCTTGATTATTTTTAGTTTTAAAAGGAGTTGTCATACTCTGTTCCCCAAGTTACTGTGCCATTTTACACTCAAGCCATCACGGTATGAGTCATCTAATTTTGGCACATCCTTACCAGCAGTTAGGCTTATCACTGTTTTTTTAATTTAGTCTTTGTGATAGCTGTGTAGTGATATTTTATTGTGATTTAAATTTGTGTTTTTGTACAGGCTAATGATGTTGAATATCATTCCATATGCTTACTTGTCATCTGCATATCTTCTTCTGTGAAATGTCTGTGAAATGCCTTTCACTCATTTTCTAATTATATAAAAATCAATTTTAATTCTTTACATATTCTGTATATGAGTTCTTTCAGACATAGAACTTGCAAATATTTTCTCCTGGACTATAATTTGCTTTTTATTTTAGAGTTTTTCACAAAGTTTTTAATTTTGATGTCTCAATTTACCAATTTTCCCTTTTATAGAGCATGCCTTTGGTGTCAGTGTAAACTCTTTGCCTAGTCCAGGCCCTAAGTATTTTCTCCTATGCTTTTTGCTCTTCAGTTTTATAGTATTATGTTTTATATTTGGTCCATCACCCATTTTGAGTTAACTTGGTATAAGGTGTCAGATCTAGGCTGAAGTTCATTTTTGCCTTTAGTTCTCCAATTGCTCTAGCACCACTTGTTGAAAAGCACCACTTCTTAAATTGAATTGTTTTGTACCTTTGTCAAAATTAATTCTAGTTTCTCTATTCTGTTGCACTGATACACTTCTTCCCCTCCAACAGTGCCGTACTCTGTTGATTACCATAGATATAAAATAAGCCTTCATACTGGGAAGAGTGATTCCTCTTGCTTTACTCTTTTTCTATTTTTGTTTTGTCTATCTTAGGGAGTTTCCATAAAAAGTTTAGAATGTTAGTCTATATCTACAAAAAAGCTTGATGAAATTTTGATAGAAATTACATTATATTTATAGATCAATGTAAGGAAAATTAACATCTTTTTTATACTGAGTCTTCCAATTATTGAACATATATGCCTCTTCTAGTATTTATGACTTCTCTGATTTTTTTCCTTCAATATTTTATTTTCATTATATGCATCCTACACATGTGTTCTTAGATTTATACCTAATATTTCATTTCTCAAAAGCATTGTATATGGAATTGCATCTTTAATTGCAGTCTCCACTCGTTCATTGTGAATACATAGAAGTGCAGTTAATTTTTGTGTATTGATTTATAGCCATTAACCACATTGATGTTAGTTACGAGTCCTAGAAACTTTTCTGTAGATTCCTTGGAATTTTCTACATAGAAATCATGTCATCTGAATGTTTCTCCTTTCACCTCCATCAGTTTTTTAATTTTATATATAACAGATTTATTGAAATATAAATACAATGCCAAAAAATTCAACCTTTCAAGCATATAATTCAATAGTTTCAGTATATCACAGAGTTGTGCAACTACCATCATAATTAATTATAGAACGTTCTCATCAGCCTCACAGAAAGTTGATGTCCATTAGTAGTACCTCCTACAGTGTTCCAGACATTTGAATTTTGGAAATTTTATATAAACAAAATTATTCAAGATAAAATCTATTCAAGATAAATAAAATTACTCAAGTTTTTTATAACTGACTTCATTCAATTAACATAATATTTTTAGGTTTATTTATGTTCAAGCACATAGCAATATTCATTCTTTTGTGAATAATGTTTAACTGTTTGAATACACCATCTTATAATTATCCATTCACTGAGTGCTATACATTTAAGTATTTCCACTTTTTGGCTACTATGAATAACACTACAATGGACAATTGTGTACATGATTTTGTGTGGATTATGTTTTTAGGTCTTTTGGATATGTGTCTAGAAGTGGAGTCCTTGAGCCATTTGGCAATTCTACGATGAATATTTTAAGGAAATTTCCAGACTGTTTTCCAAGGTGTCTGTAATGTTTTACATTCCCACCAGTAGAGTAAGACTTTTCTCTAATTTTTTCACATCCACACTAACACTTGCAATTTTTTTTTATTATTCCAGTTGGTGTGAAGTAGAATCTCATTGTGGTTTTTAAATAGTACTTCCTTGAAAGCTGATGATTTTCGGTAGCTTTCTATGGGCTTACTGGCTTTTTTTATGACTTTTGTCGTTTTTATGACTTTATTGAGATATACTTGACATATTATCTAAATTGAAGGTGTCCAATATAATGATTTAAAACACCTGTATATAACAAAATGTTTACCACAATAAGGTTAGTTAACACATCTCACACCTCACATAATTACAATTTTCTTTTTGTTATTGTAAGATGAGAACATTTAAGATCTACTTTCATAACAGTCAAATGTATCTTACAGATGTTAATGTACACATTTATACATTTGGAAATACATGAAATTTCCAAAATTCAAGTGTATAGAGATAGAAATGTAAATGAACAGTTGGGAGCACTGGGAGGAGTGACTACTAATGGGCATCAACTTTCTGTGAGGCTGATGAGAATGTTCTGTAATTAATTTTGATGTAGTTGCACAAGTCTGTGATATACTGCAACTATTGAATTATATTATATGCTTGAATGGATGAATTTTTTGACATTTTAATTATATAAAAATTGTTAATTCTAGTGACATTAGATACTGGAACACATTTCTCTTACAACTGAAGGTTGTACACTTAGACTGGTATCTCCTCATTGCTCTTATATTTTTCAGTGTACACATAATTCATCTCCTTGGTTCAGTTTTCCTAGGTATTTTATTGTTTTTGATGCAATGGAAGATGGGATTGTTTTCTTAATTTCTCTTTGTGATAGCTCATTATTAGTGTATAGAAATGCAACAGATTTTTAAGTAGTGATTTAGTGTCTTACAAATTTACTGAATTCATTTATTAGTTTTAAGTTTTTTGGTGGAGTTTTTAATATTTTCTAGTATGATATTATGTCATCAACAAATAGTGATAGTTTTATGTCCTTTCCAACTTTCTTAATTTGTTTCAGTGGATTCAAGTTACCAGCTGGCTTACATTCCTTATTCCAATGCAGTTTTACACAGCTTCCTTTTTTCTGTTTTTGCAAATATATTACAATTCTATATTATAGGACTAACATTAAAATTACATGCATATTGTTTAATAAAATTCCTTCAAAAATCATTGTTAAGGAAGACATGTATTTATACTGTCTTTAATAATTACATAATAACCATCAACAATTTTTAACTTTTTTATGTAGATTCAAGTAACTGCCTGGGGTCCCATGCTTTTATTCAAATAAATTTACTTAGAATTTCTTTTAAATTAGTTCTGCAAAGAATAAATTCTCTCAGATTTCTTTATATTGGAATGCTTTATTTTGCTGTATGGTTTGATAAATAGTTTTGCTGGATACAAAATTCTTGGCTAACAGTTATTTCCTTTCAGCATTTTGAATATGCCATCCTGTTCTCTTTCAGCCTCCAATGTTTATGATGATGCACCTACTGTTAATCTTTTTGGTGTTCATATATGTGACAAATCATTTTTCTCATATTTTGAAGACTTTTCTCTTTGTCACTGGTTTTCAACAGCTTTACTATAACTTGCCTGCATGTGGATATTTTCCATTTGTGCTATTTGGAGTTCATTAATCCCCATCAAGTTTGGGGAATTTTTTAGCTCTCATTTCTTTAAATTTTCTCTCTCTACTGTCATTCCCATTTTCAAATGTTTTTTATGTGGTTAACGATGTTCTACATTTATCTTAAACTCTGTTCATTTTTCTCAGTCTTTGATTGCATAATCATTATGAACCTACTTTCAAGTTCACTGATTTTACCTTCTGTCAATTCAATTCTACTCTTGAATCCCACAAGTTAATTTTTTTTTCAGTTACTGTAATTTTCAACTACAGAAATTTGGTTCGTTTCTTTTTTTCCATTTCTGTTTCCCTATTAATATTCTTTCTTTGGTAGGAAATTATCATTATGCATTCTTCTGCTTTTTTTAAACATAGTTTCCATAGTTCTTTGAATATATTTATAATGGCTGCTTTGAAGTCTTGCCTGTTCAATTCAATAGTTGGGCCCATTCAGAAGCAGTTTCTGCTGTTTTTTTTTTGAGAGGGCATCTCTCATATTTATTGATCAAATGGTTGTTAACAACAATAAAATTCTGTATAGGGGACTCAATGCACAATCATTAATCAACCCCAAGCCTAATTCTCAACAGTCTCCAATCTTCTGAAGCATAACGAACAAGTTCTTACATGGTGAACAAGTTCTTACATAGTGAATAAGTTCTTACATGGTGAACAGTGCAAGGGCAGTCATCACAGAAACTTTCAGTTTTGATCACGCATCATGAACTATACAGTTTCTGCTGCTTTTATCCTCCACTTCTTACGAGTCACATTTTCATATCTCTTTGCATGTACAATTTGTATTACTTTTAAAAAGAAAATATTTCAGATAACGTATTGTAGCAAATCCATATACCCCTAACAGAACTTCCTGTCTGTTTATTTGTTTAATGATTTAGCCAGACTGCTGTAGTGACATATAGGGCATCCACACAATTTGAAGCCTTTTTACCAGAACATACAGCATGTACCTCTGGCATTTTCACAGTCACCCTGGGATGACATTGGTTTTCACAGGCCTCTTTTTGACTATTTATTTGCTTGATTTCTATGTTAATCTGTTTCTGTTGAAACACACCAAAATAAACTATTAGGTTCTCCTGATTGCTGGCTAAATTCACTATTGTTTCAACAAAATCCTGGGGGAGAATTTGCTCCAAAGTCTGCTTAAATTAAACTCAGGTCTGTTACAGGAGTAGTTTTTCACATTCATCTTTGTATTTTGCTCTGACCCCAGGAGAGCTTTTCTTAGCTGTCTGCAAAGTACATGTCCTACAATATATAAATTGCAAATGGAGTGCCAGCTTCTGCTTAATTTCTTGCAACACAAATCTTTGTTGCTCTTAAGAGTCATCTTTGACTGAACTTTCTTTATATTCTGTTTCAAATAAAGTCAGTTATTTAGAGGGTAATTTTCAAGCTATCTGTACTTATGGTTGGCTCCTCCTACTGTGCAAAATCCAGTTATACTGCTTTGTAACTGAAAGTGAGAACAGTGACCCCCTTTTTTCTGGGTGACACTAGGCTAGTGGTATAATCTCTGGTCTTCTAAAATGTTTCCTTCTTTCCTGAAACTCCAACCTGCAAGATGGGGCAAAGTCAAACAAGGTCCCAGTATTTTCAGTTTGTTTAGACTGGGGTAGATTCTCTGTCTTCTGAGGGCATTGCTATAGACATCCAATTCTTTGACTCAACATATTATTTAATATCCATTTAATAATGTATAGTTTAAGTCATCTAGTAACCTTCCATCATGGCCAAGAGTTTAGTGTCTGCTAGCAACCAGTAGTAAACATTTATTTAAACATTCATGTAAAGAATCTTTTTTCTGGCAAAATATAATACAGTTATACTTCAAAACCCACAAGGACTTATTAGAGTCTTTCCAAGACCACTGGAATTGAAGGCTTAATATGAACCAAGTGTCAGGATACCTTATATTACAACCTAGACTTTTCATGGATCAAATTAATACCATTTTACCAATAATGC
The DNA here is from genome assembly GCF_030020395.1 of Manis pentadactyla. Lineage (NCBI taxonomy): Eukaryota > Metazoa > Chordata > Mammalia > Pholidota > Manidae > Manis > Manis pentadactyla. The sequence goes on from NC_080019.1 coordinate 34,909,972, forward strand.
TTATTTTAATTCTTTTATAAAATTTTATAAAATTCTTTTATAAAATTCAGAGTTAGCTCTGAACTTTAAATTTGCTTACCTTAAGGTCTACAGGTGACTTTTCCCCATACTTTACTGAGTAGATGAACTCTATGTACATCCATAATGTCATTTCTTCCAGTCCTCTGGCTTATGTGTATTTCTCTACACTTAGACTATTAAACATATATTAACATATTAACTTGGTTTTTATAATTTAAAATAATATTTTACAATAACAGACTCTACAAAAAAAATCCTAGGAGGATTTTAAAATGATAAATATTTTAAAAATCAAAAATTGGCTTAGAAATACTCTGAGAGAATTCAAAAATACACCTTTTAAATAACACACCTTAGCACTTCAAGTATAACAAGTATAACAAGTACATTTATTTATTTTTGTATTATAATTTAATTTAAACAATATGATTTTTTGGATGCTGGTATTTGGTCTAAGTAATCATAATTAATAATATTTGCAAAAGTGGAAACTAAGCTAATAATGGAAAGAGAAATTGAATGTAGTTGGATAACATAGTGAAAAGTTTTGTGCACCATACATGACTAACTATATCAAAGGCAAGTTTTATCATATTGGATTTTGGGGGAAACAGATTCATTGAATAATTAAGAGAAGTTTAAATAAAATTGTAAGTGCTTTCAACAATTAATGGTATACATTTCATAAATTAATCTCAAAAGAGACATACAAATTATTATTCTAAAATATAATGCATTTCTGTAAGATACTATAGATACAATATCCTGTATTTATTTCATATAAGCATGCTTCTTGTGACAACACTAATTATAAAGACAATCTGCTTCTATAAATACTGAAACAATGATGTATATTAATTTTGAATTAAATAATACATGAAAGGGATTAATATTTAACATAACAAACATGATGTTTATGTAAGCAATTACATTTAACTTCAGATGGCAAATATTTTTTAAAATCTTCTATCCAAATATTCATTATGTATCTGTTAGCTTTAATACTTTAGAGAATTAAAGAATATTAAATGGAAAACACATGCCTGAATGTTACTATTTTTAATTATCAAATTTAATAACATTCAAGGCACATGCTTCTGCCATAATGATTTGAGATTCTCAAAAAATTAAACATATGTTCTGTAGAGACCAAAAATTAGTTTGAGACCAATTAAAATAGCAATTCAATCATCTCACATATGTTTATTGACTGTTCAATATGTGCTTACTGCATACTAAACCCTTTTCTGGATGTGGTATAGACAAAACAAACATAAATTCCTACTCTCATTTGGTTGCATTATGTGTATATGTTACATGGGGTTTTACATATAATAAACAAATATATGATAAATTGCATAACATATTATATTTTGACTCAATTAAGGAAATGAGTACCAGCAAAAGTGGATAGATATATTGTGGAAAATGATCTCAAATTTTACATAGGCTAGTGGGAGAAACCTATTTATTTCTTACAAGCAGTCGTCCACTTCTCCTCTCCTGTGTCTTCTGTGACCTGACTGTAGAAGAAGGGACACCACCCAGCCTCTCCAGTCCAGGTAGGCCCTCCTTGCCCTTGTAATTACCTATTGATATGGAGATGAACTACTTCTCTCCACCTTTTGGAAAACAGCTATTGTGTGGAGATTAGCTAAAGCCAGGTGAGAGATTCTGGAAATATTTCAACTTTACTCACAGGTAGTCAGGAAATCTCACTGGAGAATAAAGTAAAAAATAATAAATGAGAATGTCTGGAGAATGCGTATTCCAAGTAGAAGAAACAGCAAGTATAAAGTCCCCAGTCAGGAGGGGTTTTCAAAAGAAAAGAAAAGAAGATACATGACTGCAGATGAATGTGGGTGCTAGGGTGATGATCAGGTGATCAGGGAGCTAGTGGGATTCTGAATCATAGAGTCTCATGTAGACAATTTTAAGATCCAGCCAGGATGACAGACGAAACTCAGAAGTACAGAGGCTGCCATCTCCCACCCACTTCCCTGCTCACAAAGCTGGAGTGTCACTTCAAGCGTAGGGAGCAACTATTTCCTGCAGCAGTTCCAGGTCTGGGGCTCAGATATCTACTGTATGTGTTGTTACCATACTCCAGATAAATCAGTAAAGAAATAAACAAGTGAACAACAACAAGAAGCCCAGGGAGGGGAAGGGAATATCTAAAGTATATATAATGGTATCTAAAATGTACTGTTTTCAATAAAAAATATACTACATACAAAGAAACAAGAAAGTGTGTCTCAAACAAGGAAAAATATTATGCACCAGAAAATACCCATTAGAGGGTCTATCTGTTTCATTTAATGGACAAAGACCTCAAAGCAACCACTATAAGCATATTGAGGGTACTAACAAAAACATTTCTTAAAGAATAAGGGAAGGTATGAAGACAGTGTATTATCAAGTAGAGCATATTTTTTTAAATATAAAATTGATTTAAAAATCCTGTAGTAGGGAATTGCAATAAAGGAAAATGACTCAGTAGAGTGGTTCAACAATACATTTGAACTGGCAAAAAAAATCAATCGACTTGAAGACAGTTGGAGAAGGAATATGTGATCCAAAGAAAAGAAATAAAAAGTATAAAAGGAATTCACTAAGCTTCAGAGAAATATTCACACTATTAATTGTAACAAAAAATACATATAGTGAGCATGGCAGAGGAAGAAGGGTAAAGAGGAACAGAAACATGACTTAGAATGGTACTAGCTGAACAAATCCAAATTTAATGACAAAGAGTAGTCTATACACCAAAAAAAGCTCAGTAATGACCAAGTTGTATAAATATAAAGAGATCTTTTAAAGACAAGGACATAACAATCATGAAAACAGCAAGATAATAACAGTTTGTTACGTATGTGGGAATCCCAGTAAGAATTATTTCAATTTCTCATCAGGAGCAATGAAAGAAGTTAATAACATAACATACTCAAATCGCTAAAAGGAAAACAAATTTTTCAGTCAGGAACCTTATTTCTGAAAAAATTATCTTTCAAAGTGAAGGTAAAATAATGACCTTCCAAAATAAACAAAAATTGAGAGAATTTCTTGATAGCAAGTCCACCTTCCAAGAATCCCAGAAAAATGTCCTCATCCTGAAATGATGACAGTAATTTGTATCTACACATATGCATACACATACACAGGCAGAGCATCGGAACAAATAATCATGCAATTAAAAAGGACATTATAATGCCTGTGTCTTCTCCTGTCTTTCCTTAACTGACATAAAAATCATTTGTTCAAAACATATATATACATTTATTGTTGGACCCAACACATATACTTATGCAATGTATTTGACAATAAAAGCACGACAGGACTGACTCAGAGCAAAGCTATACTGGAATGAGGGACTATTCCTCATATTATATTATTGTGAGGAATATAATATATTTAATTATCATTACAATATTAATAATATTATTAACTCAAATACACAGGAACCAATAAAAGAAACCATAAATAATATACACTTATTGTCTTTTCTTCTGTTTCTTTAAAAGATATAAATATATATATTGAATAACAAAACTAGTACAAAATGAGGAAAGAGTGGTTAGTCCTCTATAGGAGTAGTATTTCTGTATCTTGCAAATCTGAAGTTATTCTAATAAGTTCAAATGTATATAGCAACCACTACAAAAACCATTTTTAAAGAGTGAAAAGATCATTAAGGGAATTGAATGCTACCCTAAAAAATAATCATTCCATTCAAAAGTAAGCAACAAATGAGGAGTAGAGGAACAAAAATGAGACCTGTAAAATAATAAAATAGAAGATGTAATTCCAGCTATAGCAATAATACATGTAATGTGAGTCGGTTAAACAATCCAATCAAAGTAGAAATATAATCAAACTGGATTTAAAAAGATCCAAATGTATGTAGTTCAAAGGAGAAATATTTCATATTGAAAGATAATATAAAATGAAAGTACAGTAAAAGATACTTTATGCAAAGAGCAATAATAAGAAAGCTGTAGCAGCTCTACTAATATCAAACAAATTAGACTTTAATACAAAAATTGTTACTAGAGTGTTCCTCTTAAGTGTAAATGGTATTGTAACTCTGGGGAGAGGAAATCATGGGGCAAAATACCTCTAAAAACCAAAATCAGTCCAAGGGAGAAATAAAGTTTAATATCCGTTTATTGTTCACAAGCTGCAGTCCCAGGCCATCTCTTTCCTGCTCCAACAAAACCAAAACCAGCCCTCCGCTTCACCTCTCAGGTACAGATAAGCCCTCAGTTGCCCAGGTAATTACCCATTGATATGGAGATGAACTTCTCTCTACCCCTGAGAATGATGCAAATGCACTAAAGCCATACCCTTTCCACCTCTGAATGCCTATTAATATGCAGATATACTAAAACCAAGTGAGATATTCTGGAAATACTACAATTTTACCCACAGGCCACCCCTCCAGAAGTTTCGCCTTACAATTTACTCATTCTGACCCATCTAATAACATACAATAGCAACAGCAATAAAATCTTGATAATCCTCAAGTGAGAGGATTCAGCCTATGCAGATTAAGTAACTGTACTTTACAGCACCAGTCTCTCACTAAGCACAAAATATGTTTTTATACTTGTTTACTCATTCCTAACAACCATGCTAGATTGCTCACAAAACTTTTACCAAACATTAGACAAAGTCAAACCTCTCTTTAAGCATTTTTTTCTTGACAACAGCAACACAATCATGATAATTCTCAAGCCAGAGGATTCAGCTAGGTTCAAAGTCCCATGCAGATTAAGCCCAAAGCTCTTCCATTCCAGCTATCACGTGGCAGCTGCAGCCAGGGGGCGCATCCAGGACACAAGGACCAGAAAAGCAAATAACCATGACTGTGGGGGGCCACTTTGCTGTTATTCCAGGAACACACAGGAGGCCAGCTTCCAGGCCTTTACCCCAAGGTGCCAGAAAAGCCAGCCATCACCAGTTCATGTGTTGAAATGTCCAGAGCCATGCCCATTGTAGTCCTAATTGCTGCATCCATCCTTGCAGTGCATGTCCAATAAAGTGGGTGCCTTGATCACTTTCAATCACTGGCAAGTGGCCATAGGCTGCAAAGAGACACCCTAGGCCCCTCTTGGTGGTTTGCTGATCTGCACAACATGCAGCGCACTCCTTCTGGGCTCAGCTGACTTCTTCAAAGGTCAATGGCAAGCACCCCCAATGGGCTACAGCCCACATTGTCTTTTGTCCCACATGCAACAAACACTGATGTAGCCATTGGGCATTCAGACTTTCCTTCTAGCCAGCGTACCTGGGCCAATGTGTCTGCTTCATTATTACCTGGGGATGCCAAAGGAAAATGGTCAATCACATGATATATGATAGGTGTCTGTGCCACACCACTCCATGGCCTTTGGGTCTAGTCTCTCACTCAGCCTGTGATGCAATAGGTGGTTATCACCTTGCTCGGAGCTTTTCTGGTGATGGGCTCCATTGTCAGCAAGGTGTGGTACATACACAGCAGCCAGTTGCTTCTCTATCAAGGTGACCTCTGCTCCTTACCATGGTTGTGGCCAGGCTCTGGCCGGCAGCAGGAGCAGCAGCAGTGGCAGAAGCAGTAGCCTTAGGCTCAGGCCACAGGCCGGGGTCAGCGTGGCCAGCAGTGGTGGTGGTGCCTGCACAACCGCACAAGTGTAGACACATGTCCCTTGGCGTGAATACCACTTCTCCCCATCATTTCTTGGGGTGGCCCTCCTGAAGGTCGCACCCATTATGACAGATTTCGGGTTCAGAGGAATCCTTCCTACTGCACCAGATGTAAGTCCGGGAAGAGGGAATCCTGGGGCAAAATACCTCTAAAAACCGAAATCAGTCCAAGGGAGAAATAAAGTTTAAAATCTGTTTATTGCTCACAAGCTGCAGTTCCGGGCCATCTCTCTTTCCTGCTCCAGCAGAAGTAAAACTGTCCCTCCCCTTCACCTCTCAGGTACAGATAAACACTCCTTGCCCAGGTAATTAGCCATTGATATGGAGATGAACTTCTCTCTACCCCTGAGAATGATGCAAATGCACTAAAGCCATACTTCTTTCCACCTCTGAACGCCTATTGATATGCAGATATACTAAAGTCAAGTGAGATATTCTGGAAATATTACAATTTTACCCACAGGTATTATGTTTCCATTTCAGACATTCCACTGGAACAGATTTCCTGTCCCTCACCCTGTAGTAAAATATCGTTTATTCTATCTTCTTTTTGCAGCAATATTTCTGTACCTGTGTCTTCGTTGAGAGTAGTTGCTACCCCTCCTTCAGAGGCAGGTTGTAATTTTACTCTTCCAGGAAGCAATGGAGGATCCTTGGTTGTTCCCTGGGGCTGAAACAGATGATTTCCCCTGTCTTAGCTGCTTGTTTTGGCTTCCTAGGGAAGAGCTGGGGCAGGACAACAAAGCCTGTGTCCCCACAGCATCTGGTCTCTGCTCACACACTGCTACCAGGGAAGCCGTCTCTGATCTCCAGTCCAGCCTCTCATCTTTTCTGAAAGCACATCACAGAGGCTGTGGAAATGATCTTTAGAGTAATTATGTACATCTCATGTGTGGGACGACCCTTAGCTCTTCCAAACTGATAAGCTAGCCTACACACAGACTGAGAATTTGTTAAAATTTTAGCTGATTTCTTGCCACCTTCTTTGATGGCACCTCTTTCTCCTGTGTTATGCCAAGGATTAAATAATGCTTGTTCCTCATTAGAAATTAGCTTACTTGGTGAACTTGCAAGCCTAGCTTTATGATATAACTCAGGTGAAATTATGATTTTGTCAATTTTACAGCTTTTGCTTTTTACCAGAGTAGGATTGACTTTCTTGGCAGATTTCTACTTTCTAAGTAATGTCACAATCTTCACATTATTTTTTAACTATATCATTTTCATTTTTTAAATTATATATAGTATCCACAGACTGTGCATATCTCAATTTGATTTCTTCTGTAAAGCATCATTTGTGAACACTTGTATAATGTGTGTTTATATTTTCTTATATATTTATCACTTAAATGATTCAAAAAAATTTGTTTTTATTTCCTATGAATTGAGAATGTTTTCTGTAGTGTTTTTATTTAATTTGTATTTGCAATTGATTTTAAAATATACTAATAATTATGAAAAATATCAGAGAAGTGCTATATATAGGCATACATATTCATTTATTAGATTTTAATATATTATTCAGATCCTATACATACTTACATATCCTTAATTTACATAATGTTGTGGAGTCTCCACAGTCAAGACCCAGTACTATTTATTTTGTTTCTTTAAATTTCTGTAAGGAAAATTAGTCTGTAATTTGTAATTTTATATATATATATATATATATATACATATATATATATATATGTAGTCTGTAGTTTATAATTATATATATATATATGTATACTATAGTGGGTAGTTATATAAATATTTTGACAATTATGTCTTTATTTTAAAAAGCAACTATCATCATTATGAAGAACACATGTATATAGGTGTGTAGAAGACAGAGATTCTGTGATATGGAACCATTCCACAAACTTACACTAGGATCTTATATACCAAAGCATTTTATTTAAATCAACCTTATAATTTTAGATTTAACAGACATTCTGAAATATTAATGTGATATGTTTGAATATTAAAAAATTTAATTCTCCAATATTCCTAGATATTCTTCCATTTTTGCATGTTAAAACACACACACACACAGATCTAGTGAGGTGTTTAATTGCTGTAATATGTGTATAACTGCATGGCACATGGCACATTTGCACTAAAACTGACAAAATGAGATCGTGTAATATTTCTGTCAACAATCAAATTTTTAAAACTATACAAAAATAACTGCTATTTATTAATGTCATTTATCTAATCAATATATTTACTTGTGTTCAATTTATAATATTTATTTCCCAGTGGGTAAGCAGAGGTACAATTGAATGACTCAATGATTGCCTGTTTTTAATATCTTGATATATTTTCATGTATGTTGAATCCTTATGTTGATTATCATGAGACTTTTCACTTGAGTTTGTGATATTGAGTAAGTATATAGATCAGGGTCTAAAGAAACTTTCTGCTTGTTCATGAAAAGCAAAAAGAATTTATACACATGAATAACACAGGCAATTTTCCAATTGAAGTAACAGCATATTCCATTGACATTGTGACATTTTTGCTTCTTTCTTTAAGAGTGACAAAAGCGTATTTACAAATAGTCTTCAGAATATCTATCAAACATTAAAACAGAACTATGTTTGGCATTTTAGTATGTTCTTTCTCAAGTTTAGCCAAATAACAATACAATCAAAATTTAATTATGAATTGGAAGACAAGTCTCAAAACACTGAGGATTTTATCACTGAACTTTAGTAAAAAACAATGAAAAATTGTTCAAATTTTCTAGCTCATCAACTTTAGCTGTAAATTACTATAAAATCAGTGTGCAGTACTATTAAATACCACATAGATAGGTACATTTTGCTCATGAATATCACTGAAAAGCTAAGTGTTTTTCCATTTACTAACAGAAGTATACAATTTATTCAATGCAAACAAACAAGTAAAATCACACTCGTGTGCTCTGGTTAAGACTCAGTCTTCAAAGAAAATGGGAAAACTTTCTATGACTGGAGACTGCAGATCAGATTTTCTAGAGCAGGACTTTGAGAACATATTTCTATATATTAAGTTTTCCAGGAGTGGTAAATGATACTAGAGTGTGTTTGGAAGAAAAATGAAAATAGACTTTTGACAAGGTGCTGCTTTTGTTCTCTTTACCCATTCATAGTAACAGATAAATGGTAGCTATAAGGACAGGTGACGTTAGAAGTGGCTCCTTATGAGTTCTTAGGGTGGTAACATTGGATTGTACATTTTCATCTTATTTTAGGATTGTATTGATGCTGTGGTAGCAACATTGTTCTTAGAATTTTTCTTGCTTTAAAATTTACATGACATGATAAGCTGTCAGATATAATTAAACATATTGTTTCACCCTGTAAAATCTTAACTAGTGAATGTGAAATCCATTCAAATTAACTTATTTTTTAAAGGAAAACTGTGTGAAGAACTTTTGAGTGGGAGTTTGAAAGGTGATAAAGTTCTAAATTGCATTTTTTAAAAAGTGCCTTCACTTCATATGGATAATTAAATAGAAGGTGAAATGACTCTTGAAAATTATATTGGTTTGCAACACATGACTCTTCTCTGGGAATACATTCCACTACAGACCAATATTTTCATTTAATTTTTCTTTTATCTAAACCCTCACTCTCTTGCCTAAATCTTTTTCTCTTTCATGACTTTCTTATTTCCATCAATGATGTCATATTTGAGACCTGTCATGTCTGTCTTTTTATGATCTGTATATATTCTGTTGCCAGTTCAAGTATGGCTCCTTACTAGCCCTGTTTTATAATGTATACTTTCAATTTAAATGTTTTGTATGAAAGACCATAAACATTTTTGCAGCAGCATCCCAATTGATACCTCATCCACTGACATCCCTTTTCTTAGGTCAAATCTTCATTTCATTAAAATAATAAATTTTCAAAGTGTTGTTTTCATTACCATTTCTCTTTTAAAAATATCATTGAGTCCCTATTGTCTGGATTAAGTTGAAACTCTTAAATTGGTTCCATTCTTCACCTCCCTTCTTCCAATCTGACCATATCCTGCTTTTCTTGCCTTATATATATCACCTTCTTTACATAAATATTTACTTTTTCCAGTCAGTTTTGCTCAAGGACCTCCCCCACCCATCCCATTCTGACTTTATATCTTTTCTCATTACTATCACTTCAGGTTTTTTCCTGCTTGTTAAAGATCTACTCTGATATTAGAGTTTTTAGAGCAATTACCTCCTCTTCACTTTATCCTAGTTTTCCTTAACTTTCAGTTTTTGCACATATCCACGTTATTGATGAGCGATTTGCAACAAACTTTCATAGGGATAGGCAAAGAATAATAATGATACTGTGTGTTAGTTCTTGGTCTACCTTTTCCTCTATCATCAAAGAAAGAAATATCTACCCCAGAAAATATTATAATACTACATATGCTTTTTTAAAAGGAATCACAAATGTTAGTATTTTAACTATTGCAATGCTAAAAAATGTAGCTCAATATTTGTGTGGTTAATAGTGTGAAGATGTGGAAAGAAAAGGTTTTTGCTTTGAGCCTACTTTTGAAACTCCATTCTGATAACTCATTCTTTTAATACACTAGAAGGAATTCTAAAGAAATAGACACCTTAAAAAGGATAAACGCCTTGCTTTAAAGGTATCTTGAAATACAAAGGGATATAGCAACTTGGATTTGATATAAAAAACAAACTAAATTGTTTTTTGATTGATCTCACTTAACTTGCTTTCTACATCATCCCATCACCTTCAAAATAGTGTAGAATAACTGCCTATGTCTGCCATACTGGGAGGAGAAACAACACATTGGTGTGCACATTAAAACAATGACTGAAATCTCAAGGGTTAAAATGTAAGAGGTTTATTCTCCTTTAATCAAGCAAAGTCTACAGACAAAGCATCCACATGGTATAAGCTACCAAAGAAGGAGATATGAGACAGACTCACATTAAATTATTAGGTCACAGACACTCTATATGGTTCATGTTCACAAGGAAGAAAAGTGCTAAAAAGGAAAGCAGATAAGTAGAAACATAAGCTGATTTTTTTGTTGTTTATTGAACTACTTTCCATAATGTTTCCTTAAGCTACTGTATCACACAGCTCAGGAGGCTATATACACTTAAGATATTCCACACTATAAAATTTGTTTCTAAGCAGTTTTATACAATTTAAACTTGAGTAAAATTTGTGTTAAAAAAGACCTTATTGGATTACCTTCAGTAAATGGAGATCATTTCAACAGCCCATCAGCATTTTTAATAGCAATAAAATAAAAATAAGTAAAAGGATTCCCAAAACATGTAAACTATTACTTAAAACTGGATAATTATCTGCTTATTTCAGTAAACCAACTTTCTAGTTTTAATCCACATCTACTGGCCTTTTCTTTGCCCTAAAAAAAAAAAATCAGTAATTCTTATTTCTATGCACTGTCTCAAATAAGATGATTAGTTAGGTCTCCAATTATACCAGACAATTAGTAAGAGGGTCATTTAAAGATTATATAGGAGTTGAACAGAAGTCATTTAGGAAAGTTAGTAAGGAATGAAGTTATTTGATGGGTAAGCAATAGAGAAGTCTTTGCTCACCATCATGAAGCTATCACCTGATTCCCAATTTCTATTACTAATTATCCTAAACCACTAGTACTCAATATTCTAGCCAGTATTTTCTCTTTGGTGTTAAACCTATATGTAGTTTACTCTAGGCAGACACAAATGATGCTTCCTTTTTAGAACAGAAATTTCCCTCTGGTGCAACACTGGGCTACATGAAAAGAAAAAAATCTATTCTGCAAATAATAAACATTTGTAAGCAATTGACATCTCAGACAAACTTTCTTTAAAAATACAATGTGTTCTAGTGACTGAAAACAGAATGAGAAGAGAACATTTTGCAAAATTTTTCACCATCATTGTTTCCTCCCTTCCTCCCCATTTTCCGTCGCATGCTGCAGATTATACAGTCAGTGTCACATAGAGTATGCCACCTGTCTACAACCTAAGGCCAATTTATGCCTTCAAATGATATTTCACTGACTGTTAAACAAATAACTGAAGGCAGGATTTGGTGTATAAGATGTTTAACTTTTCTCTTTTAATGGCAAGAGATTTATAGTCATGAAGGTGTTCTGTATGCAGCAGTTAGCATTCCTTCTCCTCTTGTGACATTCCCTTAAAGGCACAAAAGATTACAAACAGTGGATGGGACAGAATATTTTAAATAAGAATTTTAAGGTCCCACAACACCTATTATTTCTGGCTTAAACATACCAGAGGACAGAGGACAGAATAAACTACCCCTAAAATGAAATGGTGCTTAAAATCATCTGAAACTCCCTGCAGGTATTTTTTAAGTTTTTAAGTTCCTCTTTTATTGGCTTAAACCATAATTGTAGATTTGATTCTTGTGATTAATGTAGCTTCTCAACAAATATTGTGTTAAATACTTCTAATCAACTGGTATTACTAATTGTGTATTTCTCTGCCAAAAAAACTGTTTTAATTGGGCCAACCAATAACTTATGCTTGACTAGGATATAAATTGAAAAGTTAAGCTGTAAATTTAAACAATGGATTCAGTGCAATGTAGTGAAAAACTCTTCGATAATTATCTAATAGGTCCCCTAGGCATCTCCAACCCAAATGACTGTATTTCCTTTCTCAACTTCAGTGATCTCACAGTTTAACTTATTGAGTCGTCCGTCTAGTATAAAGAGAGAGTCCTTGGAAGGGGTCATCAGGTACTGACCAAACAGGCCACTGTTCTGGATCTGCCTGTTCTTCTGGTTCCAAGGCCATTCTTCTGCCTTCAGTGGTTCCTTGAGGCTCTTTATCATTTTAACCTTCCCGGAGGAGAGTTCCACAAAGAGCACATCTGTCTGTGTGCTTGAGCTGCCATAGATGTTGTACTGGTGAGCTTCAGTAAAGGATGGCTGAAATGCCAGATCAGAAATGTGCAGGTTTGTGTGAATATCAAAAGCCTCCTGTACTTCTCCTCGGATGGTAATGTACTGGACCCTTACGAGACCTTTCACATCATTAATGCTGACAAGATAGTGCCCATCTGGAGAGACATATGGAGTCCCTGTCACATCACCATTGAATCCAATGACTGAGTCAGTCACACTGTCCACCATGAGCTGTGGTGGAACAGCCCCAGTGCTGTCAGGTTTGCAGCCAATAAAATAGTACCCTCCCAAGTGTGTATACGCCAACGATTGAGGAACGCACTTAGAGTCCTTCAAATTAATTGTCTTGATGTACGACATGGTTTCAAGATCGATTTTTTGTAGTGCAGCTTCATCTTTATGAAGAATAAATCCAAACCTGAAAATATAAAAGCCAAAGTTAGATAGTAAGCTATAGATGGTTCCCATACAAAATGCACTGTGAACAGGTGGAAAGGACCATCGCAGGTCAAGGCACTGACTGTCAGGCCATGCAACAATTCACGTCACAATCATGTTAGAATTAAACTTCAAGTTGTACTGCCCTCCTTTCACTAGGTCATTTCTCCTTTACAGCCAAATGTTATAACTTCATACTGTAGAAAGCAAAGTAATTAAAATTAAAAGCAATACATCTAATTAATTGGAACAACAAATTTTACTTCTACCATAGAGGGTAAAAATATAAATATTGTTTTGGATGTCTCTAAACCTTCTGATATTGAATAAGCTTGGTTTACTGCTGCTAAAGCCTGCAAGAATAAAAGGCTTGAATATAGATCTCTGTCACTCAGTTCATTTACTTCTGATACAGTCTTACAACTATCAAATAAGTCTGATACTCATAACTAGTTAGATAATTTGGCACATCTTTTTCATTTTAATATGTCTCACAGGACCACTTTAATAGATGCATATTTTTTTTAGTATGGAATTATTAGACTTTTATTTATTACATCTTAGAATAACCATATTTAACTACCTTTATGATATTAACGCCTACTGTAAATTTTAAATATGTTACATTTTTCAACCTTGTCATGCTTATTTTGTTATCGTTTTTAGTGATACACCTGAATTGTATTGGTTATCTTATACTGAACAATGATGAACTTTGTAGATTTATGGCATTTTTCCATTAATGTCAATTTAAAAGTAATTTTTTAAAAAGTTGTTTTGGAGGCCCCTTTAATTACTTCAGTGCTTTTGAAAGCATTTGTCCTGAATACTATCTGGCAATTGTCAGAAGTCCCTGTGACAAGTGTAAATATATTTTGAAACCCTGACCTATAGCACCAGTGGTTTCCTAGCAGAAATAAGTTAAGTAAAATTAAATGAGATTAAAACTACTATACAAAATTAGATATAAAATGGACTTTGACCAATAGAATTATGAAGGATTTTTTTGATTTGTTAATATTGCTAATTAAAATACCTCCTAATATTTCCAAAAGCTCTATAAAAATAAATGAGATATATTATTACAATTTTATGTTAACAAATGAGAAAAGTAAGTAAATGATTTTCTTCTGTGTTAAGACAGAACAAAACAAATGAAAACTCTAAAGATCACCAATTATGTTTCATCACCTGTGCAATTCATTTTCAGTATGCTAATTCTTATGGTTTTATTTATGTAAAAAAATGACCATTTCTACACATAATACAGAAACATGATGCATTCAGGGTAATAGCTCCTTAAAATTTCAAGTGTAAGTATATGGCAAGCACAAATATATAAACTCACAGAAAAAATAAGATATTCTCAAACAGTCAGTCTTGTGTTTTAACTGTGAAAGGCAGGGAATGTATAAGCACAAATACTTTACTGAAATAGTTATAAAATTGTAACTGTTTCTATGTCATTATATTATGTATAGTTGGGAAACCATACTGTAACTTTAGCTATATTTGAACATTTGAGAAAACTATTTGTTGTCAATGGAGAGAATACAAATTCTTATATACAAAAGAAATACTACAATGTATAGCTAGTCCTTTAAAAAGATTTCTTAAATACTTATTGAATAACTATTAAATACCAGGTATTGGGAATATACTGCAAAACAACTCTCTCTGTTTTCAATGCATCTAGAAATTTTAGGTGATATAGTAAAAAAATGTTACTGGTTAATGCTTAATTATAGCATTCTGCTATACTAGTACTAATTTAATAAATACTACTTTTCTATATACACTTGAGGTGGAATAAAGTAATCATTTTGAAAATAATCTTTCTGGTATGTTTCAGAATGATGTCCACCATTTCTGGCTTATTTCCTAGATCTTTCTCTTTTCCTATTTCCTTAATAACTGTATTTGTGTCCTTACCTATTCAGGATAACATTTTAGTCTTGATTACAGTGGTATGAAGGAACATTCATATAGTTAATAATCACTTCTAAATGTTTGCATTAAAGTATTAATACCTAGTGCAGGCTTTAAATACTATCTGAATATCAAATAATTTTTAAAAAACAAACTGAAAACTGAGTCCCATTGTTTTTGTGTGTCAGCATCAAAAATATAAAATTCTAAATATCACTATCTACTCTCATAGGTGTTTTGATAAATAATGAAGTTCAACTGTCATAAAGATGTGCTTTCCCATTAATGGATAATCATTTAGGATATGTAAGTGTGTAGATGTACGATTATGTCTGATATTATGAAATTATTAAGTATTCTGAAAGACATTCTTCTTTTTTTCTGTTATGCATTGTACTGTGCTCAGAGGCAAAAGCAGTATATATGCACTTTTAATAAAAGCAGTAAGCTAATCAAGTTTTGGCATTTCAGATTGCCTCTTAAACTTGAGTCTTCTAGTCCCTTTGGGCAATGGTTTTTGAATGCTAATGAGGAAGAATGAGACAAGTTGTAACTACTCTTGAACTATTTCAGCTCTGATACTAAAGAATGCATTCAAGTTTTCCATGATAAAATCCTGCCTCTTTTGGAGGTAATTACAATTTTTAAAAAGGGTCTGGTTAAAAATGCAAAAGCTCAATGTGGGGTGATAAAATTACATCTATTTTGGCATCCACACTGTATGTTCCTTTAGGACCAGAGATCTAGCTACATAAGCAGATGCATGAAAATGCCATCAGTTTTTCACTACTGATTTATTGGTAGGAAGTGGTGTCTCTAATTTAAAATTTCCCCTAGTACAGATTGATATTCAGAAGTCTCCCACTGTTCATTAGTCTGTGATTAATATTTACGAGGCTCTCAACTTTCATGCCTGCTTAGTATAATAAAATCTTGCACAGTGCTAGGTGTAACATAGTTTGTCTAATATTTGTCAGAATGTGTAAAGGAAGTTCAGACTGTAAGAAATGAGTTAAAACTTACTCTTGAAATCACTTCTTTTATAAGGATATTCATGCAGCTAGGAAGGCGTGTCCTCTTAGCACAGCATTGTGTGGGTTTGTTACATTTGGTGAGGAGAGTTAAAGAAAAATTTTTCTTCCCAGAATTTTTTTATTTTATGAATGTTTGCTAAATCTAGTTCATCATAAAGTTTATTAAAAGGTTCAGCTTCCATGCTTTTCTACTTTAAGGTGAGATCTGATGATTCATACACAGAGAACTTGTTTTGGATGGAGTAAGGGTTTTCAGTCAAGGTTTAGTTTCATGATACAGTGTTTCAATATAATGGATATATGACCTTACATAAAGTCCTTGACATTCACAAGTTGCAATTTCCTCATCAGCAGGAAGAGAATAAAAGTACCACCCTGCTTCAAGGATGACAGTAAATGTATGTTTATTACCAGGCAAGTAGTACATTCTCAATAAATAGAACTATCCACTCTTGATGCTTTGTACTTGAAGTAGTATCATTTTCCCATTATTAATCAAAGAAGATGTCTCCTATAGGATAACAGATTCATGGATAGGCAAAACATAAACAAATGATCAATTTTTCTGTAGTCAGTATTCCCACAATGTTCAAAATCAGCACATAGTGTTACTCGAATATGGTGATATTTTTTTTTCCATTTGCAAATGCAACACAGATCACATTGATAATAGAAATTCATGTTTTTATTCTCATTTTCACTTGTATCAATAGGTTCTATGACCAGTCTACACCTTACCCAATCACCAGATCTCTCACATTGCTAGCAATGAAGGCAGTCTAGCTCACTCCATCTTCTTCAGGGGGCTGCCTCAGTTCTTACTGAGGTCATGGAGCAGCAGGCCATGGTGTGCTGGGTGAATCTGAGCTTTGCACAGGTGATAGGATTTGAGAAACCTGTCTTACTTAAGAGTTTTCACTAAAAGAAACAGAAAATGTGTGACTAACTCTAGGACCTAAATATCTTGGAGCATGGAGGGTTGCAGTTTGAGTCTAGGTAATGGTGATTCAAGAACCTTGCCAGGATGGGAAAAGAACAGTTATTTAGAGAGAAGATGGTCAAACACCATGAACACCTCTACATCCCACAAGATAAGGCTACATTTCTTGAACTTGAGTAATGAATGAATTCCCCATATCTCTCCTTCAGATAGTCCCCAGATGCATCTGGGCACACAATCTCGCAACACCACTTTCCAGTCACTCTCACTCCACAGCATCTGCCGTGTTACTCTGCTCATGTTCTGCTTTCAAGTCATTCACCTGAAACGCTCCAGAAGGAATCTCAAGGTTAGTGCCAAGAACAGACACCCCAAAGCTTGGAGTGAAAGAGCCTCATAAGATTTGCAGAATGACAATTGTTTTGTATTCTGAGTCTTATTATAGAACAGCTCTCCTCAAAGTCCTCACAGATTCTCATCTAAACAGTTCTCCTTATTGCTGACTTTTAATATTTAGCCAGAGGATCAATCCCTGTACTAGAAGCTGGAAGAGTGCTTGATGCCTCCTCTCAATTCCTAGATGATCTCTTTCCTCAAACCCGATTATCTGCATGCACCTCCTCAGATTTTAAAACATTTCTTTTCATGTATATCAATGGATGCAAATGGGGAGTAGTAAGTGGAGAGTGCTGTATTTGATCACTGAATTAGTCAGACCCTCTATCCTGTGATAGAAACATTGCTGCAACCCACATCTAAAACAAAAGCATTTTCTCACACTTTTCTGATTTCTCCATTGTAAAAACCCTGTTCTTTGAAATAAAATTCTGGAACAGCCCTAAGAATTAGTTGTATTGGGATTTTACTTGTGAAAATCTATATCCAAAACAGAATCAAGTAATTAGTACTTCATAAATAATAGTGGGCAGGATTATCAACATCTTGTTTTTCTAATCAGAGTATAAGTATCCTGTTTTCCATTTGGAATGTAAGAAGTACTTAACAGATAAAAAACTAAAATTACAACTTTCTCTCCATGTAATTAATATATCACACCCACACGCACACAACATGCTGTCGAGATGACATCTAGTGTGTCACAGCTGGCACACAGTTCTCATGGATGCCGGACACAAATCTGACATGAGCCATCATTCACTAGTTTCTGAATTCCTTTATATTTAGCTGTTTTCTGTTATCCCAGACTGACCCTTGTAAGAAAAGATTGAATGCTGCTCTTACTCAAGTGCCAGAGGATTTAGATTTTATCTGGACTCCACATAAATAGATCAGTAAAACATACCTGTTCATAAACAGTGGTCACATTCATATTCGGGAGAAGAGAAGCACAGAGAAATAGAATTTGACACATTTAGTAAAGATTTATAACTAGAGCAAGGACAGTCTGAATAGTCTTAATGCTTAGATGTGTTTGAGAAATGATAGTACTTTGAAGTTTTCTGTTTTCAAAATACAGTTTTAAAAAAACTCAAATGAACCACGGGATGCCCTCTTACCTTTTGTGAGTATATCATAGAAAATCTATATTAAAGATGTTTGCTACATTCCTTCTCCCACTTTCATTTTTTTGAATGTTCTTTTCTTTGTTAAAAATATAAACTGAATGTGTTTCTGAATACCAAAGTCCCTGTTTTACTTCTGTCTCTGTTTTCTATTGTTCTGATGGATAGGAATTTTCCTGTTTCTAGGGAAAATTGAAACATAAGTGCATAATTTCATTACAGTATATCCAGGCTAATTGCTTGACAAAATTAATACAGTGTCCAAAGGTCTAGCACTTCTAGTCATAACCAGGACATACAGAAAAAAAGATTTATTAGGAATTCTTTGCACACCATATATACTACAGATCATATTTCAAATACCAAAGTTCTCCACCTCTTTTTGAAGAGCTAAAGTGCTCAGGAAAAAACTGACAACTATGCCTTAAGAGGGCATTTTAAAAGATTGGTTGCTTTCCCAACTTGGTTTTGGAAAAACATGAAAATCTGAAAACAGCAGCCTCCCTCGTCTTAGCCATTTTTCTGATCAGGGTGTGTTTCATGCAGAAGCTGGCAAATGGATCGAAGTTGCCATAGCCGGTAAAGAGTTAGTAATTCAAAGAATGAGGAATAATTCATTTTTCAGAAATAAATATTTCTCCAGAGTCAGAAATAGAAAATGAAGGTAAAATAAAAGCATGAGCAAACTAAAATCTATTAATAAATCAAACCACATTACCAAAGTACCCATGGTAGACCTGCTAGAAACAAATTATGAGTGAAAAAATGGTTCCATGAGGAACCAGGTTTGGTCTGAGTTTGGTTTTAGATACTATGTGCCCAAATTCAATAATCATTTACCAACTACTCTGTTTAGAATATGTTGAAAAACCTTAGTTTGGAGAAGGAAGGAAGTGAAGAGGAAATAAATGTCCCCTGTCCTTAAAGTAATTATAGTCAAGCAAGTGCTTATAATCTTATGTCCTAATTTTCAAAGAGTATTTAGGGAACCTCTTCGAAGTTGGGATAAAGGGTGGGTGCAGCCCTGTCCCTGTTCCAGCTGTTTTACAGTGTGCTGTCATGCCCGGCTTTCACTTGAAGAGAGAGTTTGTATTAGTCTGGATCCCAGAAGGAAAAACAAATTCCAATTAGAATAAATTATGGAAGGTTCAATATAGGTAGTTTTCACGAAGAAACGAAAATTGATCACAAGGGGTAGTGAGTAACATGCGGAGAGTACCAGCAAGGCTGCTGTCCCTGCTGAGTCCTGGAAGAAAGGAGCTCTGCGGAGAAGTGTGTTCTGCAAGGAGATGTGACCTTTAATTTAAAGAAACAGCTGATATCCTACAAATCAACAGACAAGTAGTTGGGGAGCTGGTGGGGGTGAGGATTATAAACTCGTTTTATTCTTCTTCATGTTATCTCCAGTCAGGCTTCTCATTGGCCGAACTAAGCAGAAGCCGTGGCAGCCAGCCTTCTGGGACAGAAAGCAAGGTGGAGAAGGTAGAAGGGTGCACCTGGGGTTAAAAATGCAAAATAGAAGTCACAGATTTCCTTGGCCAAGGAGTCTGAAAAACTCAATTCTAGTGAACATATGAAGCTATGTAGAGTGAGCATTGTGGCATATACATTTGGTTTCTAATTGGGATCATTTGAAAATTGACCAAAATTGTATTAACTTTACAAGTTGAAAGAAGGAACAGTATCAATTTTTTACCTAAAATGAATGCTTCTTTAGGCAGCATTTTCCTACTTCTGGTAAAGTTTTAGAAAATGTCCCTTACTTTAAGTTATTTGGTAAAATATTAATAATAATTGCTGTGTACTGAATATTTGTGAAGGGGCTGCTAAAGGCAATCCTGATAAGATTTTAGAAATAAAAGAGGAGGACTATATGAAAAAAAACCTCCAACTTAGGGAACGTATTAACAATCATGAACAGAATATAGAAACATGGATGGTAAATGCTGTTCTGCTAAGGTCTCTGATAGTAATCAAGAGCGGGTTATTGGGAACTGTTACAAAGTAGCAAAAAACCTGGTTAATTTGTGTTAAGAGTTCCAGTGTTCTGTGAAAAGTAGAATTGGGGAATGACAAAATTGGATATTCACCTGACAAGATTTGAAAGAAAGTGTTTCAAGAGTACCTTGCTTCCTTCTGATGGTTATAGTAAAATGTGGAAAGAAAAATTAACTGAAGAAGAAATTCTTAAGTAAAAAAGGAGCCAGAATATAAAGATTTGCTTCAGAAGTCATCAGGGCTACCTCCTCAGTTTGAACAGGGATGGGATATCACCTGGCGCCTTCAGGGCAAGGCCACAGCAGCCTTGGGGCTGCAACCCCCACCCAGCAGAAGTATGGAGATGGACACCTTCCCAGTGGGTCTGAAAATCAGAGCATCCGGAAAGAGGATTATTTTCAAGCCTTAAGATCTCATGGAGTTCGCCTTGCTAAGTTTTAGACTTGCTTGGGACTCGTCACCACTTCTTTCTCCATTTTGGAATGGAATGTCTAGCTGTCCTACACCTGCCCCATCGTTATATTTTAGAAGCAGTAATTTACTTGTTTTCACAGATGCACAGCTAGAGAGGAATTTTATCTCAGAGGAATTAGTCTTCCCCAAATGTACTTTAGATGATATTTAGGTGAGGCTTTGGAGTTTAGACTAGAGTTGATTCTGGAACAAGACCTTTGGGGCTATTGTGATAGAATGAGTACATGTTGTATGTGAGTAGGGCATGAATTTTGAAGGGTCAAGGGTGGAATGCTATGACTGAATCATGCCCCCTTCCCTCTAATTCATGTGTAGAGGCCCTAACTCCAATGTGCTGTTATTTGGAGGTGAGGTCTTTGGGAGGAAATTGGCCATGAGGCTGGAGCCCTCTAGAATGTGGTAAGAAGAGACACAGGGGCATGAGCTCTCCTTGGAAAGACACAGCAAGCAGGCAGCCAGCTGTCTGCAGACTGGTGTAGGGTTCTGCCCAGGGCCTGAGCCAACACCCTGATCTCTAACTTTCCAACCCCTAGAGCAGTGGAAAACCATGTTTTGTTGTGTAAGCCACCCACTCCATGGTATTTTGATCAATTCGAGGAACTAAGATGGAAATCATGCAGTAAAAGTTAAATGCACACGATTAACACTAGTTGTTACATTATTATTTCCCATTACTTTTTACGTTTTCTCTGGAGGAGACTAAAGCTGCATGAATAATTATTGCTTAACAAGCTGTGTTTGTAACACATGTTTAGAAATGTATCTGGATTTGTTTTATTTGTTTTTCTCTCTTTTTACATTTTTTTTAATACTGTATGTGTGTTCTTGGGTATGTTAAGAGCAAGGAAGAGGGTAGGGTTTTGTTTTGCTGTTTGCATATTTCATTCACATAAATAACAACGTGACATGTATCTCATGTTGCCTTGCTTTTTTTCTTTCAGCATGACATTTTAAATTATATTCATTTTATTCATGTTGCTCATGTGTGCACTTACTCTGCTGCCTTACAGTCATTCATAGGAGTCTGTGGTATGATCCACCAAATTCTACTGAATCACTTTCTCAGTAATGTGCCTACTCATGTGGCTTCATTCAGTTGGTGGGCTGCTTGGTGGCTGAGCTCAGCAAGGAAGCGTGGGATGGGTGGGCTTCTCTTTCTCCAGGTAGTTCTCTGTTCTCCCGATGCTGCACAAGCCTTCCTCACAAAATAAATGCAGCATTCAAACAGGGAAAGCTCTAAATTTCAGGTCTTTGCTTACTTAAAGAAATGACATGTCAAACCTACCGTCATTATGGGAAAAGACTATTCAAAGACATTGTTACTGGATTCACTGGAGACCATTATAATAATCTACCATATAAGGTAGTGGCTCAACTGTTGTTTTCTCTTGAGGTAGTTCTCTGTTTTATATGAATGGTCCGCACCTACCAAATGATTTGAAATACCACCTGTTAGCTGATACGCATTTAGTTTATATCTGAATGTTCTATTAATTTTATCAGTCTTTCTCTCTTCATACATAAGGTTTGCACTATTTTATTTATTGATAATATATAATATATGTAAATATCCAGGATCATGAATCTCTCACAATTTTCATTCTCAAAATTTATTGGCTTTTTTTGTGGCTGTGGTATTCCATAAGTTTTACAGTCAGCTTATTAAGTTCAATCACAATTAGTATTTTTATCTTACATTTTAGAATCAGCTTATCTAATTTAAAAATGTTGATATTTTAGTGGATTTATTAAATTTATATATTAAATAATTGAGTTTCAACATTTTTAAAAGGAATACAATAAACGTTTCTATTTACTTGATTTATTTTAAATTGCTACATCAAGAAAAATTAATTTCTTCTTGGGTATATTCATAGATCATCTTTTTAGTTGCTAATATAAATAGATTCTTTCCTCCATTATACCTCTAGATTGGTTCTGTTTAATATATATAATGTTATTAAGTACTTTTTTGCTCCTTAACATTCTGGATTATTTTATTTTTATAGGTTTACAGCTAATTGTTCTGCTGTCAAATGTTCAATCATATCATCTTTAAAGACGGATTACTTTACCTCCCTTTTGCAATTTCTAATCCACTTAAATCTTTATCATTGTAACAGCTAGTATTTTCCTTTTATTTTTAAAATAAAAATCTCAAAATTGGAATCTACCTAGTGGTGTTTCAGCAATACAAAATATTATTGGCGGAAAAGAAAAAATTTCAGAAGCAGACTCATGTCATACATGAAAATTAAAAATGCCATAAAAGTACTACTTCACATTTGTAGAAAAAGATATGTTGTGTTGAGGAAATCAACTACCTAAAAAGAAAAAACATACATATATCTAATTATTTACACAAAATAATATCTAGATGGATGAAACTGTTAAAATTACAGTTATTGAAAGATTAGCATTAAATAACATTAAAATAGCATTAAAACATCAAATATTTAAACACTGGGGAAGATGACACATTTTAAGCAAGAACTCACATTCTGTGAGTCAAAGGTGAAGCTTAATAAAGGTGATGATATTTTAAAAATAAACAATCTTTAATGCAATCTACAAAAAGAGCAAAAATGTAACAGAAAAAGTCAATATTATGACTAAATAATGAATTACTAAAATCAGAAATACAAAGAACTGAAAAGAAAAATTAGCAAACAAGTAAATGGCTATTCCTCACATGAGGAGATGTGGCATTAATAGTCTACAAACATCAAAAGTTTAAAAATTTTATAAAAGTTAGGTGAATATAAATGAAAAACCAAAAGGTTATATATTTATTTTTACCAATCTATTTGTAACAAAATAGTGTGCTTAGATCAAGCACTAGTAAGGATGTAATTAAATATATTTTCTTACATACTATTGGTGGAAGCATAATTATTTAGGTTTTTTGGAGAATAATTTGTCATTATCTCAATATTAAAATATGACTATTATAATGAAGCAATGATTTATTTCAGTATCTCCCCTTAATAAATGCTCATAAATGACTACAGACTAACATAAACAAGTGTATTCACTGCAGCTCAAGTTACAATAAGGAATTTAGAGATAATTAAATGCCAAACAGTACAGGAATAGTAGAGCTTAAATAAACTATGAACCGTCCACCAAATAAAATCACATATTAAAATCCTAAAAATGATGATGTATTAGTAATAATACAGGGGTATCTCCAAACTTCATTTTTAAATCAGTACATACCAGATTTAAAAGAATATTGTGAGGCAGAGCCAAGATGGCAGCATGAGTAGAGCAGCAGAAATCTCCTCCCAAAACCACATTTATTTTTGAAAATACAACAAAGAAAACTCTTCCTAAAAGAGAGAACAGAATACACAGGACAACAGCCAGACCACATCCACACCTGCGAAAACCCAGTGCATCACGAAAGGGGTAAGATACGAGCCCTGGCCCAGTGGGACCCCAGCGCCCCACACCCCAGCTCCGGGCAGGAGGAGAGGAGACAGAGCGGGAAGGGAGCGGGAGCCCAGAAATGCTAAATAGCCAGCCCTAGTCATCTGCACCAGAGCGCAGACACAGTGCATGCGTGGGGTGCTGGAAACTAGGGAAACAGGACAGTAAGACCTGTGAGTGGGTCCCTGCAGATAGTGCACCTGGGACAAAGAGGAGTGATTGCTTTTTGGAAGTCTTAAAGGGACAGAGACCCCACCACTGGACAGAAGTGTCCTAGGACACTTAGTCCAGCAGCATGGAATCTGGGGAACTCTGGGCACTCTAACCCCTGCGCAGCAGGGAGCACAGAGGCCCCATATGGAGATAAATAGCATCCTGGCCGTTCCCCCTCCAAAGCAGCTCCACCATATAGGAGCAGAAACCCAAGGTAGGCCACACCCACAGCAACAGCGGAGATAAACTCCATAGCAGCCATTTAAGAATCAGAAGCCCTTAAAGCATGCAGCTGCCCAGCACAAGCCACTAGAGGTTGCTGTTCTCAGAGGAGAGGAAGGCCACAAACCAACAAGAAGGGAAATTCTTCCAGTGTTCACTCGTGTCAGCTCTGCAAACTATCTCTATCACCATGAAAAGGCAAAATTACAGGCAGACAAAGATAACAGAGACAACAACAGAGAAGGAGACAGACCTAACCAGTCTTCTTGAAAAAGAATTCAAAATAAAAATCATAAACATGCTGATGGATATGCAGAGAAATATACAAGAGCTAAGGGATGAAGTCCAGAGGGAGATTACAGACATCTGGAAGGAGATTACAGATGCCAGGAAGGAGATTACAGAAGTGAAACAAACTCTGGAAAGATTTATAAGCAGAATGGATAAGATGCAAGAGGCCATTGATGGAATAGAAAACAGAACAGGAACGCATAGAAGCTGACACAGGAGAGACAAAAAGATCTCCAGGAATGAAACAATATTAAGAGAACTGTGTGACCAATCCAAAAGGAACAATATCCATATTATAGGGGTACCAGAAGAAGAAGAGAGAGAAAAAGGGATAGAAAATATCTTTGAAGAAATAATTGCTGAAAACTTCCCCAAACTGGGGGAGGAAGTAATCGAACAGACCACGGAAATACAAAGAACTCCCAACAGAAAGGACCCAAGGAGGACAACACTAAGACACATAAATAATTAAAATGGCAAAGATCAAGGACAAGGAAAGAGTTTAAAGGCAGCTAGAGAGAAAAAGGTCCCCTATAAAGGAAAACCCATCAGGCTATCATCAGACTTCTCAACAGAAACCTTACAGGCCAGAAGAGAATGGGATGAAATATTTAATGCAATGAAACAGAACGGCCTTGAATCAAGGATACTGTACCCAGCACGATTATCATTTAAATATGAAGGAGGGATTAAACAATTCCCAGATGAGCAAAAGTTTAGGGAATTTGCTTCCCACAAACCACCTCTACAGGGTATTTTAGAGGGACTGTTCCAGATGGGAGCACTCCTAAGACTAAGCAGATGGCACCAGAGAAAATAAAATCACAGCAAAGAAAGCAGACCAACCAAACACTAACTAAAGGCAAAAAATAAAATCAACTACCCTCTAAAAGCAGTTAAAGGAAACACGAAAGAGCACAGAAAAAAATAACCAACATATAAAGAATGAAGGAGGAGGAATAAGAAGGGAGAGAAGAAAAGAATCTCCAGACAGTGTCAATAAGTGAGGTAAGTTAGGCAGTAATACTAAAGAAGTTAACCTTGAACCTTTGGTAACCACGAATCTATGCCTGCAATGGTAATAAGTACATATCTTTCAATAGTCACCCTAAATGTAAATGAACTGAATGTACCAATCAAAAGACACAGAGTAACAGAATGGATAAAAAAGCAAGATCCATCTATATGCTGTTTACAAGAAACTGACCACAAACCAAAAGACATGCACAGACTAAAAGTCAAGAGATGGGAGAACATATTTCAGGTAAACAACAGAGAGAAGAAAGCAGGGGTTGCAGTACTAGTATCAGACAAAATAGACTTCAAAACAAAGAAAGTAACAAGAGATAAAGAAGGACATTACATAATGATAAAGGGCTCAGTCCAACAAGAGGATATAACCATTCTAAATATATATGCACCCAACACAGGAGTACCAGCATATATGAAACAAATACTAACAGGACTAAAGGGAGAAATAGAATGCATTGCATTCAGTTTAGTAGACTTGAACATGCCACTCACCCCAAAGGATAGATCCACTGGGCAGAAAATAAGTAAGGACATGGAGGCACTGAACAACACACTAGAACAGATGGACCTAATAGACGTCTATAGAACTCTACATCCAAAAGAAACAGGATATACATTCTTCTCAAGTGAACATGGAACATTCTCCAGAATAGACCACATACTAGCTCAAAAAAGAGCCTCAGTAAATTCCAAGAGATTGAAATTCTACCAACCAACTTTTCAGACCACAAAGGTATAAAACTAGAAATAAATTCAACAAAGAAAACAAAAAGGCTCACAAACACATGGAGGCTTAACAACATGCTCCTAAATAATCAATGGATCAACGAACAAATTAAAATAGAGATCAAGGAATATATGGAAACAAATGACAACAACACAAAGGTCCAACTTCTGTGGGACTCAGCAAAAGCAGTCTTAAGAGGAAAGTATATAGCAATCCAGGCACACTTGAAGAAGGAAGAACAATCCCAATTGAATAGTCTAACATCACAATTATCGAAACTGGAAAAAGAAGAAAAAATGAGGCCTAAAGTCAGCAGAAGGAGGGACATAATAAAGATCAGAGAAGAAATAAATAAAATTGAGAAGAATAAAACAATAGAAAAAATCAATGAAACCAAGAGCTGATTCTTTGAGAAAATAAACAAAATAGATAAGCCTCTAGCTAAACTTATTACAACACACATAAACAGAATCAGAAATGAGAATGGAAAAATCATGACTGACTCCACAGAAATACAAAGAATTATTAAAGACTACTATGAAAACCTATATGCCAACAAGCTGGAAAACCAAGAAGAAATGGACAAATTCCTAGAAAAATACAACCTTCCAAGACTGATCAAGGAAGAAACACAAAAGTTAAACAAACCAATTACGATCAAAGAAATTGAAATGCTAATCAAAAAACTACCCAAGAACAAAACACCCCGGCCAGAAGGATTTACCTCGGAATTTTATCAGACATACACAGAAGACATAATACCCATTCTCCTTAAAGTTTTCCAAAAAATAGAAGAGGAGGGAATACTCCCAAACTCATTTTATGAAGCCAACATCACCCTAATACCAAAACCAGACAAAGACCCCACCAAAAAAAAAATTACAAACCAATATCCGTGATGAATGTAGACGCAAAAATACTCAATAAAATATTAGCAAACCGAATTCAAAAATATATCAAAAGGATCATACCCCATGACCAAGTGGGACTCATCCCAGAGAAGCAAGGATGGTACAACATTCGAAGATCTATCAACATCATCCACCACATCAACAAAATGAAGGACAAAAACCACATAATCATCTCCAAAGATGATGAAAAAGCATTTGAAAAAATTCAACATCCATTCATTATAAAAACTCTCAGCAAAATGGGTATAGAGGGCAAGCACCGCAACAAAATAAAGGCCATATATGATAAACCCACAGCCAACATCATACTGAACAGCGAGAAGCTAAAAGCTTTTCCTCTGAGATGGGGAACAAGACAGGGATGCACACTCTCCCTACTGTTATTTAACATAGTACTGGAGGTCCTAGCCATGGCAATTAGACAAAACAAAGAAATAGAAGGAATCCAGATTGGTAAAGAAGAAGTTAACCTGTCACTATTTGCAGATGATATGATATTGTACATAAAAAACCCTAAAGACTCAACTCCAAAACTACTAGAACTGATATTGGAATACAGCAAAGTTGGAGGATACAAAATTAACACACAGAAATCTGTGGCTTTCCTATACACTAACAATGAACCAATAGAAAGAGAAATCAGGAAAACAACTCCATTCACAATTGCATCAAAAAGAATAAAATACCTAGAAATAAACCTAACCAAAGAAGTGAAAGACATATACCCTGAAAACTACAAGACACTCTTAAGAGAAATTTAAGTGGACACTAACAAATGGAAATTCATCCAATGCTCTTGGCTAGGAAGAATTAATATTGTCAAAATGGCCTTAATGTCCAAAGCAATATACAGATTTGATGCAATCCCTATCAAATTACCAGCAACATTCTTCAATGAATTGGAACAAATAATTCAAAAATTCATATGGAAACATCAAAAACCCCGAATAGCCAAAGCAATCCTGAGAAAGAATATTAAAGTGGGGGGGATCTCACTCCCCAACTTCAAGCTCTACTACAAAGCCATAGTAATCAAGACAATTTGGTACTGGCACAAGAACAGAGCCTCAGGCCAGAGGAGCAGTTTAGAGACTCCAGACATTAACCCAATATATACGGCCAATTAATATTTGATAAAGCAGCCATGGACATACAATGGGGAAATGACAGTCCCTTCAACAGATGGTGATGGCAAAACTGGACAGCTACATGTAAGAGAATGAAACTGGACCACTGTCTAACCCCATACACAAAAGTAAATTTGAAATGGATCAAAGACCTGAATGTAAGTCATGAAACCATAAAACTCTTTGAAAAAAACTTAGTCAAAAATCTCTTAGACATAAACATGAGTGACCTCTCCTTGAACATATCTCCCCGGGCAAGGAAAACAAGAGCAAAAATGAATAAGTGGGACTATATTAAGCTGAAAAGCTTCTGTACAGCAAAAGACACCATCAATAGGAGGAAAAGGTACCCTTCAGTATGGGTGAATATATTTGTAAATGACAGATCCGATAAAGGCTTGACATGCCAAATATATAAAGAGCTCACCCACCTCAACAAACAAAAAACATATAATCCAATTAAAAAATGGGCCGAGGAAGTGAACAGTTCTCCAAAAAAGAAATTCAGATGGCCAACAGACACATGAAAAGATGATCCACATTGCTAATTATCAGAGAAATGCATTAAAACCACAATGAGATATCACCTCACACCAGTAAGGATGGCTACCATCCAAAAGACAAACAACAACAAATGTTGGCGAGGTTGTGGAGAAAGGGGAACCCTCCTACACTGCTGGTGGGAATGTAAATTAGTTCAACCATTGTGGAAAGCAGTATGGAGGTTCCTCAAAATGCTCAAAATAGACTTCCCATTTGACCCAGGAATTCCACTGCTAGGAATTTACCCTAAGAATGCAGCACTCTGTGGGTAGAGGGCTGTTGCCCCTTTCCCCACTTGCTGATGTGGCAGGAATGGAGAACAAAGAACATCCTATTTATGCATTCCATGAGCAACTGAATGAGCCCTGGTGTACCTACCTTTGCCCGGCTACCGCTGACATCAATACTGTGCTTGATTGTCTATTGGATAATGCTATTTCCTGGAATAGTGCGCCTTCTTTGCTGTATAAATACTCTGGACTCTAATAAAGCTTTGCTGGCGACGTGCAGGAGCGTCAGCCCTCCCAGTTCTTTCTGTCTTTCTTTGTTTTCTTCGCCCCCCGCCTTCCGCACTTCAGGACCTGCTCAACTTGGCGTGGCCAGACTGTGTCAGCACTCCAGTTTGAAAAAGACAGATGCACCCCTATGTTTATCGCTGCACTATTTACAATAGCCAAGAATTGGAAGCAACCTAAGTGTCCATCAGTAGATGAATGGATAAAGAAAATGTGGTACATATTCACAATGGAATATTATTCAGCCATAATGAGAAAACAAATCCTACCATTTGCAACAACATGGATGGAGCTAGAGGGTATTATGCTCAGTGAAATAAGCCAAGCAGAGAAAGAGAAATATCAAATGTTTTCACTCATATGTGGAGTATAAGAACAAAGGGAACTGAAGGAACAAAACAGCAGCAGAATCACAGAACCCAAGAATGGACTAACAGGTACCAAAGGGAAAGGGACTGGGGAGGATGGGTGGGTAGGGAGGGTTAAGGTGGGGGGAGAAGAAAGGGGGTATTACGATTATCATGCATAATGTGGGGGATGGGAGAAAAGGGAGGGCTGTGCAACATGGAGAAGACAAGTAGTGATTCTACAACATTTTGCTATGCTGATGTACAGTGACTGCAATGGGGTTTGTGGGGGGGCACTTGGTGTAGGGGAGAGCCTAGTAAACATAATATTCTTCATGTAATTGTAGATTAATGATAACAAAAAAAAATAGAAAGAATAGGGGGATTACTCCCTGATAGGATAAAACAAACTGCAAATCAATGATTAATGCATGCTTTACATATCCTTAATTTTGATCATTTAAAGGGTGTCAGATGATCAGCTATGGAAGTACATTTTTCTGATAATATTCTTTTTTCTTAAAAAAAAAAAAATCCTGTGTGGTGATCTCCAATAGGTTCTTCACAATCGTATAATGGTCATATCAACGTGTGGGCAAAGGGTTTGTTTGTGTTTATACAGAGGATCAAAGACTAATTTGGCTACGCAGAAAATGAATTAAGATACGATATGAAGAAGAACTTCCAACATCAACATCCTCTGGAAGAGTCATTCCAGAAGATGAACATCAAAAAACTTCAACAAAGATCCTGGCGCTGCTGCAGTTCTAACTGCATTCATCCCACCGGTTCCTGGACTTGCCATTGGAATGAAGAAGGAGATATCTAAGCTGGCTTGTGCATACAGTAAAACAACAAATTTGACTGGATCTATACTGTCAGAACTCAACCAAGAATTAGGAGAAGTGCAAGTTGCAGTGCTCCAAAATCATGCGACTATAGACTATCTACTGTTAAAAGAACATATGGGATGTGAACAGTTCGCAGGTATGTGTTGCTTTAATTTGTCTGATTGTTCTCAAACTATTCAAATTCAGTTAGACAATATCCATCATATCATTGATAAGTTTTCACAAATGCCTTGGGTACCTAACTGGTTTTCTTGGTTTCACTGGATATGGCTGGTAGTTGTAGGTCTGCTTTTGTTATGTAGCTGTATTCCTATTATGTTAATGTGTGCACGCAATTTAATTAGTAGTTTAAAACCTATACAAGCTTATGTTACTCTACAAGAAAATATGTCAAAGAAATAATCAATCTTCCCATGTTTTCTTCCGTCTGCTACTTCTATAGCTTTTCTTCTTCCTTCCTAATTACAACCCTTAAATAGAATTCGTGCCTCATATCGAAAATTACCGAGTATCATAATTCTTCCAAGTGGTAAAGATACCTCAAGGCAAATGCTGGGCATAGAAGTCACAGGACATAAATCTGCAAAGAATTAAAAAGCTAACCTTTTCAAAGAATATTGCTTCTCTCTCACTTACCAACTTTACATTGCCCTGTATGGCCCCGGAAGATGACTGGTTAGCCAGAGACGGGTAAGATTCCTCAAGGGAGGAACAACCTAAGGCAGGCACAGTCGCAGGGGAGCCATCAGGAGAGAAATTGGGGATCAACAGAGGGGAGGCTTAGAACCTCACCCCTCCTGTTTTGAGAGAAATCTTCTGCATCTGTGGATGTTTTGTTGCCCTTGTCTAGCTTGGATTACCACATAGTCTACAGGCACACACCTGATCATCTACATTTGCCCTCTTACAGCACTAAATTATGTTTTCTACCTTTATCTTGCAAGTACCTACCACTTCAGCATTTTATTTAAAAAAAAAAATAATAATAATAATAAGGGAGAAATGTGGGATTCACATATAAATCAAGTATAAAAATCAAATGAATAATCATATCTGACTGGATTGTTTATAGTTCATGATACGTGATCAAAACTGAAAGTTTCTGTGATGACTGCCCTTGCACTGTTCACCATGTAAGAACTTATTCACTGTGTAAGAACTTGTTCACCACGTAAGAACTTGTTCGTTATGCTTCAGAAGATTGGAGACTGTTGAGAAATAGGCTTGGGGTTGATTAATGACTGTGCATTGAGTTCCCTATACAGAATTTTATTGTTGTTAACAACCATTTGATCAGTAAATATGAGAGATGCCCTCTCAAAAAGAAATATTGTATAATTTAGTGCACATATATGTGATTGCTTCAATAAATGAAGTGATTACTCAATAATCTGTCTATTCTTCTAAACAGAAAATGTTATGGGTGTTTACAAGAGGAGATTTTTACTTATTACCATGTATGGTTTGAATACTGCATACATGCAACAAAAAAAAACTTTATGTACAAATATATTCATAACATTATTATGTATAGTAGTGAAAATCTGAAAACTGATAAGCCCATATGTAAGTGGAAATTTAGGTAAATGACCGGATAGCCACTTGATACAATAGAACACACGTTGCAAATATAAGACACTTATGTAGGATTAAACCATTAAAAATAGAATAAGCAAAGCCCATGCACGTACTGATGATAAATATGCCCAAAGGTTAACTTTAGTCATATTTGGAGACAGGATTAAGCTCATTTTGGTTTTTTAGTTTGGGTTTTATTTTTTTTTAAGTTTGCTATCTTTGTTCAATGAGTATCATCTACTTTTACAGTAAGAAATAATATATGTTTCTATGTATTAATAGAAATAAAGCAATATGTAGGAACCTAGATAAAAAGCTCAGATAGCTCTCATGATAATAACTCATCATTTTAATCTCAAATATGCTTCACTAGTGTACAGATAAATGTGCAGACTGCTCTGTGCTTCAGTAAAAAGATTCATCCTTGTAAAGACTCATTTTCAGAGAACTATACACATGGACATAGTGGAAGAAAATTCTTAAAATACCAGACTGTGTTTGGATAGCAAATTAAATGAAAACCATGTATAAATACAAAGAGTACTTGTACTGAATCTGCCAAGGAGACAATGGAAAAATAAATTCATAGTACAGGTAAGAAGGATATGGGAACTGAATATTAGAGGGTGAAAGGGAAATGTTATTGTCTGTAATATCAACAAAGAATTTGAGCAGTAGAATGAAACTAAAAGTTTGCCAGAAGAAAATGCTTGTAGCTGTGATTGCAGTAGATAGAAGACTATAGCAGAAAACAATTTTATGAAATAATTGGAAATAGGAAAATCTATCTACTCTCAAAATGTCATCCCAGAATGTTAATCTAATTAAATACTGTTTTTACAGTTTCTATACTCAAAGTAGCACCTTTGATAACTGCCTTAAATCTCATTTCAATATTGTCAGATTTTCCATTTCTAAGCCACTTATATGTAATTTTGTGACTGAACATCAAAGCTGAAAGTGATTTTATTGTAATTTTTCTATTTCAGAGATTGAAACAACACACATTTATAGAAATGAAGACAACCAAGTCTGAAATAGTAAATTTGTATAATTTCTTCATCAATTATGCTTGAAAACTTAACCTTATTAACTTTGGTAACCTTTCCCTGATGACTTCTTTTCGTTAGCACAGTGATAATATAGAGAAACATGTTCTGAACTTTTAGGAGAAAAAAAAAAATGTAGAAATAGAAAAACCAAAGTGCACCTGAAATGTACATTGTTAGTTTGCCCAAAATATAGTAATTCCCTTGATTTTATTTTTGTTTGTATAATGGTGATTATGCTAGCTAATTCTCAGCATACTATAAGAATAAATTAGTTTTAAGAATTTCAGTGTTTTAAATAAAAAAATTCTTATGAAGATAAAAGGCAATGTACATTTAACTAGTATATTTATAATAATGAACTGAAAAATGGTTATATTCCACTTGGGTGGATATTAGATGACTAATATCTTTTTAGAATACTTAACTAATGCCAATTAATTCACAGCTCAATGATATATTTCTCATATTTTGCTGACTTGATTTTAAATTTCTTATAATTATTTGATTTGCTCTACATTTTAGTCATAGGATTTTTTAAAGTAACTTTTGCATATATTTATATAAGCATCAGTCAGTTAAGAATATACAAAAAGCACAAAGGAATTGTTCTTAGGTAAGTGGGTATAGCTAACATTACTGATGACAGTCTGACAAAAAGGGAAATGAGATACACACACATGCGCACATACACACATGCAAGCACACAATTCAGAAACATTAAAAATGAAATATTTAGCAAACTGTGGTGCAAATGGTTAATGTACCTTAGAAGTATTTCAAACAAAAACTGTTTTAAATAATAATCTAAATTATCACTAGTAATTTGAATTATTAATAATATAAAAAATTTAACTCTTAGACTGACTTCTCCCTTGACGGATCTACAAAGATGAGCTTTACTGTATAATATCTAAAATGTTATATATTTTGCAAACAATGTCACATTGTGTTTTGTTGTTTCTGAATGTTCCCCGTATCTATGGATTATATAATTTATTTTGCTTTGAGCGATGAATTTTTAAAGATTCATTTATGTGAGGAAAGGACGTGGACCTCTGTTTAGGTTCTCAGCATAGTTTTTTTCCTTGCCTTGGATTTATGTATACTCCACCTGCTATGTTAGATTCTTGGACTGAGTCTGACCTGATATCTCCTTCATTTCAGTTACTTCAGCCTTTAGCTAGTTTTGATGACACAGATTCAAATATGACTTTTGCCATCTAATATGCAATTTTAGACACAAATCAAAAACCAAAATCATAATTAGTACTTCCCATGATTGTTAATAATCAATTACTATAAATAACAATAAAAATATTGAAGTAATGTGACAATATTTTAAATACTTCAACACCGTACCTAGTCCTGTTGTTTTCCTTAATTCTTCCTATAGAATTTCCTGCTTTTCAAACTCCTGGGCACTAGGTTCTTTTGCTGTTTTCACAAGACTGAAATCGAGTTTATTTTTGCATGAAAATTAGAACAAATTTTGAAAATGAACAAATCTGAGGAAGTTTCTAAAAATGTAAAGAACTACTAATTCTTGAAACAGATATTACCCAGTTTATTGATATGAATGAAGTATATCAGAAATGGACTATTTTCTTGCACTTTCTTCCTGGTATATTGTTCTTAGAGATTTTGATTTCATGCTATTAGTGAACTATGTTTGAAAATAGAATTCCTTTCATCTTCTTATCTCTTCAAGAGGAAAAATGAATCAGAATTTATTTTAAGGAATTATGTGTATATCTCTTTTACCAATAGAGATTACACATTAGAAGATTATAACATTTTAATTTATGTTAGTCTTACCCTGCCCCTTTTCCCTGAGCAGTGGCTATCTTTAAAATGGCAGCACATCCTAATGTGGATATCTGAGTCCAAAGGAAGCAAAATGGACTTTGCTCCCAAGGGATTATGTTTGTATGGTGTGGCTAGTTGTGGGGTTCCCTGAAGGACTAATGCCAGGTGCTTGCCTTTGTTTTGCCTAACTTAGAACTCTCTCAGTGAGAAAATACAGTTAAGTAGAGGGTGTCACTGGAAGATATTTAATGGCAAGCTGCTAAGGCCTGGACCAAAAGATTATAATTGAGCTAAATAATAAACACATTGAAAGTCTAAGAAAAAGTGCCAGGGAGAAGATTACTTTGAGAAATAAAAAATTTGAAAGTTCACACGTAAATGGATTCAAGAAAGCTATGCATATGATCAGGAGAGAACACATGGGAAAAGACCTGAGAAAATCTTAAACTTTTGCCCCTCACTTATTCTTAGCCTTATTGTGAGCAGGAAGTGAAGGCTAAGATACATTGTAAATGGTCTGGCTAAGAGGGGAAAATCACTCCAACCCCATAGGGCCAATGTTCAAAGAACAAGAAAGTTTTTTATTCTCTCTTCCTTCCTTCCTCCCTCCCCCCCCTCCTCCCTCCCTCCCTCCCTCCCTCCCTCCCTCCCTCCCTCCCTCCCTCCTCCCTCCCTCCCTCCCTCCCTCCCTCCCTCCTTCCTTCCTTCCTTCCTTCCTTCCTTCCTTCCTTCCTTCCTTCCTTCCTTTCTCTCTCTCTCTCTCTCTTTCATTCTTTCTTTCTCCTTTCATTCCTCCTTTCCTTTCTTTCTTCACTCCAGACAATTAGAAATATTTGTCAAATCACAAACTAAGTTTAATGGGAAAAAGTTAATGGGACAAATATTTCAAAGACAAAACATAGCAAACAATACAAAATTTTAAAAGGTGTTTTAACAAAAAATTACCCTCAAAAAGAAACAAACCATGAAGTGGGAAAAACATCTGATTTCCAGCATTTCGACATTATGATAATGAAAATGGTGAATTTGAAGGAAAAATTGGTAATGGTCTATACACAGGACAAAAGGAAATTAACAGAAACTATCCGGGGGAAACAGAGACAGTGGACTTACTAGATGTAGACTTTAAATCAACTGTGATTTGTTCAGAGGTAAGGAAAACATAGACAAAAAAACTAAAGGAAACTAGGAAAATAATATGTGGAAAAATTTTTTTTATCAATAAAGAGAAACTTTTCAAAGTAATGAAAATTCTAAAGTTGAAAATTACAATAACTTGAATGAAATATTCATTTGAGGTTTTCAACAACCATGTTGAGCAAGAAGAATGAGAAATAAAAATTTGAAGAAAAGTAAATTAAATTATCTAGTCTGAAGAAAGGAAAAAGAATTAGAGAACATAAATGTAACTTAAAAGACCTGTGAGAAACCATCCATGTATCAACATAGCTGTTATACAGTGTCCAAGAAGGAGATGAAAGAGAGAAAGGGGATGGAAAATATATTTGAGAAAATAATATAAACATAAACTTCTCAAATTTAATCAAAAGCAGGAATCTACACATCCAAGAGCCTCAACAAATTCCAAGAACAAATACAGAGATCTACATAAAAGAATATTATAATCCAATGGCCAAGCCAAAATAAAAAGAAAATCACAAAAGCAGTGCAAGAGAAGATATGCATCAAGTACAAAGGAGTATTAATAAGATTAAGAAATAATTCCTCATCAGAAACCATGAAGGCCAGAGGCAATGGGATGGCATATTCAAAGTGCAGAAATAAAATATCTGTTGACCAAGAATTCTATATCCTAAAAAGCTATTATTCAAAGATTAGGCAGAATTAAGACATTCCAAAATTTAAAAGTTGAATGAGTTCATGCCACTCCATTTTCCATATAAGAAATTTGAAAAGTTGTCCTTCAGGCTTAAGTGAAAAGATACTACACAGAATCTAGACAACTCTTAGAAAACTGCAAACTTTCAAAACTTACATAATTTGTATGAAGCCATATGAATATATAAAACACATGTAAAGGATCTACGTAGGTTAATAGAAAAGGTCAGTATTATTGTATTTTTTAGTTTGTAATACCTCTTTTTATTTTATACGTGCCTTGAAGTATTACAACTGAATAGAACTATAATTGTAATATGTTTATGGGGACCCAATGTATTAAGATGCAACTTGTGAAAATAACATAAAAAAGGAGGGACACAGTAATATAGAATAAGAATTTTTGTTTGCTACTGAAGCTAAGGAGATATTAATTGAAACTAAATTTTTATAAGATCTTAATTGAAATTCCCAGGACAGCCACTAATAAAATAACAAAAGGAATACAAAAAAGAGAATGAGTAGGACTTAAAAGCTGCTTATAAGAAACATCAACACACAAAAAAAGATATTCATGGAAGAAATGAGGGACAAGAATAATATAAAATATACATAAAACAAATAGAAAAATGATAGAAGTCTTGTTAGTAATGACTTTAAGTAAATGGTTTAAGCATTACAATTAAAAGGTATTTATAGGAAATTGGATTAAAAAGCACAAAAACAAACATGATCTACTCTATGTTGTCTATATGATATGTACTTTAGATCTAAGGATAAAAATAGGTTGGAAAAGGATCACAGGAAGATGGCAGCATGAGTAGTTCAGAGGAAATCTCCCCAAACCATATATATTTATGAAAATACAATAAATACAACTATTCCTAAAAGAGACACCAGTGGATACAGTACAACAGCCAGGATGCATCTACATCTGCGAGAACTCAAAATCACACAAAGGGGGTAAGACACAAGCCACGGCCAGGCAGGACCTGAATGCTCCCCCACCCCAAAACCCAGCAGGAAGAAAGGAGTCGGAATGGGGAGGAAGTGAAAGCCCAGGACTGCTAAACAACCAGCTCTAGAAATCAGCACCCCGAAACGGAGACACAAGGTGCACAGGGTGCTGGGTATTAAAGAAACGGAAAAGCAAAACCTGTGGGCAGGTCCCCATAACCAGCACCCCTGAGACAAAAGAAAAGCGAGTGCTTTCTGCAAGTCTTAAAGAGACAGGGCCCCCATAGCTGGACGAAGTTGTCGCAGCACACATAGCCAGCGGCTGGGAATCCCGGGGAAACTTAGGTGCCCTAAATCCCGGGGAGGCAGTGCAGCTCTGAAGACCCTCACAGCACTAAACAGCCTGCCAGTCCTTCCTCCAACAGGCGCAAACCCCAACACACCAGCCCAGTAGCGGGAGAGTGGCAGCATGTGCCGGGGACGGCAGCATGGGAAGGGACCGGGAGCAGATCCGTGTGCCAGCGGTGCCAGATAGGACCAAGATAGGCTTGTGCGAGCCTGCAACGGTGCGACCGAACAGCCCGGGTGTGGCTTGCATGCACTGGCGTCAGTGAAGCCAGAGGAGCTTCGCGCGCACCTGCAGCAGAGCCACAGGGAGCAGGCATGCTCCCAGCAGCCAACTGGAACCCCAGCCCAATGCACAGCCGCCTGGGCCAGCCCCAAAGGCTGCTGCTGCCACACAGCTCCCTGGCAGGGGTGCTGCTAGCATGGAGGAGTGCACATGGTGTGCCTGCAACTCCCCACAGGGCTCCGTGCAGCTCTGACAGAGACCCCATCCACAGCAGCTTAGGGGACTAACCTGGTGGCTGCTCCAGGAGTGTGGGTAACCGTCACAAGCAGGGGAGAAGGGCAAGGCATCCAGCAAGCAGTAAAGGACTTTCTTCTCCCAGCTGACACACCCGCAACCTGCCTACAGCCACCGCTATCACCATGAAAAGGCAAAAAAATTTAGCCCAGGTGAAGATAGTTCAAACAACACCTGAGAAAGGATCTGCAGAGGCAGACCTAACCAGTCTCCCTGAAAAAGAATTCAAAATAAAAATCATAAACATGCTGACAGAGCTGCAGAGAAATATGCAAGAGCTAAGGGATGAAGTCCAGAAGGAGATTACAGACATCCGGAGGGAGAATACAGAAGTGAAACAAACTCTGGAAGGATTCATAAGCAGAATGGATAAGATGCAAGAGGCCATTGATGGACTAGAAAACAGAGAACAGGAACGCACAGAAGCTGATGCAGAGAGAGATAAAAGGATCTCCAGGAAAGAAACAATATTAAGAGAAATGTGTGACCAATCCAAAAGGAACAATATCCTCATTTTAGGGGTACCAGAAGAAGAAGAGAAAGAAAAAGGGATAGAAAGTGTCTTTGAAGAAATAATTGCTGAGAACTTCCCCAAACTAGAGGAGGAAATAGTTGCTCAGACTACAGAGGCACACAGAACTCGTGAGAGATGGGATCAAAAGAGAACAACACCAAGACACATAATAATTAAAATGGCAAAAATCAAGGACAAGGAAAGAGTTTTAAAGGCAGGCAGAGGGAGAAAAAAAAGTCACCTAAAAAGGAAACCCCATCAGGCTATCATCAGACTTCTCAACAGAAACCTTACAGGCCAGAAGAGAATAGCATGATATATTTAATGCAATGCAACAGAAGGGCCTTGAACCAAAGATACTGTATCCAGCACGATTATCATTAAAATATGAAGGAGGGATTAAACAATTCCCAGACAAGCAAAAGTTTAGGGAATTTGCTTCCCACAAACCACCTCTACAGGGTATCTTAGAGGGACTGCTCTAGATGGGAGCACTCCTAAAAAGAGCACAGAACAAAACACCCAACATATGAAGAATGGAGAAGGAGGAAAAACAAGGGAAATAAATAATCATCAGACTGTGTTTATAACAGCTCAATAAGTGAGTTAAGTCAGACAGTAAGGCAGTAAGCAAGCTAAACTTGAACCTTTGGTAACCACGAATCTAAAGCCTGCAAATGGCGATAAGTACATATATAGCAATAATCACCCTAAATGTAAATGGACTGAATGTACCAATCAAAAGACATAGAGTCATTGAATGGATAAAAAAGCAAGACCCATCTATATGCTGCTTACAAGAGACTCACTTCAAACCCAAATAGAGGCACAGTTTAAAAGTCAAGGAATGGAGAAAAATATTTCATGCAAACAACAGAGAGAAAAAAGCAGGTGTTGCAATACTAGTATCAGACAAAACAGACTTCAAAACAAAGAAAGTAACAAGAGATAAAGAAGGACATTACATAATGATAAAGCGCTCAGTCCAAAAAGAGGATATAAGCATTATAAACATATATGCACCCAATACAGGAGCAACAATATATGTGAAACAAATACTAACAGAATTAAAGGAGGAAATAGAACGCAATGCATTCATTTTGGGAGACTTTAACACACCACTCACTCCAAAGGACAGATCCACCAGACAGAAAATAAGCAAGGACATAGAGGCACTGAACAACACACTAGATCAGATGGACCTAATATACATCTATAGAACTCTACATCCAAAAGCAAAAGGATACACATTCTTCTCAAGTGCACATGGAACATTCTCAAGAATAGACCACATACTGTGCCACAAAAAAAGCCTCAGTAAATTCCAAAAGATTGAAATACTACCAACCAACTTTTCAGACCACAAAGGTATAAAACTAGAAATAAATTCTACAAAGAAAGCAAAAAGGGTCACAAACACATGGAGGCTTAACAACATGCTCCAAAATAATCAATGGATCAATGAACAAATTAAAATGGAGATCCAGCAATATGTGGAAACAAATGACAACAACAACACAAAGCCCCAACTTCTGTGGGACGCAGCAAAAGCAGTCTTAAGAGGAAAGTATATAGCAATCTAGGCATATTTAAAGAAGGAAGAACAATCCCAAATGAATAGTCTAGTGTCACAATTATCGAAATTGAAAAAAAAGAACAAATGAGGCCTAAAGTCAGCAGAAGTAGGGACATAATAAAGATCAGAGAAGAAATAAATAAAACTGAGAAGAATAAAACAACAGAAAAAAATCAATGAAACCAAGAGCTGGTTCTTCAAGAAAATAAACAAAATAGATAAGCCTCTAGCCAGACTTATTAAGAGAAAAAGTAAGTGAACACACATCAACAGAATCAGAAACAAGAAAGGAAAAATTAATTACAGACCCCACAGAAATACAAAGAATTATTAGAGAATACTATGAAAAACCTATATGCTAACAAGCTGAAAAACCTAGGAGAAATGGACAACTTCCCAGAAAAATACAACTTTCCAAGACTGACCCAGAAAGAAACAGAAAATCTTAACAGACCGATTACCAGCAACGAAATTGAATCAGTAATCAAAAATCTACCCAAGAACAAAACCCCCAGGCCAGATGGATTTACCTCGGAATTTTATCAGACATACAGAGAAAATATAATACCCAT
Source organism: Manis pentadactyla (assembly GCF_030020395.1). Taxonomy (NCBI): domain Eukaryota; kingdom Metazoa; phylum Chordata; class Mammalia; order Pholidota; family Manidae; genus Manis; species Manis pentadactyla. The sequence continues at coordinate 34,951,866 of NC_080019.1, forward strand.
TCTCCTTAAAGTTTTCCAAAAAATTGAAGAGGAGGGAATACTCCCAAACTCATTCTATGAAGCCAACATCACCCTAATACCAAAACCAGGCATAGACCCCACCAAAAAAAGAAAACTACAGACCAATATGCCTGATGAACGTAGATGCAAAAATACTCAACAAAATATTAGCAAACCAAATTCAAAAATACATCAAGAGGATCACACACCAAGACCAAGTGGGATTCATCCCAGGTATGCAAGGATGGTACAACATTCGAAAATCCATCAACATCATCCATCACATCAACAAAAAGAAAGACAAAAACCACATGATCATTTCCATAGATGCTGAAAAAGCATTCAACAAAATTCAACATGCATTAATGATAAAAACTCTCAGCAAAATGGGCATAGAGGGGAAATGCCTCAACATAATAAAGGCCATATATGATAAACCCACAGCTAACATCATGTTGAACAGCGAGAGGCTGAAAGTTTTTCTCTGAGATCGGGAACAAGACAGGGATGCCCACTCTCCCCACTGTTATTCAATGTAGTACTGGAGGTCCTAGCCACAGCAATCAGAAAAAACAAAGTAATACAAGGAATCCAGATTGGTAAAGAAGAAGTTAAACTGTCACTATTTGCAGATGACATGATATTGTACATAAAAAACCCTAAAGACTCCACTGCAAAACTACTAGAACTAATATCAGAATTCAGCAAAGTTGCAGGATACAAAATTAACACACAGAAATCTGTAACTTTCCTATACACTAACAATTAACTAATAGAAAGAGAAATCAGGGAAACAATTTCATTCACAATAGCATCAAAAAGAATAAAATACCTAGGAATAAATCTAACCAAGGAAGTGAAAAACCTGTACCCTGAAACTACAAGACACCCTTAAGAGAAATTAAAGAGGTCACTAACAGATGGAAACTCATCCCATGATCCTGGCTGGGAAGAATCAATATTGTCAAAATGGCTATCCTGCCCAAAGCAATATACAGATTTGGTGCAATCCCTATCAAATTACCAACAGCATTCTTTAATGAACTGGAACAAATAGTTGAAAAATTCATATGGAAAAGCCAAAGACCCCGAATAGCCAAAGCAATCCTGAGAAGGAAGAATAAAGTGGGGGGGGGATCTCACTCCCCAACTTCAAGCTCTACTACAAAGCCACAGTAATCAAGACAATTTGGTACTGTGTCCTTTGCTGTACAGAAGCTTCTTAGCTTGATGTAGTCCCACTTGTTCATTTTTACTGTTGTTTTCCTTGCCGTTGTGGCACAAGAACAGAGCCACAGATGAGTGGAACAGAATAGAGAATCCAGACATTAACTCAAACATATGTGGCCAATTAATATACGATAAAGGAGCCATGGACATACAATGGGGAAAGGACAGTCTCTTCAACAGATGGTGCTGACAAAGCTGGACAGCTACATGTAAGAGAATGAAACTGGATCACTGTCTAACCCCATACACAAAAGTAAACTCCAAATGGATCAAAGATGTGAATGTAAGTCATGAAACCATAAAACGCTAGGAAAAAACAGGCAAAAATCTCATGGACATAAACATGAGTGACTTCTTCATAAACGTATCTCCCCAGGCAAGGAAAACAACGGCAAAAATGAACAAGTGGGACTACATCAAGCTAAGAAGCTTCTGTACAGCAAAGGACACCATCAATAGAACAAAAAGGTGTCCTACAGTATGGGAGAATACATTCATAAATGACAGATCCAATAAAGGATTGACATCCAAAATATATAAAGAGCTCACACACCTCAACAAACAAAAAAGCAAATAATCCAATTAAAAAATGGGCAGAGGAGCTAAATAGACAGTTCTCTAAAGAAGAAATTCAGATGGCCAACAGGCACATGAAAAGATGCTCCATATTGCTAAACATCAGAGAAATGCAAATTAAAACCACAATTAGATATCACCTCACACCAGTAAGGATCATCATCGAAAAGATAAACAACAACAAATGTTGGCAAGGGTGTGGACAAAGGGGAACCCTCCTACACTGCTGGTGGGAATGTAAATTAGTTCAACCATTGTGGAATGCAGTATGGAGGTCCCTCAGAATGCTCAAAATAGAAATACCATTTGACCCAGGAATTCCACTTCTAGGAATTTACCCTAAGAATGCAGCACTCCAGTTTGAAAAAGACAGATGCGCCCCTATGTTTATCGCTGCACTATTTACAATAGCCAAGATATGGAAGCAACCTAAATGTCCATCAGTAGGTGAATGGATAAAGAAGATGTGGTACATATACACAATGGAATATTACTCAGCCATAAGAAAAAAAACAGATCTTACCATTCGCAACAACATGGATGGAGCTAGAGGGTATTATGCTCAGTGAAATAAGTCAGTCAGAGAAAGACAAGTACCAAATGATTTCACTCATATGTGAAGTATAAGAACAAAGGGAAACTGAAGGAACAAAACAGCAGCAGAATCACAGAACCCAAGAATGGACTAATAGTTACCAAAGGGAAAGGGTCTGGGGTTGATAGGTGGGAAGGGAGTGATAAGGGTGGGAAAAAAGAAAGAGGACATTACAATTAGCATATATAGTGCGTGGGGGGCACGGGGAGGGCTGTGCAACACAGAGAAGACGAGTAGTGATTTTATAGCATCTTACTATGCAGATGGACAGTGACTATGTGGGGACTTGGTGAAGGGGGGAACCTAGTAAACATAATGTTCTTTCTGTAATTGTAGATTAATGATACCAAAATAAAAAAAATATGTTGGAAGGGTTAGAATGGAAAATGATTTTCCATGAAATTAGTAACTGTAAGGAGATGATGGCTATACTACTATTGGCCAAAATAGACTTAAAGTCAAAACAGTTACAAGAGATTGAGAAGGACATCATATACTGATAAAAGTGTCACTGAGTTGAAAAGTTACAACCAGTATAAACATATGTGCTCTAAACAACAAAGCCCCAAAACATATGAAGCAAATATTCAAAGATTTGAAGGGAGAAATAGACACTTATAAAATAGTAGTGGGAGACTTAAATAATCTACTTTCAATAATGGATCAAACAACCAGATAGATTTTCAATTAAGAAACTAGAAGACTTGAACAACACTATAATCCAACTAGAACTGATACATTAAAAAATCCCTCTCCCAAAACAGTAGAATACACGTTTTTGTCAAGAGTATATGGGACTCGCTCCATGATAGTCCATGTGACTAGCCAGAAAATTAATTTTTAGAAATTGCAATCATACAAAAAATTTTCTCCAATAACCATGGAATGGAACTACAAGTCAATAATAGTAAGATAATTGGAAAATCCACAATATATGGAAAGTAATGAACACATTCTAAAAAAAAAAAATGAACCAATAAATCAAAGAAGAAACTAAAAGAGATGTTTTAGGAGATATCATGAGAAAACTAAAAACAGAGGTGAACATACCAAAACATACTGCATTGAAAACAGTGCTGAGAGGTAATTTATAGCTATAAATAGTCTACATCAAAAAAGAAGAGAGACCTCAAGATAATGACCAAATTTTGCATCTTAAAGAACTAAAAAGGAAAGCACAAACTAAACCTAAAACCATCAAAAGGAAATCGTAAAGAATAAAGGGGAGGTAAATGAAATATAGAATAGCAAAGCCATAGAATCAACAAAAATGAAAGTGATTCTTAGAAAAGTGCAACAAAAGCAACAGATATTTAAGTAAACTGACCAGTAAAAAAAGAGAAAACTCAAATTATAAACCAACAATGAAAAAGGGGATGTTACTAATGACCTTACAAAACTAAAAAGAGCTAAAGAGAATGTTGTGAAGAGCTGTATGCAACAACAAATTAGATAATATAGATTAGATAGATAAATTCATAGGAAAACATAAACTCTCAAAACTTACTCAAGAAAAAATAGAAAACCTAAGCCGACATATAAAAAGTGGAGAGATTTAATCAGTAATTAAAAACTTCCCAGGAAAGAAAAGTTCAGGACCAAATGGCTTCATTGGAAAATTCTACTAATTATTTAAAGAAAAAGTAACATCAATGCTTCTAAAGATTTTCCACAAAAATAGTAGAGGAAGTAACCCTTCCTAATGCAAATTTAAAGGCCATTATTATCCTTATGCTAAGATCAAATATTAAAAGAAAAAAACTACAAACCAATATCCCTTTTGGATATAGACAGAAAAATACTCAGCAAAATAATAGCAAACCAAATATAAATGCGTACTAAAGGATTATACACCATGAACAAGTGGACTTCATCTCAAGAATGAAAAGGTAGTGCAATATGAAAAACAAATCAATATAATTGTCTACATTAATAGAATAAAAGAGGCTATGGTCATCCAAACTGATGGTGAAAAATCTTTTCACAAAATCCAACATTTCATGATAAAAACACTATGCAAATTAGGGAAAAAATGTTATATGGTTAACAACATTTATGAAAAACCTACAAATCATACTCATCAGTGAAAACCTTCCCTCTAAGATCAGAGACAAGCAAGGATGTCTTCTTTTGTTACATTGCTTGCAAATCATACTAGAATTTTTAGTCAGAGCAATTTTCTTTTAAGAAAAAGTCATTAAAAGCATCCAGGTTGAAAAGGAAGAAGTAAAACAATTTTAATTCAAGATGTCCTGATACTCTATAAGAGAAATCCTAAAGAATACACACGCACACCATACACACACAATTAAAGCCTATAAACAAATTCAGCAAAATTTTAGGATGCAAGATCCACATTCAAAATTCTGTTGTATTCCTTTTTTTTCTGAAATATCATTGATACACAATCTTATACTGGTTTCAAATATATAACACACTGTTTCAACATTTACCCATGTTATTAAATCCTCACCCTGACTACTATGGTTACTATCTGTCAACACAGAAAGATGTTACAGAATCATTGACTATATTCTCCATGCTGTACTACTATCCCCATGACCAATTTATACTATGATTGAGAATTTTGTGCCCCCTCATCCCCCATTCTCTCCCCCTTTCCCCCCACCCATCCCAGCCCCTTCCCCATGGTAACCATTAGTCACTTCTCAGTGTCTATGAGTCCACTGCTGTTTGTATTTCTATATACTATCAATAAACAAACTGAAAATGAAATTAAGAAAACAAATTCTATTTGCAATAACATAAAATTAATAAAATGCCTTAGAATAAATTAACCAAGGAACTGCAAGACTTTCACAATGAAAACTACAACACATTACTGGAAAACATTAAAGAAGGTATAAATAAATGAAAAGTAATTCCATTTCAGGGCAGAAAGACATAGTTTGCTAAGATAGTATACTTTTCAAAGTGTTCCATAGATACAATGCAGTCATTACCAAAACCCCAACGGATGTTTTTTGCAAGAATGGAAAGGTGAAACCTAATATTTGTGTAAAAATGCAATGTGTCCAAAATATGCAGTCCAACCTGTAAAAAAAGGACAAAGATGTAGGACTCACATTTCCTGACTTTAAAACTTACTAAAAATCTTCTTTATTCACAACTGTGTGGTTTTGGCATAAGAAAAAGTTAAGAGACCAATGGGATAGTACTGAGGGTCAAGAAATAAACCAATACATCTTTGGCTAATTTATTTTTGTTAAGGGTCTTCACACTATTCCATTGGGTAGGGCAGTCTCTTCAAAAATGGTGCTGTGACAAATGGATATCCACATGCAAAAGGGTGAACTTGGTTCACTCTCTCATGCCATATATGGAAATCAAAATGAATCAAAGGTGTTAGTAAGGTCTGTAACTATAGCACTCTTAGAAAGCAAGGTATAAATCTTCATGGTTTTGGATTTGGCAATGGATTCTTAGATAGGACCCCAGAAGTTCAAAAAAAAATCTTTAAAAACCACTATCAAAAAGTTGAAGAAAACCAAAGAATGAGAGAAAAAATTTGCAAATCATATATTTGATACTGTCATGTATCCAGAATAAAGAAATCTTATAATGCAAGAACAAAAAGATAAACAACCCAATTAGAAAATGGCCAAAGGACTTTAATATAAATTTCTCCGATGAGGATAAACAAATGACAAAGAAGCACTGAAAAGACATTCAGTGTCATTGATCATTAGGAAATGAAAATCAACCCACCATGAAATACCACCTGACCCGCATTAGGATATGGCTATCATCAAAAAGATGAATAAGAACAATTGTTAGGGTGGATGTAAAAAAAGCCCAATTCATTTATTTCTGGTGGGAATGTAAAATGGTGTAGCACTGAAGAAAGCAGTTTAGCAATTACTCAAAAAGCTAAACATGGAATTTTCAAATTATCCAGAAATTTTATTCCTAGGTATATATATCCCACTAAAATTATAAACGGGTATTCAAACATGTACACAAATATGAATAGCAGTAATATTCTCAATATCCAAAATATGGAAACAACCCAGGTGTCCGTCAATGAATAAGTGGATAAACAAAATGTGATATATCCATATAATGGAATATTCAGCCAAAAAAGGAATGAAGTACTTATGTTTGGGAGGAAGTCAGTTTGGAGAGACATGGAAGTCAGAGTACGAGGTGAGGAAGGAATTCATTAAAGCGAGAGTAGCAAGAAATGGCAGGTAGCAAAGAGCAAGGAAGAACAAAGAGATAAGGGAAGTTCTCTGAACTCCTTCTACGCATAGGGCACTTCTCCTGCCAGCTCTGAACGTCAGTGCCATCTGGTGTCCAGTGCCCACTTGAATCTGCACGTATGGGAAATAAGTCCCTACCACCCCAGGATTTGAGGGAGTCGCAGAGCACTGGATGGAGTGAAATTATGTTCCAAGAACTTCCCAAAGATAAAGAAAGGAGATTTTCAGGCAAGCTACTAAAGAGCATGATTGATGGCTTCAGTTCATCCAGGTCACCCAGGCAACAAGAACTTGCAAGCCCAAATCAGAGCTCTCAGCAGCCCCTCCATACTAATCTGATGTATGATAGAGACAGAGTGAAGGCTTGTGCATAAGCCTAGAGAACAGAATGAAATAGCAAAGGCCTAACACTTAGACATACATTCTATAATGTGGATGAACCTGGAATACTTAAACTATATTGAAGAAAACAAATACAAAATGCTAGATATTGTATGGCTCCATTTATATGAAATATATTCCATTTATACATAATATAATTAGGCAAATCCATACAGACAGAAAGCATATTAGTGGTTTCCAGGGGTTTGAGGCTAGGGGAAACCTGAAGTGATTGCTTAATGGTTACAGGTTCCCCTTTGGAGGTGATGAAAGCATTTTGGAATATTTTGAAACTAGATAGAGGTGATGGTTGCACACATTCTGAATACACCAATACCATGAATTGCACACTTCGGCATGTCTAACTTTGTTATGTGAATTTCACCTCAAAAATATTTAAAAATAAGTAATCTTAATCTAAATATTAATTGATGACTTAAAAGCAAAAGATGAGTAGGAATTGCTAACTCTAACTCAAGCTAACACTGATCATATCAAAGAACCGTGTCTCTGCCTGTAGCGCATTTGAATAGTACTTTTATCACATCCCTTGTCTATTCCTAATTTTAGTTAATGGATAGAAGAAAAAAACAACGAAAACATAAACACCCCATAGAAGACCATAGTAATCATTAGATGTAAAAACAGAACAAAAGAAAAATATTCTCCATAAATTGAGATTATTCACTTGAAAGAAGTAAAAACAGCACATTTTTAAATGCATGTATTTAAAGAATCTCTGAGTTTACCATTATCTAAGGGTTGATGCTTCTAGAATCCTTGGTGTAATTTTAGTATTTAGTTCAAAGGAGTCATTTATTTGTCATGGTAATGTCAGTCAGGTGTCCTAAGTAATTTTATCCTTTATTTTTTAAATAGGAAGACAACATAGATGGTTATTTAATATTCATTTGTTAAAATCAAATGGGAAGAAAAAATTGTTACAGGTATGGAAGTAACAAAATCAATGTAGAATTCAGAAAACAAAATAAAAGAGAATAAGAATGAAAGAAAACAATCTGGGAAAAATTAACAGACCTACTATTTTCTACCTTTAAATATTGTATGAATTCTAATATGGTAAAAGTATGTTCCACTTCAGTTTCTTAATGAGAGTGAAAAGGTACATTTTGGAGTAAGGTTGATTTATTTGAGTACTGATCTCCTAGGTACCAGTTTGTGATATTTTGAGTAAATTATTTTATCGAAGCCTCGGTTGTTTTCTTCGTCACATATTCTAATAATGTATAACTGGTGAAGATTAGAGAAATATAAGTACCAAAGCAGATATATTGTAGGTGCTGAGTAAATTACAGCTATTATCACTAATGATAATTCCAAGATGTCAAAGAAATAATTAATATTACAAATGATGCAAATATCAGTCCCAAGTTTCTTCTTAAGAATTTAGATCATTGCCCTGAAAAGCAAAGATAAAATACATGTAAGCTCTGATTTTTTCCCCTTAGCAGATTTTCTTGTCCACTTTCTTTTTGGGTTCACTTACTATTTTGATTTTAAAACGATTTTTCATCTTTGTCCTACTCAAAAAGATTCATGTTGCATTACAGGGGTATCCATGTAACATTTCAGAGTACAGGCTGCTAATGTGTTTTGATGTTATTCTTTAATTTAGTGGGTGAGTGGGTGAGTGATGGCCTGAACACATCATTTCTTTATGCAGAGAATTTAGCACTCCAGTATTTAGAAATGCCATATGGAGAAATATTTCTGTCTAGCACATTCAAGTATATGAGCCTATGTTTACTTAAGTCTGATTCCACATCTTCATTTTTTGATGAGCTTTTCAGTGCCAATCCATCAGCATTAAACTATGAAATAACAGATTTATTTTCCCTGAAGTACAATGACCCAGTGCAATACATAATTGTATTATTATTCTTCCAAGAGAAAAATGAAAAATAGTAGGGTCATTAAATATTGCTTTTTTTCTTCCAGTGACTATAAAAGATCAAGCACATTGTCCAGTTGTCATGACTAATTACCATAAACAACAATTTAGTTTAGAGAATTGACAGAGCCAGTGACCTTCCGTTTAACTCTTTCAATTTTTTTTTATCATTAACAATGTTTAAATTGTCATAATACATTTTTCACAAGCTTTTTCTGTTTATTTTGTGTGTTTCTACTGAAGGTTTTATTCCCTCATTATTTGGTTATTTTAAACATTATTGAAATCATTACCTGTTCTCTCACCATGTCATAACTTTAGTTACATACAAAATGTGGGCTCCTCAGCACTTCTCTTCTGAATTAATTTCTGAAAATTTAAAAAATATTCTGCATGAAACCATACCCAATGCTGGTGTTCTTTCCAGTCTGTGTAAATTGCCCATTTCCCAAAGGAACCCATGCTTACTCTTAATATTCAGTACATCATACTAAAGTCTGTGTACTGGGCATATCTTCTTGTGTGGTTTCTTTAACAAACATTAGTAATACTATTTTATATTTTAACAGTAGCTTAGTTCTGAAGCAACATATCTAGTAGATATTTATTTAACTGGTTTATTTGTTTATTTTAATTCTAGTAAAGTTTGCTAAAAACCCAGCTCTTAGTGATTATGCAAACTGGGTGAATCTCTCTATCTTTTAATCAAGCACATCTATAAAATAGCTTCTTATGTGTCTTTATTCATATTAATTTTTAATAATGTCACTCTGTGCTCCAGCTAGATTTATGTAATTAACTACTTTCTCTGACATGTTTCACCCTTTCCAAACTTTTTGATTCCTTCTTCTCATGCAGTCCTTTTCAGAAAGTGGCATAAGTACTACAAAAGCATCGCTGAATGTGGACATTCACCATTCTTAAGGATGAATGTAGGATTAATAATGTAGTTCCGGGCAGTAGTAGGCTACCTGGCTTCCAGTCCCATCACATACTGACTGTGTAGCCCTCAGTGACCTAGTTTCCTCATCTGTAAAATGTGAATAACAGTCACATCTACTTACATGGGTTTTGTGAGGACTGAATTAATTCATGTAACACAAAGTGGTGTATTATATATATTCACTGCCACATATGTTTGTTAAATAAATACTTACAAAGATACATTAATAAACACAAAAATTAATTTAATATGATGTACTAAGACATGAAATTTCACTGGAAAATGGACAATTTACACAGATTGATAGATAGTATGAAAACCTTCTAGGTGGAAGTAAATTTGGAAAATGGTGGTCAGATGAAGACAGGGAAGAGACATTTCAAAAGTGGGGCACAGTAAATAGCACAGTCTCTAACAGTAAGTGCGACCTGCCTTACATTACACAGGTGAAATATGTAAAGCAAGATATTTGTTTCTGTTTCTAACTTCCTTGAAAGGCAAGTCTTGGGCTTGCATATCTGAAGGACCTGCAGTCTCTGACATAAAGCTTTACTTACAGGAGACACTACATCTCCTGCACTGTTCCTGTGATAGCTTCCTAAACTCCTCAGTCACATGCAATTCACTTCATGTGGTGCTTCCAGGAGGACCTACAGCACAGACACAATCCGTTAAAAGAAGAGGACGCTGAGGAACTCCAGTCACTGCTTGTTACCTGTAGCACTGAAGACACATCCCTGTGCTAGCACAAGTCATCTTTTTCACTCTATGTCCTCTTTACTCTTTTTTCAGCCTCTTCTGTTCTTCTAATATAAGTACGTATACATGTAAGTATATATATATATATATTTATCTGCACTCATGAAACAAACATATTTTTTCTAACCACAACATGTATTTTTATATAACATTCTATAGACCTAGGGAAAAAATGCAGTGGGAAAAGCAGGGAAAGCACCAGAACACTAAGTAACTCCTAGAGAAAAGTTATTTCCTGAGTATTGATTGGCTCTTAGCACCACGTCCTTAGGAGTGGGCTTGGTTGTTCTCTCACTTTTGTTCCATCCATATAATCTTTTCACAAACACCCTGATGCAGTTCGTACTGTTATGCCAATAAATTTATATTCTAATATCTTCCTCAATCTTCTATGCATTTTAGTAGGCTAGAGTCAATTGCTGAGACTCTAGTCACCCCTGGTTCCTTCTATGTATTAGTACCCAGCCCTTGAGATTAAGAGCCCTCACCTGGAGTTCTGTGCGCAGATCCAGGACCTGCTTGGAAAGGTGATGTTCAGTTCTGTCAGGCTCACCTTTGGCTGACATTACATAATTTCCAAGTTCCATTCTTTATTAATGCATATAAATTTCTCATTTAAAAGATTACTAAGAAGGCTGTAAATGTTATACACAAAGTACGCAGGAGACTGCCTGGCATGCAATAGTAAAGGGCATCTACTATTGCTGTTCTAATGAAGTTCATGAGATTTCTAAACAGGAAAACTAGTTTTTCCTCCTGAGTTAATGAGAATCTTATTAAGTCCACAACCAATTTTCTTATTTAGATTGCCTAACTTACTGCGGAAACCAGACTGGTTTGGAATTACCCCCGAGACGTGAAGCCAGGACTCCAAGTGGACTCCTAGAGGTGTTAGCACAGCCTTTGATTTCCTCTAGCTGACTGTGTAACCTAAGCCAAACAAAACACGAGTGATCTGAGCACTCCCTGCAGGATGCCTAAGGTTACTCTTCAAAGTGCCCTAGGGAGTTTATTTTATTTTTTGGAAATATATTATTCCATAATACAACACAATTCTTTCTCAGAAACGGAGCATGAAAGAAGCCCTAGCATTACCCTGGAAAGGAGAGACCCACGGACTCAGTACGCATTACAGCACCTTGCAGTCTGACAGCAGCTTCTTTTATCTGTTTGGAAAGGCATTTGTGCTGCACTTATTACCTAGTACCTGTTAAAGCTGTTTATGGAGACCACAAAGAGGAAATAATTTTTATGCTCCTTTTAGTTTACTATAAATTCAGAAACAATTTTGCTTTTGCTTGAACAGCTGATTTGTGAATTAATAATGAGGGACTATAACTTTTTTTCACTATAGTATGTCAAGTACATCTTTGTGTTTAAAAATTGATGAGGCTCAAAACTCCTCTTTTTTACAGGAAACAGATTTCAGAGGCATATGGGGCAATCACTACTTCCCTCGTATGCTTCTTTCCAAGATCATGTCTAAGGTAGTAAAAAATAAATAAATAACAAGTTTCACTTGGAGTTCAGTATGGAACAAATATATTCTTTCTTTAAGGACTTCTTGAAAATATTCTCCTGAAAAATCACTGGGAGAATAATTTCTAGTAAAATAAATCACGTTTTATTTCAGAAATGCTGTCTACCTAAAGAAACGATGAACTGAATCACAATTGTTTCCAGGGGCTCTCTGTGTACTTGGGTTTTTACACATACTGAATTTGAAATGGGATAATTCTCTCTGCCATATTTTTCATTCAATTGTCTTGAATTTACCAAGACTAAGACATTAGTGAAATGATCACTCTTCACTGGGATAATGGAGCAGATACAGGCCATGATGAAAACTCCCTCTTCTCCAGATATGATGCCTTAACCCTGAGTGTAGACACATCAGTAGCTGAACAAGTCAACTTGAAGGTGACCTGGGGCAGTGGACAGGGCTTGGTTTTTTCTAGCATTTTATATTTTTCATCACCAGATGGAAGGGGATAGGAAATAAAGCTCAATCTGAGGTTGAAAGATTGCCCAGTTTATCTATGTAGTAATTCTCAAAGTAATTTTAATATAATTATTTTGTCATTGGAAATGGAATGTTCATTTATTCAAAATATTGACTAACTTACTATTTTGTTTACCAGGCACATAGGGCTTTGCAGTGAATGATAAAATGTCCTGAGGGCAAGTAGTGTACTCTTGCTAAGATTTTATTTTTTGACAGGCAGGGAGAGAATTTCCTAAGTAGTGTCTGTAGAAGACTTGCATTTTCCTTTATTTAAAGAAAAGTATACCTCTTTTCACCTCCTCTAAATTAAAATATATTTATTTGGTTTTCTTTTATTTTATCTTCCCAATCTATCTCTTTATTCATTGTTATCCTATATGAAGGGAATCATGTTTCTTATTTTTCTCTAGGACTCAGTATGCTGATAAGATTTTTATAAATATCCAGTCTCTAAATGTAGAGGTCAGAAGTTAAGTCAGAATGTGGCAGAATTTCCTGAACAACTTTGGATCTTTGCAGATACACACTCCGAAAAGTGCGTGCCTTGCTTTACTTTTAACGACTTTCAATTTTAAGAAATTAAAAAATATAAAAGGGTTATAAGATACTGGAAATTTTTTTATAGGCAGACACTAAAGGTGGGGGGAAGCTGTAGCTACGGAAGAGAAAAACGCATGTCATAAAATGTTGCTGTCTTGGTTTAATGTTCAAATTTTTATAATTTAGATTTTAACCATATCAAGCTATGTCAAATACCAAATCTGAACACTCTGAGGCTTGCCTGTTTCTGGTGGAATGTCACCAGCACAGGATGAGCCTAGGATTTATTTGCAGCTAAGGCTATACTTGGTAATATGGACAACTGAGCTGTGTTTAGGTATCATGGATCTCTGAATGGTTGTGTATTGCATTTTTAATAGCTATTCATTACCCAGGAAGTTCTATTCCAAAGAATGCTTGCCTCCTTTGAAAGACAGATTAGCACTTTGTAGTTCTTATATAATACCACAGGCATTAGGGAGGAGAACAACTCAGAACCAGATGTTCTGGTCTGAGGCAATCTTAAGACTTTGGAGCTGGAGGGACTTTGGAGATGATCTGGTTCAATCCCCTCATTTTACAGATGAGAATCTAGAAACCCAGTGAGATTAAAGGATATATCTAGTCACACAGCTCACTTACTGAAGAGCTTGGATTAGATCCTACGTTCTTAAATTCTATCCTGTTCCTCTCAGGAGTAAGATGTCACAAGCAGAGCTTAAAACTACTGTGGGGAGAATTATTTTAACTTTTGAATTGGCACATAGTGAAAAAGAAAAGTTAACTATTTTGGAATGATTTAACATTCTAAACCAACAAAAAGTCCCAGAAATAAAAATACTTCAAGAAAAAATGTACCCTCTTCTACCTGATGTCTGAATCCATTAGATTTACTTAACATTATCTGTGTTGTGTAACTTACACACATTTTTCTATCTTCATATTTTTCACTATATGCAAAGATTAAATTTACAAAAATTCATTAACTATACATAGTAATTCTATCTGAATAACATTTAATTAACAACTACCTGTTAGGTACTGCACTGACTGAATGAATGGTTTAACAATACCTTACCTCAAGAAGCTTAATCTCTGGAGATGTAAAGATAAAATCCACTGATACAAAATGCAATATGGTAAATGTTGTAATGGCTGTAATCATAAACTGTGAGAATATAGGAAATGAACAGAGTAATACAGGTGCAACTGAGCTATGGTACAGGAAAAATCTGGAAAAATGTCTTAAAACTAACAGACACAGTTTGATGTATGTTTAAACAAAAGACTTGTGAGCAGATATGAGGGTAGTTATTTTTAGCACAGTAGTTACTCTAGGTTCACTTCTAACACATACCCATTTTCCTCTTCAAATTTGAGGGCACAAATCTTTTAATGGAAGAAGGTAAATTTTTATTTTAATTATGAAGATGAGCACCATTCTTTCTCCTACCTTGAGCTGCAAGTAATTTGAAAATAGTTTTGTAGTATTTAATTAGTTATCTAATGGTCTCTAGGTACATGTAAAATGTTTTTCAACTGTCTTAGAGAATTTGACACAAAATTTGTTTTTGAAAGTAGTTACATTCTTTACCAAAGATCATGTTAAGTATAAATTATGTCAAGATTTTGACAATAGATATTAATGTGAATTCATCGTTTATATCTATTGTTGGGATTAAAATATTAATAATGTACTATTTACTAAAGAAACCAAGCATTAATAATATGTGGACATTATAAATATACAAATCGAGTTTAACTAGAAATAAGAAATAAACTAGATACTAAATGTTCAAATAGCAGAACTTAACTTTAAAATTTTGCCAGATCTCAATAGACTTCCCTAGAAAAGTATTCTCATTTTATTGTTCCTTTTCATTTAACTTAATTAATTTTATTAAACTGTTGCTGACTATTGATTTCTGTAGGAACCATGTTACGTGCTGTGTCTGCCAAGAGAATAAAGCCATCAGTTCTATGGTGGGGAGCATAAGGGACCAAGGGTCTCAGCTGCTGTGCTTTGAGATCTATAGCTGTATTTGTGACATGACCATGTTTTCCACAGGCTGCTCCAAGCCAAGGCTTGAGTATTGCACTATTAGTAAAGCAGCCCCATTTCTACTGGGTGAGGCTTTGATATATGGAATTTTAGCCTAAGGCTTCCAGCAGCATTAAATTCTAGCAGAAGGTTAAATCTACCTTCAATTCTATGGCAGTCTAAGAAAGTTACTCAAACTAACTTCCTTTCTTCCCATTCTTCCTCATACAGAGACATGCACCAGGGTCAGACAGCTCTCCCAATCTTGACCAGCTTGCTCATTTATTCTCACAGGTGTTTCTCCTATAAATTTCATGTACTGTGCTTGGTGTCTGCTTCTCAAAGGACTCAGAGTAAGATGCATGCATATAAATGATACATAAAGATACTATCTGATTACAATTAGCCATATTACGAATGCGACAAATTTTCAAAAGAAAAAATAAATTATTAACCAAGATGTTCAGTCTTCACAATAAACAATCAAAATGAGACTGTCCTTTGGCAACTCTCATTCATGCTATTGAAACTGGCCAAGGAATATAACACTTTGTACTTCTACCATACAGAAACAAGTGGGCCTCTCCAAATGAATCAAAACAGGTTTTTAAACTTTTTATTTTCTAATTATGCAAGTAAGCATGGCATGGTTTTTTCATTTACACATGACTTTGTACATGCTATTTCCTCTATCTGTAATACATTCCCTGATATTTTCCCCTTGTTTGTTGGCAAACTGTTACTATGTAACTTTCTATAGTTGTCTCAGGGTAACAGTGATTAATACACATTCTCTAACAGAGGCCAGCAAAAAAGATACTTACTGTTAAATGGAGGTCAAAGATTTAAGAACATGTCTCTATGAGGCCAGCAGTTAGGCAGAGGATGCGGCAGAATGCTGCCGGTTGGCAGGACAACTTCGCCAGTCCCTGAGCCCCGTAAGAGCAGGCACCTGCTGCTGCTGAACTTTAAAATTGGATGAAGACCTAGACAAGTCCTTTCTTCAGCTTCTTCCTTCCATTCTCAAGGGATTTACATACCCTCCTAGAGTCTTCCAACTATGGCAGAATTCGGATATTGCCCACTTTTCTAACGTAACAAGCTTTAAATGTTCCTGAGTATTTAGTTGGGAAGGGGTGTGCTTATGTTCAATTTTCTGAGTACACTCTCTGCTAGCATTTTCGTATTCCAAACGTTATTCTGTTTTTTCAAAACCCATGGTATGCCTCACTGCAACTTACCACATCTTTTCTGAATTCTCCAGAATGGTTGTATCCTTCACTTCTGCTAGAGCTATCCTTTAGTGCATAGAGCTATCTTGACACTATGTCTGTTATAGAACTTATCATAATCATTAAACTATGTTTATATATTGACCTATTTTACTAGATTATGAAGAACTTGAGAGCCAGTCTTCATTAGAACATATCTATTAATGATTTCTTTATCAGACCTATCTATACCTATGCTTATCTGCAGAGGGTCAGATTGAGTCTGTTAAAAAATTGGGATATTGCGATTATTCAGAATGATTAGAATTATTAGCTCTTGAGAGATCTTGAGATAGACCAAAGTAAAATATTTTCCGAAGTAGTTCCAAGATGGCAGAGGAAAGTTGTCAACATGTTTCCGAGTAACTTGTACTGCTTCTAATGACTATATTCAATCATTCCCTTATTGAGCAGGCTGAATTTGTTTCACATGCCAGGCAATGAACTAAATGTTGGCAATAACAATACAACAATTATGATTCTATTATTAAGGACTTTATTCTCCTGGTAAAGACAAATATGTTAATAAATACTTTTTGAAAAACAAATTCTGCTACCATACAAATTTGTATAGAATTCTATGAGAATATATTTTTGAGGGGCTGTATATGTCCAACAGAAGGAATTAGAAGTAGAAGCATTGCAGCTTGGCAGGGTAGGTGCTGTGAGCAGTTTGTCTGAAGCACAAAATGAATATTAAAAAGTAGCAGCTGGTAAGGATGACGAGACTGAAAGAGGCTCCGTCATAAATGACCTTAATCTCATGAGAAGTATCCTGTTATTTTTTTTAAAGATAGTGGGTATTATTGTCATACTGGAATCAGTGACTTTCTTCTAAATGCAATGAATAATAGAGACAATTACATTAGCATACATTTTGGCAGCAGAATAGACAGCATTTATTGATCTTGTAAAAGTGGGGAGTGAGATGGTTCATGAGTTGTCCAAATGGAAGCAGAAGTCAGTTGTTGGAACTGGGCCTGGAGAAGAAGGTGCTTGTTGAGGTTTTCAGTGAGTAATTGTCGCTAACGGGGTGGCTTAGATGCTGTTAGATAAAAGCATTTGTTAGGTAACAGCGGATGAGAAGTGTTGAGTGATACAATGAAGATAGAGGGTTACGTATTTCTAAAGTGGATGCTTTTTTTTTCTTGTGTTGGTGGAGAACCTATGGTCTGTAAATGAGTGCGTGAGCAGAAATTATGAAGGCAAAACAATGCCCTCCCTCCCCCCACACCCGTAAAGGCAGTTTGTAATGAGAACACCAGGCATCTGCGCAACACCAGCCTTCAGCAAGGAAAATGATTCACTAAAGGCAAAGAAGGTGAAGAAAAATACTGGTAAATGTCTGTGGATGTAAGGAAATTTAACTCAAATAGCTGTCTGTAATGTCGAGGAATCTGAAGTGAGATAATGTTGAAGTCATCATAAAGCCATTTGGCCATTTGAGGGTTTTTTCAGATTTATCTTTAAATGGGCAAAAGTCTACATTTACTATGTTTTTGCTTTTGTGTCCATAATGTACCAGAAAAAAATAACATTTGCTATTTAGAAATAAGTGAGCAGCTTATTGTACTGAATGTATTGAAGTGAAGTGAATTCAACAAATGCATTTTATCTAACATCTTTCATATGTTGCCTTATAATTCTTTTTTTTATCTCTTACTGATGATAAAAAAATAGGCTGCTCAGTTATGCCTGATGGCTACAGAAGAGTATTTTTCCAATGTTCCATGAAAAAAAATTATAAAAGCATAAAGAACACCAGGGATTATTTTTAGTTCTACAATTCCTAAGTCTAAAGAACAAAAGATAATTGAATTGAATTAAAATATATCATTACTGGACAAGGATTCAAAAGTAAAATTAAATTGATGAATACTCTTACAATGAGTTAACTATTATACTCCAGATGGTTGTATCTAATTATCATATGTGAAGTAATGTTTTGAAGAAGCAAGCAATCTATTCTGATATAAGATTAAAAATTAAAATCTATTTTATAGTTATTCCTTACTTTCATTCATGAAATGGCAATATATATTCTATCCTTTCCAAAGCCTATGCTAGTAATATTTGATAGTGAGTATAAATATTGAACACAGAGTATTCAATAGGCTGGCAATTATGAAAGAAGCTCTTAGGTGAGGATGAAAATAAGGAGTGAGCATGCTTATTTTCTACTGGAAGTAACTTACCCATTGAAAATGCCGAACATGGTGCTGCCCAATTATTATAAAACACATATTAATTGATTCAATGTTCTATCATATGAAGCTATTTTTTGCACATTAATAATGGGTATCTCTCAAAAAAAATCCCATGAAACAAATTTCGGGTATATATATCTGACCAAATAGTAGTTCAGCATCTCTCCACAAAACAAACACACAGAAAGTTACTAGGTAAACCAAGCAAAGGCAAATTTCAAGTGGCGGTGAGTGTGTGTGTGCGCTGGGGGGGCGGGGGAGTCAGGAGCATGGAGGGCACTCAACTTTGTTCCACCGACAATGTCACTTTGTACATAAGTTCCACATATTAATGACTGTGTGACTGTAAGTAAGCCATTTAGTTCTCTGTGAGTCTGTTTCTTAATTTGTGAAATGAGACTAGTATGGTAAATGAGACCTTAATAATAGGTTAAGAGAGGCAAAGAATAAAACACTGCCTTGCACAGATTGAACACGTAATAATGACCAGTGGTTTGTGAAGTGATGTTAAAACTACCTGACAGTAGATAGGGTGCAAGCACCAACCATCAGACTGCATGAGAACCTGGCATACAGTTGTTCAGTACCAGCCCTGATTGTTTAATACACACACATATCGCTCGTGTAAAATATATGAACGTACAGGGTGACTTGAAACCAATTAACACATTCAAAATTATATTACTCAGAATTAAGTTGTCACCAAGTTGTAGAGATAATCCTTTTGCACATCTAAGGACTGTTTCAGGGAAGTTCTCCAGGTAACAGCCACAGCGAACTGGCTCAGATATGACTCACTAACTCATGCATGCCATGATCTGGAATAACTCTCTATGAGTGATTGAAGATGTGTTATTGACATTTTCAGAAGCTGCAGGTCCTAACAGAAACAAGGAATGTCAAACAGCGCAATATCTGCTAATACTATTAGAGTTAACAGAGAAGAAGATGACTGTGCAGGTCTTCTTACAATGACAAGACTACTTCTGATGTCATGTTTCCTTTTTAGGCTGAAAAAAGAATAGCTGCAATGTTCCATAGAAGGCACTAAAAATAAACATATCATAACTGAACATGTGAGGGGTTCACTAACATTTGGATCTTTTTTCTATTCATACTTTTTTGCAGAGAACACAATGAGAGTAATCACAAATCTGGACTTGTTGATGAAGTGTTTATTTTCTTTCCCTTTACACCTACAGGAAAGTCTGTGACAACAGAATTTTTTTTCCCCAACAGAATGAGGTTCTGCCTTTTTTGCTATTGCTGCTCTGAGTTTCCTAGTGAGCGTCCACAGTGCTGGTGGTTTGCTCATTCTGTTCAAAACACTGACCTGCCTCTGGACCTGCCAGAGATCACATTGCAGTGACTTCTCATTTTAGAGATTTCTGTTTTTAAAATATTTTCCTTTCAGCCTTGAAGAAATGAAGGTCTCTATTGGTTGTGATTTCAACCACTAATGGTATTCTACTTCAAAGAATCTGAGTTGAACTAGACTGTAGGATTGACATTTACAGTGGCACATACTGACATGAGAGAAATAACTGTGAGCTATTCTTCATTAACTTATTTTAGGTACATACTGATATTCCTAATAATGTGACTAATAAAGTTGGAAAGTGTTCTAACATTTACCTGCCTGCTGGTCGTTAGGTAATAAGCGTGCAAGTATATCATTTGATTACTGATGTACCTTATGTACTGACATTTAAAAACATTCTCCAGTATTCCACTTGACAGGTATTTATTTAGAGTTCTTCCATGTAATCTTTGTTACAGAGTATTTTTTCTCTAAATATTTCTGACCAGAGATAAGGCATTCAGTAGTGCTAACCACAGGAGTTGTATGAATCATCAGGGCTCATGACTAAAAAAAAAGCAACAGCAAAAACTGTCATTGGTTTTGACCTCTCCTTGAATTGATTTGCTGAAGAGCATGGTTTGCTTTCCCTTCAGCACCAATGTTAGAACTCCAAATTAGAATGAACAAATAAACTTCCTGATCTTTATAAGTTACTGAATAAATATACCAAAGTCAGCTGCAGATGATACTGTTCTTCATGGTGTTACAATGTGATAAATTCCATTTTAAAAAAGAATTGCATTACCAGCAGTCGAAGAATTTCATAAACCCGTCTAGCATGTTGCTTATTTATTTTGAACTTCTCTTACAATACAGAAACTATAGGTTGGATATTAAAAGAAGACTAATTAGCCCATATAAGAAAAAGCAGAGAGATCTTGCTAAAATGAGAAAATGTCTCAGACCAGAAGAACTGACAAACCAGATGAACCAAATAGAAATAAGCATGCAACATGAACAGCTGGAAGAAAGCTTTCTGGAACTTGTGGAAGATTACCGACGTGTTATTGAACGCCTTGCTCAAGAGTAAAGATTATACTATTCTGTACAGGAAGTTTTGCAAATTTCTGTACATAGTGTGGAAAATCTGTGATGACTTTAATTTTCAAATCTTGTAACATTTGTTTACATTAAAAGTTGTCTATCTTAAAAAAAAAAAAAGAATTGCACTCTTTGGAGAAATATTAGCCATAGGGTGGATAGGCTTCTAATTTACCTAGAAACCGTACCAATTCAACATTGTTGTAAACTAAGTTTACATCATCATCCCAAGGCAAAAGGAAGGTAGCATTTGTTAATCACCTATTGTGGGCCAGGAACTGCATAAGATCATGCAATCAACTCAAGATAATGTGAAATGGGCTGTATGTATATTTTAGACATAAGGAAACCTAGTTTTATACTTGTTCATTTATGAATAATAGGCTTCCAATCCAAACTCTTTTAAACCAAAAGGAATTTGGGAGCTCATATGGATGGAAATTCTAGAACCAGCTCAATCATAGCTGAAATTTGGCCTACAGTAATGTAACCATAACTCATTTTTTCTTAATCTACTGGCTCTGCCCTCTTCTGTCCTGGTTTCAGATCTAAGCTTCTAGGTATGAAAATAACTGCTGTATCTCTAGAGCATCTAGACCAGCATACATAGAAAGTATAAGTCTCTTTCCAAGTCCTAGCAAAATGATCATTGCAACATATGGGTTCTGAGTGGGTGACATGCCCATGTCTGAACTAATCGCTGAGGCCATAAAGAATTTGGAAACATATGTATCTATGTCTCTGTCAGGTGCTCTACATCTTCAGTTAATAAGTGAAAAAACTTAGGCAAAAGACATGGACCTAAAAGGAGGGCAGGGTGACTCTCTAGCAGACAAATTGTTAAAAATGTCCATTATACAGTTTAATTTGCTTGATATCATACTATAGGAAGTGGTAGACCTGCATTTGAATCTATATCCTTATAGTTTCAAGGTATGGGTTCTTTCTAAAATTTTCTTCTTTTTACTTTTATTAACTATGGTGATATTTACATTACACTACAGTAAAATAACGCAAAGCTGCATCCAGTTTCCTACTGGAACCTATAATAGTGCCTGGCATGTGAATTGTTGATACTTAATACAACTGTCATGAATACATAAATGAAAATACTAATGACCGTTGTGAGGTTGAGTGGTTAAGCAGAGAGTACTATCATAAATGACAGAGGAATAGAAAAAGTTACATAAATTAGAGAGTGTTTGAATTTGGCCAGAAGACTGTTATAAATTAGGATCTAAATCAGAATCAGAGAGAGCATTTTAGGCTAAATGAAAACCTAAGCGGAAACAGGAAAGTATATCGTTACTCAAGTTCACTTGGCTACACAGGATATGTGCAGATCAGTCTTAGGAGCTAAGACTGCTAAAGAAGGTGGGTTCACTGTAGTTTGGACTTAATCTATATGATAGGAAATATATTCAGTTTCTTTTTTCTTTCTAATGCAGACTTGTATCACCATAGCTATAAACTTAGAAGTAGAATCTAGGAAACAGAATCTCTGTTTGGTGAACTGAAGTATGGAGAAAATTAGAAGTACTGAGAAACAGCGAAGAGTTAATTGCATTAGCAAGGTGAGAGGTAAGGGAGTTCAGTTTAGGACTGTGTTTATGAGACGAGAGGAACAGATTAATAAACAGCCCTTATGAAGTTAGACATGAGGAGACAGCAGAGTTCACAGCAGGGTCTGCAGGGACTATAGAGAGCATTCCATATTTTTTCTGTCCCTTCTAAAATCATTTACCTTTGGAACAGGAAAATCAAACTGATCTAGGTGATATTAACTGCATTAGAGGTCTTAGAGGAGCTGAAGAGCTACTTTCCAGTCTAGGTCTTTTTGAGTCTCAACCACAAATGAAAAATAATGAAAACCAAAATGCCAAAAGTACTCCATTTAAGGAAATTTTGGCACATTTTATAAAATTCAGCTTTAAGATAAGCCTTGAAGGGTTTTTTAGGTAGACAATGAAGAAACAAGGCATTCTCCAAATAAATGCAGATAGGCAAGGAAATATGACGTAGGTCTGCTGAGAGGAGTCAAGTTCTGTTGTAGCAGAGGTACGTTAAAGTAAGAGAAGGAAATGTTTTAATTTGAGGGGCACATCAGTCATTAGGTTTCACCCTGAAGGTAAAAAAATAACTTGAATACTATAATGTATTAAATGTTAAGCCTCTGGGTTTAGACAGAACTCAGTTGATTATAGATGGTTCCAATATTTCTTAGTTAAGTGATTCACCATATGTAGAATAGGGATGAAAATTTATGTAGCTGCCAGTTTTAAATAAGGCAGTGTATAAAAAAATCCTTAGCTTACTGTCTGGCATAGAGTAGGTGTTCAATGTTTCTTAATTCCTACTAACATATCATATAAGAATTATAGTAATAAGAACAAAAACTCCAGCCAAGCAATACAACCTCAAAGCAAATAATACAGTAGAGTCAGACTTGACTTTAGGAAATCAGACCTAAGTTCCTATATTAAAATGAGAAAATTACAGAGAACCACTTTAAATGACTTGCTTATATGTAGGACAAGAGGAAAATTAGAATTACTGATGCAACTATTAAACAGTATGAATAAGTGGTAGCTTATTTCCTGTATTTCCAGTAAATTTCCCATATACCTGGTCTGCTTTTCCATAACATGATCATTTCTACATTTTCTGCTGAAGTTCAAATTCTTGATATAATTTTGTGCATGGCTTAGAAATTATTCTGAGTTTAGCATAATAAAACATTAATTTGTAAACGTTAATTTAAAATTAAATTATAAACTCATACTAAAAATTTAATGCTGTTCTTTATGTTTCACTTAAATAAATACAATGAGGAAAAATCTTTACCCGATAAATTTGAATTTTTAATAATGACCATATGAATCAAAAAAATAAATATAATTTATCTCCCTCTGTAAACCCAAATATTAAGGTAATTAGCAAACTTTTCAAATAATCTAACATTTTAGAAGATGGCAAAATGAATTAATTTGAAATTAAATAAAGGGTAGAAGTACCAAAATGTTTATCAACATATCTTAATTTTAGTTTGGCAAGGCACAGGTCAGATTCAGGAAATGAAAAATGTAATAAATTGGTTAACCTCTATTTTCATAAGTTCTTTGATAATGATAACAACCATACAGTATGTCCCTTAATTCACAAGGCATAAAATGTTATCAAAACAATGTACATCTCAAATGATTTATATCTGTTCTAGTTTTATTTTTTTAAAAGTGACTTGTATGCAACAGAATTTCTTCGAATTAGATTGCATTATTTCCCAGTGTGAAAAATAATTTGGAGGGAAGAAGAGGTTTTTGATATTAAAAATTGCCAAGCAGATTAAAGCTGTATGCAAGATGTCAGGGAGGCATGTTTAGGCAATATAAAGATAAATGTATCTATTCTCTTTTAAAAATATTTCTTATCATCGTCTTCCTATGTAAACTAATAATCTGTTTTCAAATTATTTTCATATATCAATTAAAAGCATCAAGTTTTTCAATAAAAGATGTTCAGAAGTTCAAAATACTCTATTTGATATTAGTACAACTAAAATTTAAACAATATATACTTTAATGAATTAAAAACATGTTTCCTATTACTCAAAATTAGTGATATCCTGATTAGCATTATTTTGAGAGAAAAAATCTAGGTTATTTTAGGATTTTCTTGGCTTAGTTACATAGATTACTCACTACTTTCATAGCATATGCAGATCCAGGCTCCCTTTTGTTTCAAAGAAACTAAAACCTGTATTTATGTATTCAAAATTACATAAGCATTAAAAGACACTTCTACATCATGGTAAAAACTGACTGTAATTTTATACTGTTCTTCTTGAAAATCAGTTGTCAATATAGGAAAAAATCTATAAATATGTCAATATCCCTCCCCTTCTACAAAAAAAAAAAAGAAACAAAAGAGAGAGAGAAGAAAAAAAAGAAAGGAAAAATTTCATAAAAATGATAATCTTTCATAGGAAAAACATTCAACTAACCTCAATCTAAACAAATACAGGGGAGATTTTAAGTATAATTAACCCAACTAACAAGTTTTAAGAGATACATATGGCAACTGTCATTTTTATTTCCCCTGAAGCTATTTTAATACATTTTGTGAGATGTGTATTCATCAAGGATTAAAACCTGGCAATTCACTGTATAATGTTCTAAATACACTATTGTGGTTATGTTGAATATTTCTCATGACTGATGACAGGTTAGACTTCATAAGCAGTTTCTCCTTGTATCTATAAATTTGGTGGGTTTCTCTTACAGTTAATTTTAAAGGCTTTCTGACTCATGTATTTCATTTTTTTGCTTGAACCAAATTTTAAAAAACTTTGAAACCTGGCATTTTGCTGCATGATTTCTTTTTCAAAAAAGGAAGCAAGAATGAGACCACTGTAACATAACAAGGGAATGTTAACAAGTGAACATTCTTAAGTTAATTACAGTGAAAAGAAGGAATCTATTTGTCTAAATATTATTTGATTGACTCATAACAACCAATTTCTTTTTCCTACATGGTTAGCCATAGTGAGGCTACATCTACAGATTTACAATGAATTAAAATGGTGAAAAATATTGACTCAGGTGGATTCACAGTGTATAGTTTTTATAGCCTCAAATCATTATAAAGACAGAGAATATCAGTGCCACCGATGTTGTCCATCTAAACACCACCCCCCACGACACACCATCACTGCTTTTACATTTAAATGTACTTTGCTTTTATGGTCAAACAAAATTGAGAAGTAATGTATACATAAAATAAGCATTTATCTATATTCACAGAAAATTTCCAAATGTTCTACTGACCATATTCATTAATTTATGCATATGTTCTTCATGATAAAATCACTTATTTAATACTGTTACTTTATTGAGCCACAATTGGAGTCTTTTATTTGAAAGAGTTTTTGTTATGTTATGATGCTCATATTTAAAGTTTTAGAATTTTAATAAAACATTTTATCAGGAAAAACTTATGAATTCATAAAATAAAATGCTGTGGTAAAATTTATGGTCCTCTTTCCACAGAAAAATGATAAATCCACTTAAAGATAGAAAGAATTTGAAAGCTCAATGTACATTATTCATTTGTATGCACATTACATGAGAACTAGTTAATGCCTTCTATACTTGATTCAAAATATTATATTCTAATCTATTAAATGTATATATGAAATCAGTTATGCAATGTACACATTAAATTCATATAAGAAATTGTTTGGGGCAGAGCCAAGATGACGGCGTGAGTAGGACAGTGGGAATCTCCTCCCAAAAACATATATACTTTTGAAAATACAACAAACACAACTAGCCCTAAAAGAGAGACCAGAAGACGCAGGACAGTGGCCAGACTGCAGGTACACCAGCGAGAACCCAGCGACTGGTGAAAGGGGTAAGATACAAGCCCCGGCCCGGCGGGACCCGAGCGCCCCTCCCCCCAGCTCCCGGCGGGAGACGAATAGGCAGAGCGGGAGGGAGACGGAGCCCAGGACTGCTAAACACCCAGCCCTAGCCATCCACACCAGAGCGCAGACACAGTGCATGCGTGGGGTCCTGGATACTAGGTAAACAGGACAGTAAGACCTGTGAGCGGATCCTGCAGCCGGTGCTCCTGGGATAAAGAAAAGTGAGTGCTTTTTGAAAGTCTTAAAGGGACAGGGACCCCACAGCTGGACGGAAGCATCCAGGGACACAGTCCAGCAGCTGGAAATTCCAGGGAACTCCGGGAGCACTAACCCCCTGGGCAACAGCTCTGAGACCCCTCACAGAGGTAAACAGCCAAACAACTCCCCCGTCCATTACACCTCCGGGGCCCTGCCATAGCAGAACAGCAGCCTGAGGCTGGCCACGCCCAAAGCAAGGGAGCTTCCTCCATACCGGCCCGGCAAGATACAGAGACCCAGTCTACACGCAATTGCCAAACACAAGCCACTAGGGGTCGCAGTTGTCCCAGTAAAGTAAGGCCAGGAGCAAGTGGAAAGTCTTGGCTCTCCCAGCTGACAGACTAGTCAAAAGCAAACCACTGCACCTATCAACATGATCAGGCAAAAAAATTTGATCCAGACAAGACTAAACCAGACATCTTCGACATCTGCTACCTCTTCTTCTGAGAAGGAACCTGGGGAGATAGATTTAACCAGTCTTCCTGAAAAAGAATTCAAAACAAAAGTCATAACCATGCTGATGGACTTGCAGAGAAATATGCAAGAACTAAGGAAGGAGAATTCAGAAATAAAACAAGCTCTGGAAGGACTTCAAAGCAGAATGGACGAGATGCAAGAGACCATTAATGGACTAGAAAACAGAGAACAGGAACGCAGAGAAGCTGATGCAGAGAGAGATAAAAGGATCTCCAGGAATGAAAGAATTCTAAGAGAGCTGAGTGACCAATCGAAAAGGAACAATATACGAATTATAGGTATACCAGAAGAAGTAGAGAGAGAAAAGGGGATAGAAAATGTCTTTGAAGAAATAATTGCCGAAAACTTCCCCAAACTAGGGGAAGAAATGGCCTCTCAGACCACAGAGGTACACAGAACTCCCATGACAAGGGATCCAAGGAGGGCAACACCAAGACACATAATAATTAAAATGGCAAAGATCAAAGACAAGGACAAAGTATTAAAGGCAGCCAGAGAGAAAAAAAAGGTCACCTACAAAGGAAAACCCATCAGGCTATCATCAGACTTCTCAACAGAAACCCTACAGGCCAGAAGAGAATGGCATGATATACTTAATGCAATGAAACAGAAGGGCCTCGAACCACGGATACTGTATCCAGCACGAATATCATTTAAATATGAAGGAGGGATTAAACAATTCCCAAACAAGCAAAAGTTGAGGGAATTTGCCTCCCACAAACCACCTCTACAGGGTATCCTACAGGGACTGCTCCAGATGGGAGCACTCCTAAAAAGAGCACACAACAAAACACCCAACATATGAAGAAGGGAGGAGGAGGAATAAGAAGGGAGAGAAATAAAGAATCATCAGACTGTGTTTATAATAGCTCAACAAGCGAGTTAAGTTAGACAGTAAGATAGTAAAGAAGCTAACCCTAAACCTTTGGTAACCACAAACTTAAAGCCTGCAATGGCAATAAATTCATACCTTTCAATAATCACCCTAAATTTAAATGGACTGAATGCACCAATCAAAAGACACAGAGTAATAGAATGGATAAAAAAGCAAGATCCATCCATATGCTGCTTACAAGAGACGCACCTCAAACCCAAAGACGTGCACAGACTTAAAGTCAAGGGATGGAAAAAGATATTTCAAGCAAACAACAGAGAGAAGAAAGCAGGTGTTGCAATTCTGGTATCAGACAAAACAGACTTCAAAATAAAGAAAGTAACAAAAGACAAAGAAGGACATTACATAATGATAAAGGGCTCAGTCCATCAAGAGGATACAACCATTATAAATATATATGCACCCAATACAGGAGCACCAACATACCTGAAACAAATATTAACAGAACTAAAGGAGGAAATAGAATGCAATGCATTCATTCTAGGAGACTTCAACACACCACTCACTCCAAAGAGCAGATCCACCAGACAGGAAATAAGTAAGAACACAGAGGCACTGAACAACACACTAGAACAGAAGGACCTAATAGACATCTACAGAACTCTACATCCAAAAGCAACAGGATACACATTCTTCTCAAGTGCACATGGAACATTCTCCAGAATAGACCACATACTAGGACACAAAAAGAGCCTCAGTAAATTCCAAAAGATTGAAACCCTACCAAACAACTTTTCAGACCACAAAGGCATTAAACTAGAAATAAACTGTTCAAAGAAAGCAAAAAGGCTCACAAACACATGGAGGCTAAACAACACGCTCCTAAATAATCAATGGATCAATGACCAAATCAAAATGGAGATACAGCAATATATGGAAACAAATGACAACAACAACACTAAGCCCCAACTTCTGTGGGATACAGCAAAAGCATTCTTAAGAGGAAAGTATACAGCAATCCAAGCATATTTTAAAAAGGAAGAGCAATCCCAAATGAATGGTCTAATGTCACAATTATCGAAATTGGAAAAAGAAGAACAAATGAGGCCTAAGGTCAGCAGAAGGAGGGACATAATAAAGATCAGAGAAGAAATAAATAAAATTGAGAAGAATAAAACAATAGCAAAAATCAATGAAACCAAGAGCTGGTTCTTTGAGAAAATAAACAAAATAGATAAGCCTCTAGCCAGACTTATTAAGAGGAAAAGAGAGTCAACACAAATCAACAGTATCAGAAATGAGAAAGGAAAAATCACGACGGACCCTGCAGAAATACAAAGAATTATTAGAGACTACTATGAAAACCTATATGCTAACAAGCGGGGAAACCTAGGAGTAATGGACAACTTCCTAGAAAAATACAACCTTCCAAGACTGACCCAAAAAGAAACAGAAAATCTAAACAGACCAATTACCAGCAATGAAATTGAAGCAGTAATCAAAAAACTACCAAAGAACAAAACCCCCGGGCCAGATGGATTTACCTCCGAATTTTATCAGACATACAGGGAAGACATAATACCCATTCTCCTTAAAGTTATCCAAGAAATAGAAGAGGAGGGGATACACCCAAACTCATTCTATGAAGCTAACATCACCCTAATACCAAAACTAGGCAAAGACACCACCAAAAAAGAAAACTACAGACCAATATCCCTGATGAACGTAGACGCAAAAATACTCAACAAAATTTTAGCAAACCGAATTCAAAAATACATCAAAACCATCGTACACCATGACCAAGTGGGATTCATCCCAGGGATGCATGGATGGCACAACATTCGAAAGTCCATCAATATCATCCACCACATCAACAAAAAGAAAGACAAAAACCACATGATCATCTCCATAGATGCTGAAAAAGCATTTGACAAAGTTCAACATCCATTCATGATAAAAACTCTCAGGAAAATGGGAATAGAGGGCAAGTACCTCAACATAATAAAGGCCATCTATGAAAAACCCACAGCCAACATTATATTGAATAGCGAGAAGCTGAAAGCATTTCCGCTGAGATCGGGAACTAGACAGGGATGCCCACTCTCCCCACTGTTATTTAACATAGTACTGGAGGTCCTACCCACGGCAATCAGACAAAACAAAAAAATACAAGGAATCCAGATTGGCAAAGAAGAAGTTAAACTGTCACTATTTGCAGATGACATGATACTGTACATAAAAAACCCTAAAGACTCCACCCCAGAACTACTAGAACTGATATCGGAATACAGCAAAGTTGCAGGATACAAAATCAACACACAGAAATCTGTGGCTTTCCTATATACCAACAATGAACCAACAGAAAGAGAAATCAGGAAAACAACTCCATTCACAATTGCATAAAAAAAAATAAAATACCTAGGAATAAACCTAACCAAAGAAGTGAAAGACTTATATTCTGAAAACTACAAGTCACTCTTAAAAGAAATTAAAGGGGACAGTAACAGATGGAAATGCATCCCATGCTCATGGCTAGGAAGAATTAATATCGTCAAAATGGCCATCCTGCCCAAAGCAATATACAGATTTGATGCAATCCCTATGAAACTACCAGCAACATTCTTCAATGAAAAGGAACAAATAATTCAAAAATTCATATGGAACCACCAAAGACCCCAAATAGCCAACGCAATCCTGAGAAAGAAGAATAAAGTAGGGGGGATCTCACTCCCCAACTTCAAGCTCTATTATAAAACCATAGTAATCAAGACAATTTGGTACTGGCACAAAAACAGAGCCACAGACCAATGGAACAGACTAGACAATCCAGACATTAACCCAGACATATATGGTCAATTAATATTTGATAAAGGAGCCACGGACATACAATGGCGAAATGAGAGTCTCTTCAACAGATGGTGCTGGCAAAACTGGACAGCTACATGTAGGAGAATGAAACTGGACCATTGTCTAACCCCATATACAAAAGTAAACTCAAAATGGATCAAAGACCTGAATGTAAGTCACGAAACCATTAAACTCTTGGAAGAAAACATAGGCAAAAACCTCTTGGACATAAACATGAGTGACCTCTTCTTGAACATATCTCCCCGGGCAAGGTAAACAACAGCAAAAATGAACAAGTGGGACTATATTAAGCTGAAAAGCTTCTGTACAGCAAAAGATACCATCAATAGAACAAAAAGGAACCCTACAGTATGGGAGAATATCTTTGAAAATGACACATCCGATAAAGGCTTGACGTCCAGAATATATAAAGAGCTCACACGCCTCAACAAACAAAAAACAAATAACCCAATTAAAAAATGGGCAAAGGAACTGAACAGACGGTTCTCCAAAAAAGAAATACAGATGGCCAACAGACACATGAAAAGATGCTCCACATCGCTAATTATCAGAGAAATGCAAATTAAAACTACAATGAGGTATCACCTCACACCAGTAAGGATGGCTGCCATCCAAAAGACAAACAACAACAAATGTTGGCGAGGCTGTGAAGAAAGGGGAACCCTCCTACACTGCTGGTGGGAATGTAAACTTGTTCAACCATTGTGGAAAGCAGTATGGAGGTACATCAAAATGCTCAAAACAGATATACCATTTGACCCAGGAATTGCACTCCTAGGAATTTACCCTACGAATGCAGCAATCAAGTATGAGAAAGACCAATGTACCCCTATGTTTATCGCAGCACTATTTTCAATAGCCAAGAATTGGAAGCAACCTAAATGTCCATTGATAGATGAATGGATAAAGAAGATGTGGTACGTATACACAATGGAATACTACTCAGCCATAAGAAAAGGGCAAAACCAACCATTTGCAGCAACATGGATGGAGCTGGAGGGTATTATGCTCAGTGAAACAAGCCAAGCAGAGAAAGAGAAATACCAAATGATTTCACTCATCTGTGGAATATAAGAACAAAGGAAAAACTGATGGAACAAAACAGCAACAGAATCACAGAACTCAAGAATGGACTAACAGGTACCAATGGGAAAGGGACTGCGGAGGATGGGTAGGTAGGGAGGTACAGTTGGGGGGAGAAGTAGGCGGGTATTAAGATTAGCATGCATGGGGGGGTAGGAAAAAAGGGAGGGCTGTACAACACAGAGAAGGAAGTAGTGATTCTACAACATTTTGCTATGCTGATGGACAGTGACTGTAAAGGGGTTTATAGGGGGGACCTGGTATAGGGGAGAGCCTAGTAAACATAATATTCGTCATGTAAGTGTAGATTAGTGATACCAAAAAAAATAAAATAAAATAAAAAAATAGTGCAGTTCCTGTGTGGTAACTTCCAATGAGTTCTACACAAGAGTATAAAGGGCATATAAAAGTGTAGGTAAAGGGTCTGTTTATGTTTATACAGAGGATCAAAGCCTAATTGGGCTACCCTGAAAATGAACTAAAATACGATATGAAAAAGAACTTCCAACATCAGCACTCTTGGGAAGACTCATGCCAGAAGATGATCATCAAAAAACCCCAACAAAGATCCACGCACTGCCACAGGTGTAGATGCACTCATCCCACCAGTTCCTGGACTTGCCATGGGAATGATGAAGGAGATATCTAAGCTGGCCTGTGCATACAGTAAAACAACAAATTTGACTGGATCTATACTGTTGGACCTCAACCAAGAATTAGAAGTGCAAATTGTAGCACTCCAAAATCTTACAACCACAGACTATTTATTGTTAAAAGAACATATGGGATGTGAACAGTCCCCAGGAATGGGTTGTTCTAATTTATCTGAATTCTCTCAGACTGTTTAAGTTCAGTTGGACAATATCCACCATATCATAGATAAGTTTTCACAAATGCCTAAGGTGCCTAACTGGTTTTCTTGGTTTCACTGCAGATGGCTGGTAATTACAGGTATGCTTTGGTTAGGTAACTATATTCCTATTATGTTAATGTGTGTGCACAATTTAATTAGTAGTTTAAAACCTATCCATGCTGAAGTTACTCTACAAGAAGATAGGTCAAAGAAATAATCAATCTTCCCAGGTTTTCTTCTGCCTGCTACTTCTATAGCTTTTCTTCTTCCTACCTAATCACAACCTTTAAATAGAACTCGTGCCACATGTCGAATTTACCGAGTATCATAATTCTTCCAAGTGGTAAAGACACCTCAAGACAAATGCTGGGCATAGAAGCCACAGGGCATAAATATGCAAAGAAGTAAAAAGCTAACTTTTTCAAACAATAAGGCTTCTCTCTCACTTACCAACTTAACATTTCCCTGTATGGCCCCGGAAGATGACTGGTTAGCCAGAGACGGGTAAGATTCCTCAAGGGAGGAACAACCTAAGACAGGCACAGTCGCAGGGGGCCATCTGGTGAGAAAATGGGGAGCAGCAGAGGTGAGGCTTAGAACCTCCCCCCTCATGTTCTGAGAGAAATCTTCTGCATACATGGATGTTTATTGCCCTCGTCTAGCTCGGATCAACACATAGTCTACAGGCACACACCTGATCATCTACATTTGCTCTCTTACAACACTAAACTCTGTTTTCTACCTTTATCTCATATCTACCTACCACTTCAGCATTTTATTAAAAATAATAATAATAGAGAAATGTGGTATCCACATATAAATCAATTTTAAAAATCAAATGAATATTCATATTTGAACTGACTGTGTATAGTTCATAATGCTTTAACAAAACCGAAAGCTTCTGTGATGACTGCCCTTGCACTGTTCACCATGTAACTTATTCACTATGTAAGAATTTGTACTCCATGTGGGAATTTGTTCGTTGTGCATCAGAAGATTGGAGACTGACGAAAATTAGGCTTGGGGTGGATTAATGGTTGTGCATTGAGTATTGACCCCCCTATACAGAAATTTATTGTTGTTAACAACTATTTGATCAATAAATATGAGAGATGCCCTCACAAAAAATACATATATATATATATATATATATATATATATATATAAACACACTTCCAATTGTAAAATAAATAAGTAACCGGGATGTAATGTATAGCATAAGGAATATAGTCAAAATATTGTAACAACTTGGTATGGTGATAGCTGGTACCTAGAATTATCATGTATATAAATGTTGAATCTCTGCGTTGTACACCTGAAACTAATGTAATGTAATACTGTTGTCAACTACCCTTCAATAAAAAAACAAACAAACAAACAAATAAATAAGTAAATAAATAAATAAATAAAAGAAATTGTTTAAGTTCTCAGAATGAGCTCTGCCCCTTTCATGATGTATCTAAACTTTTGAAATTTTTCTTTATTCATCTTGTTATCTAAGTCTGATTTTCCTATTTAGCAAAGAGAGTCAAGTATCTATGTAACCATATCATTTAGTCATTAGGGTAAAATAAGTTTGATTTACCATTTCAAGCAAAATTCAAAATCATATGTGACTTAGGGAAATAAAAACCTAGAAATTTTCTCTACATAAGCCATAGCTGTCTCCTAAAGAGAATACTGGGTCCTGTCAAATGGGAGGTCTTATATTTATTTCACTGAACACTTCGATGAGTTAGCACATGGATCTCTGAGAGAAGCAAGAGCTATTTTACTTTGCATAATAAAATTCAAGAGACATATTTTCAAATGGAGAGTGCTTCTAAATTACGTTATTATTGCTCCATTGACTTCTTTAAAGAACGCTGTAGATTGAATCTACTTAGAGTCTTTATTAAATCCTAGGGCTTGACATCTACTAATAATACTTGTACAAAATTTTCCCTTTTTTAAAATAAAAAAACCCCCCTCTTTTAAATATAGCTTACTCTTTAAATCTGTTTCCCCTTACAATGAAAATATTACATAACTAATACAAACTGCTATCCGAAGTGTATAGTCTGTCAAAAGAGATGCTGGCCTCTTTGGTTCATTCACTTTGGGCAGTAGGCTCTTTCCTTACAGAGCTCAGATAGAGCAGAGCCTGTTAATATAAGGTACTGTAATACTTTACCTAATATAAGGTAGTACCAAGCAGGGAGGAAGACAAATTCTTTAACTCAAGAAAAATGAAGATAACAAACTGAACACACACACACACACACACACACACACACACACACACACACACACACACGACTACAAGTACCCAGTGGTTTTCTAAGCATTCTACACTCACTGTGTGGGCTATACTAATATGCTAAGGAAGGTTGAAAGTACTGCTTAAAATAAAAACAAATCCAATAGACATAAAGGAGAAGAAGAAGAATGGAATTATATATAGATCAAAGCTTCAAGTACGTAGTGTTTACTTCTTTGGAAATAAGACGAAGAAAGTTATCAAGTGTTTATGTAGAAGAAGCTTTACATCCATATAAAAAAGCTGGAAGGTTTGACAACAATGATTTGCATGTGTATGGACATACACACTCATAAAAGTCTATGTATACTTAATAAACAATTTATGAATGTCTTCTGTTTTCACATAGTACACAGAGCTCTGGGAAATGTCAGGATCCCAAGAGTTAGCAGGTTCTGACAATCCAGATTTTGTATTTATGTGGCGTGGAGATGGAGAATGGAAAAGCTCAGAGAAGCTGGGGAAAGGGGAGGTCGTAGTTGGAGAATTTATCAGTGTTTCTGATATTCCCTATTTGGGGGAATAGAGAAGGGACTCTAGCTCCTGGGATACTTGGAATCCTTTAGTTTGTTGGTATATTTCTTTCTGTGGTAGGAATTAGCAAATAAGGGTGAGTGGAGTAAAAAAAGATGAACCTTACTAAATTGCGATTTTGTGAGATCAAGTTCCATATTTTGAAACAATTTTAATTGCTCTTATCATCCTGAGATTATGTTTTTCCTAAAAGGCTCTGAACACATTTTCAATTTCTGCTGTGCAAGAATTTCCATGTAACCAGACAATTTTTAGTGCTAAAATTATATCTACATATAACTGGCCTGTCCATGAATCAAGTCACAAGTGTAGAGTTGTCTTGATATAGGTCTACCATACATATAATTTTGCTCTAACAGATTTGATAAAATATAAGGAAGAATGATATACTTTACTTTCAGTTTTGCAGAATGTTTATTTTTTCCTTGGAAAAGCTTTAAGGAAACATACATCAAGCACAATCCCTTCTTAATCATTTCTTGCTTTAATTTATAACCCAAAAGGAGTACAACAGACCTCTCTACAGACTGCCAGAATGGTGCCCAATACTTGTTATTTCCTTTTTCTTCATCTCTTGTGGTGGAACCGTAGCCAGGGGTTGTGCAGGGATTTTAACTGATATGAAACAGGATAAGCCCTTAGCCCCTCACTGCCACATTTAACTGCAAGCACTCTCACATTAGACTCTTAGCACTCGACTTTTGAGAGTCCTAAAAGAGTTCCTCCAGGTATCCTGTTCTTTCCAGCCCACCAACATTGAAGAGAAACAGTGAGGTCCACTTTCCATGGCATTCCTGAATCATCCAATCTGAGATATTTAACTGACACCAGCATCATCTTGGGGTATGTAATGGGGAAGGGAGGGTGTTGCAGGAAACTTTTGGAGCATTATTTGTTTGTTTTGTTTAGCAGGTCAAGTCCAGAGGAGGAAAAAAATGTGGAATCTAGCATTTCAGGCTTTTGTAAAAGTGCCTGTTGCATTCAAGGTCTCCTTGTCACTGTGATTTGCAGGTATACTCTATTTATCTTTTTGCTGATTGTGTTTTCATTTTCATTGATTGAAATAAATTCACACACACACTATGCCAAGGACAAACATTACTTTACAGACAGTGCATAATCAACCATCAACCCATAAATAAAAATGACCATAATAAAGATATCGATTTCCCAACTGCTCCATTTTCCTCTCAAGAAATAGGACCATGTTAAAGATAGATTTCTAGGGAAATAATACCCAAAGAAACTGGAGAAGTAGTTTGCAATTCTAGACAATATCATCAAATGGTGGTGTTGGGGCTGACTTCAAGGGTAAGCAAGCCTTTAAAGCATCTCAAATGGTATCATCTAAAGTTGCTATCTTTCCTTCCTATGGTAAGACTAGTCCTGGAGTAGTAGGTAAGTAAGGAATGATTTCCTTCTTGTGTTTACTAAAGGGTCCTCTGTGCCAGTTGACACCAGCATGCTTGCACTAGATGGTATTAAACTTGTCTGCCCTCACACTCTACCTCAAGAGAGGACGAGAGCTTAAGAGGCATGATTTGCAGATGTTACCAGCGTCAGGCTGTAAACATCTATTTTCATCAAGTGGCACCTGTTTTAAGCAGTATCACAGGTATTATTTTAGTCAGTGAAAACTGTAAAGAATTTCTACTTAGCACCTTAATAGCCCAAATCTTAGCTCTGTCCTTGTCATCTTGGCGAAAATACTTCGCTGTTATCCTCTTCTAACTTCCCGACTATTTTTATTCATGATGAGTCACAGGCTCTAGAAGAGATTTCCGGTAATTCTTGCTCTGCTGCAGTTACTTCTTGTCTTTCCTCTTGGGGTCTTGCACTAAATAAGCCTTATCTGATGTCCCGGCTCTGAACCACATTGGCCCCATGGAGTTCTCACTTTCGACCCTCCACTACCTAAAATAAATCATCCTTTGGAAGAATTATGGAAGATTTTTCAAGGGAGGTACTGTGGAAAAGTTCCATCACTCATTGTTCGGACATTGGCCACTCATGGTGTCTCCTTTTATTTCACAATTCTCCTCATCCCTAAGTCTTACGAGATAAATGTAAAAAAATTTGACATCATGAAAAATTACTGCCAAACCTATTGTTTTTCATTTTTGCTTGCAGACTCTAGTAGTGCCTGCACAGTGATCTTTCTTTATGAGATTTAGTTGCAATTATGTAAGTGATCATTCTTTATGAGATTTAATTGCTTTGAAGTTTAACACAACCATTTTCCTGAAAAAATTAAACTTAACTTTAAAATTCTTCTTAATATCTGGCTACTTAAAAAAATCACTGTCTCCCGTGTGTTAGCCATTAAATTAGATCATACTAAAATACTGTAGTAGAACTATAATATTATTCAAATGTACTATTTACATGCAATGAGACTATGATAACTATATTTGTTGGACACAAATCACAAATAGAATAATGAAACATTTGCTTTACATTTGTAGAGCACTTTTGATCAAAAAAGATAATGAATTTTCATTTCAATTTTAATAACATTAAATAGACATAATTGATTCTTTTGAGAATTATACATGCATTTTCATTTTAAACAGGCTCTTTTAATTTTACTTATCTGGATTTTTTTTATGTAGAAGAAGATTAAGTTCCAAATCGAAATTCTTCATGTAAGAGGTTTCTATTTTTCATGTCGTTACAAGGCACACTCCTTTTAGTCTGCATAATCTCTTTAATTTTATAACTATGACTCATGAATTATAAATTACTTGAAGTTGAAATTTTTTAAAGAAAATTCTCTATTAACCACAAGTCTAAAGAATGAGTGTCTAGTTAATATACACTGCGAGTTAACTGAAATGTGCAATGCTTTACTAATGTGAAAAATACATCATTTAGTAAATATTCAATGAGACTGTTTTTGTGAAAATTACCAGAAGATATAGATTCTTTTACTTATTTAAAAACAAGAAAACATAATTATCAAGTGATTAAAATAAATACATTTCAACAAGCATCAGAAAATCATCTGTGTTATTAACTAAATTTCAAGTAATTGAAATTTTTCATAAATAATTGGGGTTGGGGTGTGGTTAACTAACTCACATTCAGTTTTATTAAGAATATCTATGCTAGAATCTTACTATGCTGATAGACAGTGACTGTAATGGGGTATGTGGTGGGGACTTGATAATAGGGGGAGTCTAGTAACCATAATGTTGTTCAAGTAATTGTACATCAATGATATCAAAATTAAAAAAATAAAAAGTAAAAATGAAGAATTAAAAAAAATCAAAAAAATATTTATGCTATAGTTTTAATGACTTTTTCAAAATAAACTTTTAGTTAAAAAAGTATTTAGCAGTCCCTTTTGGAAGTTTAACAAAAGTTGAAACCACTGGGGAGACAGGAGCATAATACATTTTTTCTCATCTTCCAGGAAGTTTAGTTCAGTTATACTAAACTGCATTCACAATTGGGGTTCACACGTGCATGTCTTAAAGAATGGTTGCACACTTGTCTGGAGGTTTTCTGCATTATCTCCTGGATAAGCACTCATACTCAAGGAGGAGGAAGGCAGGGACACAAAGACCACTTTGATATAGATCAAAGGTAGTGGGGCACTAGCAAATCTGGTGTATCTCCAGCACACAGCTCAGGTAATCTGATTCCTATGAAAAAGAGGATATAAATGAAGCCAAAGGGGATCTCTTCACTACTAAGTTCTTACTCTACAGGAAAAATAGGCATGCTTGTATGAGGTCTAGACAGTGTCACTCAGAGAATGAATGGAAATCAGCTGAGAGACTGAATGAATGGATGGTGCAAAGGCCCCTCATTCTCAGGTAGTTTTAAAATGCCAACTAGTTTCCTGAAATTCAAATTCC
Organism: Manis pentadactyla; assembly: GCF_030020395.1. NCBI lineage: Eukaryota > Metazoa > Chordata > Mammalia > Pholidota > Manidae > Manis > Manis pentadactyla. Next base: position 34,991,445 of record NC_080019.1, read on the forward strand.
TTAGGTCATTCAAAAAGGGATCTAAATTAGGCTCTCAAGAATTTTTAAAGTGCTGAGAATTTCAAACTGTCTTAAAAAGTGAACAACTTCCCAAATTTTGTGAAGACTGATTAGTTTTTTTTAAATTACAGGTTTATCCTTTTTTTTATTAATGTATCATTGATATACCTTATGAAGGTGTCACCTTAGCAACATTATGGTTTTACAACATACACTCATATTTACAGGTTTATCTTTTAATATAGATTTACAAAGTAATTTTGGTTATCATAATTCCCTCAGTCTTGATTTACTTTACAGACCAAATTAAACAAGCCTGATAATTATAGACAGAAAAAAGAAGAAAAAGTGGACAAAGGTGTGGGAAGAAACCAAGCAGGGAAAAACAGAGACTTTGAAAAATTGTAACTACTGTCAGGGAAGCCCCAGCACCAGTATAGATTATGTGCAGTCTGGACAACAACTATTACGGGCGACATAATATTCAGACATTACTGTATTCTAGTCCTTAGAAAGAAAGAAAGTGAGCCAGCTAAGGTAACAATAGCCAATGGCAAATAGTGTTACTGGGACATTCAGACTTAGGTCTGTCTGACAGGAGATGTACTTTCCCACTCCTGCTACTTACTGCTTCCACACAATTTGTGTGTTCTTGGCACAGTACTGGCTGCATGTCCAAGACCGTGTGAGATGCTGAGGAACCCATTACCTGAGAAATACAGTTCTTCCCTCAATACTACATAGTCTGGTTTAGGAAATAGTGTAGCTCTTCCTTCCTTCTTTTTTTCCATCCCTATGAGAAACATGAATTTACTGCCTACTTGTTTTTAGGCACTAAGGATATAAAATTCTAGCCCTTGTCCAGGAGCTTTTCAGACACTGGAGATGTGAATTATTTGAAATGAGGGTGCATGCAGCTATCTGAGAGAAAAGCAGATTAATGTGATGAGGGGTTAGAGGAAGAAAATGAATATTAATTAAATACATATTATATGTCAGACCTTCTGCCTGAACTGGAAATACACACCAAGCACAACAGTCAGAGAATAGTGCCAAATTCCAAAAGCCACAATTCATGAACAGATCAATCTAAACAACATGTATTTAAAAACATGCCAAATTTGGTTTGTAACAGATTTGAAAAATATGTTACATGAAACTGGTAGGAGAAAAGACCATATCTATCCCTTAGGTTTTCCCAATATAGAATAAATCCTCATTGTGTTAAAAATACTTTGCATATTTAATAGTTTATTTTTGGAAATGTATCCTAATTTTTACTATTACTCTTCACTTAGGAATAATTACTTCAAAATGCAGTAGAAAATTTGATGATCCATTCATGTTTATTAAAATGAAATTCCAATGCAGGTGGGCTTGCTATAATTTAATTTAGTGTTGTTACAAGTACTGGCAAAAACTCCCTGCATTCCACTATCCTAAAAAGGAATAAAGATGTTTTAAAATATCCTTTTAAGTGTTTCTCATAATATATTTAAATAACTAAAATAACATTTTGCCTTACATGTGTGCCCATTATTTGAATGTTCTTCTAATTGTCATTAGTTCCAAGTTCAGCTATAATCATTTAGACACTAAAGAGATTACATCCTGACAGTATTTCAGTTATACATACAAACACAGAATTACACACAGCACTTACTGCATCCAGTAAAAGTTTATCAAGCAGATGGAGAAAAACTAAATCGTGTGCAATTATGTGTGTATTTGTTGTATAACTAAAAAATATTAAATGATTTCCCATAACTTTCTATCAGAATTAGAGAGAATTCTATCTAAAAGTTGATTGCTTATCTTGGCACTTACCTGATGTGAGTGATGATCAGTGTTGTTGTGGGAATGAAGAAATCGTCCACTCGGTCAAATTGCTTTCCCACTGGCTGGGTGTGGATCGTGTGGTGCGGCACATTCCCGCTGGCCAGGGTTATTACCTACACAGAATACACCATGTTTAGATCTTGGCAATGCATTCCCCTAATAGTATCCACTTTAATTGTGATTAGAGATAAAACAGATCTCTAGTAGTTGTTTGCATAGACTCTATCACCATCCTCAATATCAGTATTAAGTATTAATTCAATTAAGCAAGTTGGAATTCTCTGCTGATTTTTAATATAGAAACTTCTCTTTCTATAAAGAAGTAAAAAATAGGAAACAATTTGTCTTGAACAATTTCTGCTTAAAATATAAAATAAATATACATATAAACAATTTCCATACTATAAAAATGTTAACCTTGCTGAAATGAGAAAAATAAAAGCAAGCCTACATATGATACAAATAAGATATTAGCATTCTTTCTCTCCCTTTCTCCCTTCCCCCTCCCTCCCTCCCTCCCTCCCTCCCTCCCTCCCTCCCTCCCTCCCTCCCTCCCTCCCTCCCTCCCTTCCTTCCTTCCTTCCTTCCTTCCTTCCTTCCTTCCTTCCTTCCTTCCTTCCTTCCTTCCTTCCTTCCTTCCTTCCTTCCTTCCTTTCTTTCACAGTCTTACTGAAGTTTAACTCATATACAAAAAAATGCTCCTCCCATAGAACAGACCTGCACGTACGGGACTGAAAACTCCAAAATAAATCATATGAATTATTTTAGCTTTTAGAAATATTAGGATCAATAAAACCATATTTTAAAACTTTATTCTCTTTTACTTAAAATAACAGATTTAATCAAATATGTTCTTCTTTGCAACTATTCATCATTAATTGGTTTTTAAAACTTTTAGAGCCCACTAAAGAAAAGATAACTACATTTAAACTCTTATTCTTCACATCCTGTTATGCAACAAATTCTATCAGTTCTTCCTTCAGATGTCTCTTACCTACACATGTTTCCTATTGTCCCTGGTGTACAGCTATTGTTCTGTGTTGGACTTTTAAGGTGATTTCCTGCCTTTATTTTTCCCCTTCTAAGTCTTTTGTACATATGACCATGAAACTAAACTTCTTAAACTACTGACTAATTCTCTAAGTTACATAAACTTTCCTCCCTCAAAACTGAGTCTCTTCCTTTGCTTTTTATGACAGAAGTATATAGCAATTTTATTTTTAGGTTTTTTTTGAAAGGTTAATTTCTCCTTATTCCTATGAGAGTACTATCATTGAGTTCCATTGGAAATTGCCATGTTTGGTGAAAATAGATTAATTATTATAATAGTCAAAAGAGGCTCAGTTATGTTACAGTTAAAAAAACAGAAGGAAACAGAAAACAAATCTTACAAAGTCTTAGTGGCTTAGAGAATAGAGATTTCTTTTCACACCTGTTACTCTCCCAGAGGGCTTTGACAAAATATCTAATGTTTTCACTGTTTTTACTCAGTATTCCACGCTGAAGGAGCAGCCCACTATCTTGAATGTTTCCATTCACACCAGATCTCATTTGCCAGAACTAATTATACAGTCTCACCAAACCAAAAGGAGCCCATCAAGTTTCCAGAGAAAGAGAGGGACAAAGTGATGTACAGAGGGACAGGAGACAAGCATCATAATTTTCCAAAAAGCCCAGATATAAACAGCATAGTAAGAACAGGAAGGATTCCATCCTAAGGCTAAGATTCCATTAAAAAAAATAGGAAGTTAGGAGGTAAAATTCCTAACATATTATTTGGTAAACAGACAACAATTCAGCCCACCATGGGGGTAGGGTGGGTGGTCTTGACTGGTTTGTTTCCAGAGGGAAGCTGCTATCCTGGAGAGGAACCGACCAAGTTCTTGTGTTGGTTTACCTTTGCAGAGCACCTGGAGGACTGTTAATAGGGGAGAGAAGACATAATGTCCCTCACGGGAGATAAGCCTTCTGAGAGCACCTTACAAGTCTATTCCTCCCACCCCGGGCCTGTGCCACATTCCTGAAAAATCCTACAAGATGGAATCCAGAGCATTTCAGAGCGCCTCCTCTCTGAGGTCACCCACACTTCTTTCTTTAACTGCGTACCTTTAAATAAACCTTTCTCACTGCTCAACTTAATTGAGTTTTGCCCTTTTTGCTGTTACATTCTATTTCCAAGTCTCCATTTTACCCCTGATAAGTAGGGGCTGCTGAGAGCTCTGATTTGGGCCTGCAAGTTCCCTTCGCCTGGGGGACGGTAAGCACTGAGTTTCCTCTCCCTCCCTCTGTGCCTCTGCATTTTCCTGCCCTCAGCTGCCTGCAAGGCTGCTGCCATCCATTTCTGCTCTCACTTTAATGAATTCCTTCCTTACCTACACTCTTCCACCTGCTCCAGAATTCTTTCTCATTCAGAGTCAAGAACCCTCCCCTGTCCAGGCTGAGGTTTCACCTGGTGCACAGGGAGAGACCTCCCAGACGCTGCTGCCTGACAACAAAAGTATTTGACAGAAGTGTTAAAGACACTATACCTATTTTATTCATGAATATCAGTGAGAAAATCATCACTATATTTTAGCCATTCATAATAATGTCTATAAGACTCTAATAAAGATCAACAAAAATAATTGGGAAGAACCGTCTAAATTTTCTTCCCTTTAGATTGGATAGAAGTGTACTTCATACAATCACAAAATTTTCAAAGTGTATACATGTATTTGAAATTACTAATAATACTTGGACTGACAGCAGCAATAATAGTATTTACTGAGAGCTAATGTTTACCATGTGCCAAAATGTGCTCCAAGTAGTTTACAGGCATCACAAAATTTAATGTTCAAACAACTCCATAATGTATGTATTGCATCCCAAACTTAATTGATGCAAGACTATTTCACTCCACTGAAGTTATATTAACTGAGCATTTCTTTTGTGTTTGGCTAGTCTCAGATCGTAAAAACACAATGCTCCTTCCCCTCAGTCTGGACTTTGTTCTCTGATGTTCTCATCACAGGGGAACTGAGCAGGAAGTGGTGGGTTGCCAGGTTCAGAACTGAGCTGACTAACTGCAAGGACACACAGACTCATCTATGATGCACCTTAATCAACAGGCCCATCTTGCAACAACCCTTGGCTCACTCCTAATGACACCCTGCTGCTGGTCTCTCTACATGTGGCACCTTCCACAAACCCAGAGCCACCACCTCCCATTGTCACCCCATCTGGCTGGGGCCTACTTCCTGGCCAAAGGCAGAAAGTAAGGACTTCATTCCAAGTTGTTTCCTGGGGATATTTCTTCTCTAATTTTTGTGCATTTAAAAAACATTACATGTGAATTGTAAAACTGTGCAGATGACAGACTCATGGTTTTTAGAATAGCATTTCTTAAACTCTCATAAGGCATATATGCCTTTTAAAAAGAAAATAATGACCATGATAAATCTTTGAGAAATTATCTGAGAACACTAATTGGAAAATCACTGTCTTACTTACCTAAAATTATGAGAGTTTATGGGGTTTTACTAATTAATTGTAAACATCACAGAAAAACAATGTACTTAGCTTTCATAATTGGCAAAGATATATGAATTTAATTTTAATCAAAATGAAAATAAGTAGAAGTAGAAGTAGAGCTTTAAGATCCATAATAAAAAGCTTTTGAACCTTCAAGGGTCAGTGGGTACCATTATAAAGTACAATGCATTAGGGCATAAAGTTAACTTCAAGCCTTCACACCTAGCATCCATCTCTCTTTCCAGTCTAATATTTCGGGGACATGATGACACAGGAACACTCTGGCAAAAATGAGACCTTGTCCATGTTTTTTCGTTTGATGAATTCAATTTCTCCAAAGGGATACCTGTGCTCCATTATAAATAAATCTTGAATCCCATTTCCTTGGGGGACATTTACCCTGATAATCCTGTTGGGAGGCAATTATGCATGAGTTTTTTTGACATTTCTGCAGAGTCAGGTCTTCCTGGGCAAAGGGCACTGTCACTCTTGGTTAAAGGATCAGGGCACAGCAAAAAAGTCTTGGAAGCTAGAGATGGTGTATTTCTCCTGAGATATTTAGAGACTTAACTCCTTTGAGCCAATTACTTACATTCTAGGGTACTGACCTACCCCTCCTTTCCCAGGAGAAGATTTGCATACATTTCTGTGTAATATCTCTCACAGGGAAGGATGGGCTGATGTCCCAATGGCCTAAACAAAACTTAAAGGCATCAGCCTACTACCAGATTCCTTCTTCTGCAATACAATTGTGTTCCATATGCTGGGTAATAATCTCTCACTACATCACCCCATGGGGCTTGGGATTGGAGAATAAACACTAACATGTTCTATGAGTAAGAAATGGTCTCTCCTTTGATCCAGAAACCCTGTGTTGCCTGTCTGTCTGTCTATCTACTTATCATCATATACATATATAAAGTAAACATGAATATGTAAACAAATCTTCTTGCATGTACTTCTTAATTCCTACCTTTTATTTTATATTTTTCAGGTGTCAGACTTACCTTTCATTGCTGCCCAGTAAATATTTAAAAACTTCACATAATCTTACTAACATAAAATTTTTTATCAGACATTCAAAGAAAAATAACCCATTTTTAGATGGCTGGATAGTGTGTGAGAAGCTACCTAACATCTCTGCAAAGCATTTTTTCCCCTTTCTTGTATAATATTAAAGGAATTTGCCTGAACTACTTTTGGAAAGATTACCACACTAGGAAAGCAATTAATCTATTCAAGTAACATGTACCAAAGGGGAGGAGTAGGAACAGTATACTGAAAAATATATACAGTTTTAAAATTAAGAACGTTTTTAACTTTTATAAGCTGTGTTTATTATAAAAGTAATAATATTAAAAGTAATTTATGAGAATAAAAGTTTTTAAATATCATACATATTGACCTGTTTTATTTATCTTGTCAAGATTATATTTAAGAGAAAAATATCAAATAACTAGACCATACCATACTGTGGTGGATCATGCTAACTGTCCACAACAAAGACTGGGCCCTTTCCTTCAAGAGATTGGTGGAAGTGACTTGATTTTTGTGAATTTTGGAGCCTAGGTCTAAATTGGCTTTGCAACCTCTACTGTCTTGCAACCTGGAACCCCCATGCTGTGAAGATGTCAGCCTGAAGGATGAGCAGGTATATGCAAGAGACACAAGCCACCCAGCTAAGCTCTGCTGCCACATGACAGGTGTGAGAGTGAGGTCATTTTGGTCCTTCCAGGCCCAGCTATCAGAACACTCCCGGTTTCAGATGACTACAGCCACATGATTGTTCCCCAACTGTATGTGCAGAAGAACTGTACAGATTGCCAAGCCACAGAATTATAAGTCATTCCTTAATTTTGTTTGAGACATCAAGTTTTGAGGGGTTGATTTGCAACAATAGATAGTGAAATACTGTATTATATTTTAGATGCTTCAAATGACACATATTTCCAGAGAAATATAAAAAGAACTGTCATTCTGATGGTTACTTTAAAGTATTTCATCTCAATAAACCTGTCCTTTGTAAGTTAAATATTCCAATACTGAAAATATTTGAGAAATGTTAAGAGTATTTGTAGTGACAACCTATTAAAAATGAAAACATTCCATTCAACAGACTTATTGAAAACTGGCCAAAGGCCAATGATTTAGGACTTAAGACAGGACAAAGTCAAGGCAGTTCTGTGATCACAACAGCAGTTTGAGAAATAGAGAAAGCACATTTCCAGGGCCACACATTCTTTTCCATGTCTTCACTGTGTCCTCTTAAACTTATAACTCCAAAATTTAAGGTCAGTGCCAAAGAGTCATTGTCAAAATGTATGTATTATTTTCTTGGTCAAGTTCTCCTCTAAAAAATGTCAAAACATAAGCAAATTCCACAAAATTGACATTACATATCCCCCAATTAGAAATGAACCTGGGCACAGATATAAAATACTGTCTCTGAGGAGAAAATTGGTGATCTGCTTTGAGACTCCATCCAGCTCTCTGTGTCTCTATCTCCCAAGGCACACCCTCCAGATTTCACTTTGAAAAGAGACGTGGAAGTAAGAAAAATCTCATGAAAACTGGAGAGAGGTAAGAAATTCTCAAAAGGTAAATTATGACATTTTTTTCCTAATGGCATTGGCTTTGTAATAATAGCTTATTCTTTTTGCATATAAATCTACCCTTCGATAAATATGACCTACAGTATTTTCCAGTTTCAAAACAGTGCTTAGCAACTCTTCTTTTCCTTTTTCCATGCAGATCCAGAAGTGATCCAAATACAGCCTTCAGATGGAAGAACATCATTGTCAAACAGTCATAAATACCCAAGTTGATATCTAAGGTTTCAGAGAGCATTGTTTTCTCAGATTTCCTGAAATGTACTTACCTGTAGTGTCGGAGAAGTCTTCTCCATGGTACCCCAGCTTAGCACCCAGACCTGATCATGGGATTTATCGTAGTGTAATTTAACTGGGACAGGGTCTGTGCTTACTGCCTGTAATAGATAGGAGTTAAAAAAAATGCTTCAGACTGAAATATTAGTTTAAAACTAGAACAGCAATTATGGAACAGTCCAAAGAGTCTTACGTTCACTAATTACCTATGAAAATTTTATGTGATGGATAAGTTATTTAGAAACTCAGGGTATAAATGATTACATGTACATTTTAACCAATTGTTGAATACTGGCAAGAATTATGTTCGTACTATTAGGTTTTTCCATCCTGATACTGGCTATTGAATTTGACAATCTGTAATACTAAAAAACCAACAATCTTCTATATGGTTGTAACTCTAATAACAAATTACCTAATTTAGTTTCCTAAATGAGACATTTAAAACCACAGAAAGGAGAAGCAAATTGTTTGTACCATACTTCATATAGTGAATGTGTATTTCTTCTAATATTTATATATTTAGCACTTAAAGGAAAACTTCCAGAAGACAAATTGTTGCCAGAGGTTATTTCACACACTTTAATTTCAAGCTATCCATTTTACAAGGTAACACCTTTTATAAATAACTTCCTATAATTTTTTTTTCTAATTTTATAGCATAAAACAAATTTGAATGGAAATTCCAGTTTGCCAGCTGTCATGAGGTTCTTTTTTTGTTTTCACCAGGTACATTCATAACGAGGATTTCATACGGGCATACATACTACAATCCATCAGTTATGTTACTATACACATAAAACAGGATAAGGAAACTGCGACTCACTTTTACCAGCAGCAATCCAGCCACTGATCAGCTGGGCTAAGGTTTGATAGTCTGTGTTCTTTCCCAGTGTGGGAGCCTCTGCACATGACAGGCCATCCCTCCCAGCTGACAGCATGATTCCTGGCAGGGTATGCATATGCTGCCTCCCTATTTGTGCCTCACGGATAAGAAGCACTCCTTTGTTCTTTTTCTCTTTTGGGAAAGGGGATGAAACCCATGGGAATCAGTGAGAGGCAGTATACACCACACTTATGAACATGTATTCTGAATAAACCTTAAATCCTATTGCCTTCACTTAAAATAATAATACTACTACTACTACTACTACTACTAATAATAATAATAATAATTTCATTGGAAAGTTATTAAACTTTTCTGTGGCTCAAATTCCTCTATAAAAATGGGGAGAATAATAAAACCTACTTTAATGGGCTGTGTGAATATTAGGTGAGGTAGCCAATATAAGTGCTAAGGTGTGCTTGGCAGAAGCACTGTGGAAATACTATTCCTGCTACTATTAGAAAAGCCAATTGAACTAGAGGTATTTTCATGACAATTAGAATAATAGTGTTTTGAAGTTAGAGATGCAATGTACTTATTTAGCAAATGGAGAAACTGAGACCTAGAAGAGAAAGTAAATAAATGCAGTCTTTATCCTTGAAGAATTTATAGGCTAGAAGGTGAAAGGTGAACTTACCATAACTTGATGCATACCACAACATAAAAACAAGGACCAAAAGCCATGCAAGTTCAGGGGAAGAAGTACAATGCAGGATGAGGGCTCAGAGGAGGAGGTGAGGTTTTAACTGAGTTTAGAAGTATGAATATTTTTATAAAGAGGTAGACAGAGATTACTTTTTAAGGTTTACTTATGAGAATATGTTCTAGGAGATGTCAAAAGGCAGTCCCTGATTAATTGATTTCAAATAAATTAAGATATATATATTTGCAAGAACAAAACATAAACTACTTTTCCAAACAACTTTGGAATGTGAAAAATGTCTGCCTAAGGTTCTCCAAAATTTTTGAGTGCTTTGTATTTCATCATTTTAAAAGTTTGATATTAAATTCAGTTTATTTTGGTATTTGGTTATAAAAGCTCATTAGAACTAAGAAGAACATCCAGATCAAAATAAAGAAAATTACATCTAACACGAGAGGGGCGGAGCCAAGATGGTGGCGTGAGTAGGACAGTGGGAATCTCCTCCCAAATACATATATAGTTTTGAAAATACAACAAATACAACTATCCCTAAAAGAGAGACCAGAAAGAGGACAACAGCCAGACTACATCCATACCTGCGAGAACCCAGCACCTGGTGAAAAGGGTAAGATACAAGACGCAGCTCAGCGGGACCCGAGGTCCCTCACCCCAGCTCCCACCGGGAGGAGAGGAGTCGGAATGGGGAGGGAGAGGGAGCCCAGGACTGCTGAACACCCAGCCCTAGCCATCCGGACCAGAGCACAGACACACAGTGCATACGTGGGGTGCTGGAAACTAGGGAAGTAGGACAGTAATAACTGTGAGCGGGTCCCGCAACCGGCGCTCCTGGGACAAAGAAAAGAGAGTGCTCTTTGAAAGTCTTAAAGGGACAAGGACCCCACGGCTGGATGGAAGCATCCCGGGTCACGATCCAGCAGCTGGAAATTCCAGGGAACTCTGGGCACACTAACACCCTCGGCAACAGCTTTGAGACCCCTCACGGAGGTAAACAGCCAAACAGTCCACGTCCATTACTCATCCGGGGCCCCGCAATAGCAGAGTAGCACCCTGAGGCTGGCCATGCCCACAGCAAGGGAGCTTCCTCCATACTGGCCGGGCAAGATAGAGACCCAGTCTACATGCAATTGCCCAACACAAGCCACTAGGGGCTGCAGTTGTCCCAGTAAAGAAAGGCCCGGAGCAACTGGAAAAAGTTTGGCTCTCCCAGCTGACAGACGCGTCAATAGCATAAAACTGAACCTATCAACATGAAAAGGCAAAAAAATTTGATCCAGACAAGACTAACCCAGACATCTTCGACATCTTCTACATCTATCCCTGAGAAGGAACCTGGGGAGATAGATTTAACCAATCTTCCTGAAAAAGAATTCAAAACAAAAGTCATAACCATGCTGATGGACTTGCAGAGAAATATGCAAGAACTAAGGAGGGAGAAAACAGAAATAAAACAATCTCTGGAAGGACTTCAAAGCAGAATGGACGAGATGCAAGAGACCATTAATGGACTAGAAAACAGAGAACAGGAATGCAGAGAAGCTGATGCAGAGAGAGATAAAAGGATCTCCAGGAATGAAAGAATTTTAAGAGAACTGTGTGACCAATCAAAATGGAACAATATCCACATTACGGGGGTACCAGAAGAAGAAGAGAGAGAAAAAGGATAGAAAGTGTCTTTGAAGAAATAATTGCTGAAAACTTCCCCAAACTAGGGGAGGAAATGTCTTCTCAGACCACAGAGGCACACAGAACTCCCATAACAAGGGATCCAAGGAGGGCAACACCAAGACACATAATGATTAAAAAGGCAAAGATCAAAGTATTAAAGGCAGCCAAAGAGAAAAAAAAAGGTCACCTACAAAGGAAAACCCATCAGGCTATCATCAGACTTCTCAACAGAAACCCTACAGGCCAGAAGAGAATGGCATGATATACTTAATGCAATGAAACAGAAGGGCCTCGAACCACGGATACTGTATCCAGCACGATTACCATTTAAATATGAAGGAGGGATTAAACAATTCCCAGACAAACAAAAGTTGAGGGAATTTGCCTCCCACAAACCACCTCTACAGGGCATCCTACAGGGACTGCTCTAGATGGGAGCACTCCTAAAAAGAGCACAGAACAAAACACCCAACATATGAAGAAGGGAGGAGGAGGAATGAGAAGGGAGAGAAATAAAGAATCATCAGACCGTGTTTAAAATAGCTCAATAAGTGAGTTAAGACAGTAAGATAGTAAAGAAGCTAACCCTAAACCTTTGGTAATCACAAACTTAAAGCCTGCAATGGCAATAAGTACATACCTTTCAATAATCAGCCTAAAGGTAAATGGACTGAATGCCCCAATCAAAAGACACAGAGTAATAGAATGGATAAAAAAGCAAGACCCATCTATACGCTGCTTACAAGAGACTTACCTCAAACCCAAAGAGAGGCACAATTTAAAAGTCATGGGATGGAGAAAGATATTTCATGCAAACAACAGAGAGAAAAAAGCAGGTGTTGCAATACTAGTATCAGACAAAATAGACTTCAAAATAAAGAAAGTAACAAAAGATAAAGAAGGACATTACATAATGATAAAGGGCTCAGTCCAACAAGAGGATACAACCATTATAAACATATATGCACCCAATACAGGAGCACCAACATATGTGAAACAAATACTAACAGAATTAAAGGAGGAAATAGAATACAATGCATTCATTTTGGGAGACTTCAACACACCACTCACTCCAAAGGATAGATCCACCAGACAGAAAATAAGTAAGGACACAGAGGCACTGAACAACACACTAGAAGAGATGGGCCTAATAGACGTCTATAGAACTCTACATCCAAAAGCAACAGGATACATGTCTTCTCAAGTACACATGGATCATTCTCCAGAATAGACCACATACTAGGCCACAAAAAGAGCCTCAGTAAATTCCAAAAGATTGAAATCCTACCATCCAACTTTTCAGACCACAAAGGCATAAAACTAGAAATAAATTGTACAAAGAAAGCAAAAAGAATCAGAAACACAAGGAGGCTTAACAACATGATCCTAAATAATCAATGGATCAATGACCAAATCAAAATGGAGATCCAGCAATATATGGAAACAAACAACAACAACACAACAAAGCCCCAACTACTGTGGGACACAGCAAAAGCAGTCTTAAGAGGAAAGTATATAGCATTCCAGGCATATTTAAAGAAGGAAGAACAATCCCAAATGAATGGTCTAATGTCACAATTAACGAAATTGGAAAAAGAAGAACAAATGAGGCCTAAAGTCAGCAGAAGGAGGGACATAATAAAGATCAGAGAAGAAATAAATAAAATTGAGAAGAATAAAACAATAGCAAAAATCAATGAAACCAAGAGCTGGTTCTTCGAGAAAATAAACAAAATAGATAAGCCTCTAGCCAGACTTATTAAGAGTAAAAGAGAGTCAACACACATCAACAGAATCAGAAACTAGAAAGGAAAAATCACGAAGGACCCCACAGAAATACAAATAATTATTAAAGAGTACTATGAAAACCTATATGCTAACAAGCTGGGAAACCTAGGAGAAATGGACAACTTCCTAGAAAAATACAACCTTCCAAGACTGACCCAGAAAGAAACACAAAATCTAAACAGACCAATTACCAGCAACGAAATTGAAGTGGTAATCAAAAAACTACCAAAGAACAAAACCCCCGGGCCAGATGGATTTACCTCAGAATTTTATCAGACAAACAGAGAAGACATAATACCCATTCTCCTTAAAGTTTTCCAAAAAATAGAAGAGGAGGGAATACTCCCAAACTCATTCTATGAAGCCAACATCACCCTAATACCAAAACCAGGCAAAGACCCCACCAAAAAAGAAAACTACAGACCAGTATCCCTGATGAACGTAGATGCAAAAATACTCAATAAAATATTAGCAAACCGAATTCAAAAATACATCAAGAGGGTCATACACCATGACCAAGTGGGATTCATCCCAGGGATGCAAGGATGGTACAACATTCGAAAATCCATCAACATCATCCACCACATCAACAAAAAGAAAACAAAAACCAAATGATCATCTCCATAGATTCTAAAAAAGCATTCGACAAAATTCAACATCCATTCATGATAAAAACTCTCACAAAATGGGTATAGAGGGCAAGTACCTCAACGTAATAAAGGCCATATATGATAAACCCACAGCCAACATCATACTGAACAGCGAGAAGGTGAAAGCTTTTCCTCTGTGATCGGGAACAAGACAGGTATGCCCACTCTCCCCACTGTTATTCAACATAGTACTGGAGGTCCTAGCCACAGCAATTAGACAAAACATAGAAAAACAAGGAATCCAGATTGGTAAAGAAGAAGTTAAACTGTCACTATTTGCAGATGACATGATATTGTACATAAAACCCTAAAGACTCCACTCCGAAATTACTGGAGCTAATATCAGAATTCAGCAAAGTTGCAGGATACAAAATTAACACACAGAAATCTGTGGCTTTCCAATACACTAACAATAAACTAATATAAAGAGAAATCAGGAAGACAAGTCCATTCACAATAGCATCAAAAAGAATAAAATACCTAGGAATAACCCTAACCAAGAAAGTGAAAGACTTATACCCTGAAAACTATAAGACACTCTTAAGAGAAATTAAAGAGGTCACTAACAAATGGAAACTCATCCCATGCTCCTGGCTAGGAAGAATTAATATCATCAAAATGGCCATCCTGCCCAAAGCAATATACAGATTTGATGCAATCCCTATCAAAATACCAACAGCATTCTTCAATGAACTGGAACAAATAGTGCAAAAATTCATATGGAAACACCAAAGAGACCCCGAATAGCTAAAGCAATCCTGAGAAGGAAGAATAAAGTGGGGGCGGATCTCACTCCCCAACTTCAGTCTCTACTACAAAGCTACAGTAATCAAGACAATTTGGTACTGGCACAAGAACAGAGCCACAGACCAATGGAACAGAATAGAAACTCCAAACATTAACCCAAACATATATGGTCAACTAATATTCGATAAAGGGGCCATGGACTTACAATGGGGAAATGACAATCTCTTCAACAGATGGTGCTGGCAAAACTGGACAGCTACATGTAAGAGAATGAAACTGGATCACTGTCTAACCCCATGCACAAAAGTAAATTTGAAGTGGATCAAAGACTTGAATGTAAATCATGAAACCATTAAACTCTTAGAAAAAAACATAGGCAATAATCTCTTAGACATAAACATGAGTGACCTCTTCTTGAACATATCTCCCTGGGCAAGGGAAACAAAAGCAAAAATGAACAAATGGGACTATATCAAGCTGAAAAGCTTCTGTACAGCAAAGGACACCATCAATAGAAAAAAAGGTATCCTACAGTATGGGAGAATATATTTGACAATGACAGATCCGATAAAGGGTTGACATCCAAAATACATAAAGAGCTCACACAACCTCAACAAACGAAAAGCAAATAATCCAATTAAAAAATGGGCAGAGTTGCTGAACAGACAGTTCTCTAAAGAAGAAATTCAGACGGCCAACAGACACATGAAAAGATGCTCCACATGGCTTGTCATCAGAGAAATGCAAATTAAAACCACAATGAGATATCATCTCACACCGGTAAGGATGGCTACCATCCAAAAGATAAACAACAACAAATGTTGGCGAGGTTGTGGAGAAAGGGGAACCCTCCTACACTGCTGGTGGGAATGTAAATTAGTTCAACCATTGTGGAAAGCAGTATGGAGGTTCCTCAAAATGCTCAAAATAGAAATACCATTTGACCCAGGAATTCCACTTCTAGGAATTTACCCTAAGAATGCAGCACTCCTATTTGAAAAAGACAGATGCACCCCTATGTTTATCGCTGCACTATTTACAATAGCCAAGATATGGAAGCGACCTAAATGTCCATCAGTTGATGAATGGATAAAGAAGATGTGGTACATATACACAATGGAATATTACTCAGCTATAAGAAAAAAACAGATCCTACCATTTGCAACAACATGGATGGAGCTAGAGGGTATTATGCTCAGTGAAATAAGCCAGGAGGAGAAAGACAAGTACCAAATGATTTCACTCATATGTGGAGTATAAGAACAAAAGAAAACTGAAGGAACAAAACAGCAGCAGAAGCACAGAACCCAAGAATGGACTAAGAGTTACCAAAGGGAAAGGGACTGGGGAGGATGGGTGGGAAGGGAGGGATAAGGGCGGGAAAAAAGAAAGGGGGCTTTATGATTAGCATGTATAGTGTGGGGGGCACGGGGAGGGCTGTGCAACACAGAGAAGACAAGTAGTGATTTTACAGCATCTTACTATGTTGATGGACAGTGACTGTGAATGGGTTTATGGGGGGACTTGGTGAAGGGGGAAACCTAGTATACATAATGTCTTTCATGTAATTGTAGATTAATGATTACCAAAATAAAATTAATAAAAAAAAATTACATCTAACACATTTTATTTGGGAAATGTTTAACTTTAAGACTGAATCTGTTTAAGTGTTTTTAAGTGTGCAGATATAAAACATTTTACAGAGAAAACATTTATGTGTTTTTCAGCAACAAAATTATATAACAATGACAAAGGTATTTCCCAACAACCACCTTCAGGATAGTCTTGCCACAACTCAGTTTTCAATCAGAAAACAGATATTTTCATACTTATATCATCAACTTTTGAAAGGGATAAATTACATGTGTTGGATTTAACAAAATATCTGCTAGTATACTCTGGAAATTACTTTAAATGAATCAGTAAATTTAGACCTTTAGCTTCTGTAAAAGTAAAAGACACTATTTTTGACATTAAAAATTCTTTCAACAATTAAACCTGTAAGCCTTTGTGTTATAAAACAGTTTAAATATTTCTTCCCATTTTAGGAAATGATTGTAGAGACTCTGTTATCCTCCACTGCCTTCTTTCACCCATACCTCATGTCCTCAGGAAGCACTATTATCTCTGCCTTCCATACCCTGACCTCTTTGCAGCCCCTCTCTGCTTCCACAATGGAGAGACCTCTATCATTTCTAACCTTACCACGTGGCTTCTAAAGCCTAACTTTATACTCATCAACTTCCTCAACAGATTTGTCAGAGTGATTTTTGTTTTTTTGGAAGTGTTAGACAGATCATGACACTAATCTGCTCAAACACTACAGTGTCTTCTCATTTCTCTCTCAGTAAAAGTGGAAAGTCCTCATGCTAATGACCACACCCTGCCTGACCTGTCACTCCCATCTTTTCCTCTGACGCCATCGCCTATTACTGTCCCCTCGATGACCCCAGTCCAGATGCTCTTGGACTCCACGCTGCTCATCCAACCTGCCAGCTGCACTTTTGCCTTCGGAAGGCTTTTCCACAGAAACGTCTTCCCGTAGAGACTTCAGATGTGGTTCCTCCACACCTTTCTTGCTCAGAACACACCTTCTCAAGGAAGCCAGTCTGACTCCTGTATTTCGTACTGTAACCAGCCTTCCCATTGTGCTCTTCCCCATTCTGAGCTTTCCCAGAGCCACCTGACCTGACTCTATCGTTTTACCTTTTGCAGTGACACTTACCACCTTACATATTATATAATTTATAGTTTTAGTATTTGATTTTTCATTGTCTATCCCCATCCAGGGGATTGTAAGCTCCAAGAAGGCATCTTTTTGTGTTGTGTAGGTCAGTACTATAACCTCCTCACTTAAAACAACACCTTTCAAATAGTAGTACTAAATATACCACGAATTAACCTCTAAATTGGGAATTAACCTCTACATTGCAAAAATTGAACATGCCAAAACATTATTACTAAGTTCATCGTTATTATTTTATTTAACACAAATGATTATACTCTGCACCAAGCTTGTTATGAAGAAAGTTTTCTTCTGAATATTTCACAAATACAATTATTTTTATTTTATCTTCCCAACAGTCTTTTGTTGAGGTGTGTGCTATTGTTACTCCCTTCATGCAGATAAAAGCGAACAGAAGACTAAGGGGACCAATGTTGATCCCTCCTACAGTAAAACTCCCACTTTCCTCTCAGGACACCTTCATGTCCACTGTGTGTTACATCCTCTCCAATGGACAGATGAAGTCAGGCCTCCAATAGTCACCCATATATTAAATATTTATAAAATGTAATATTCTTTTTCAGATAAAAAATACAAATTGCCTTCCCACAAACATTCTTCTTTTATGTCCCTTGTGTTGTATACACTCCACTGTGGAGACGAGTGTGTGTATGTATTTTTTGTTTTTTTCAGCCACCAACCATTTCTAGGGAAAATGATATAAGTCAAATGACAGTGTTCTAGAATATATAATTGGGAAAAAGAACTGCATATATGCTCGTCTTTCACCTCATGTAACCTACATAGAATGCTCATTTATCACCAATATATTTGCATTTGACTACCAATATTATTTTGCTAGAAACATTGTTTTCGAACTTTGCCTTGAGGAGCCTATCAAAATAAAACATTTGTAGCAGGTAAACCTCACCAGAGAACAAAGGGAATAACTTTTGATCTATTAAACGATTCTGTAACACTGTTTAAATAAAAGGTTTTGATACTATAGGTTGGAAATTTCTCTCCCATACCATACACACTATGATTCTGTATACTTAACCTTTGCTTGGCATGGTGAAATTCAGATAAGAAAGGCATTCTCCCAAAGGATTTACTAATTTAGTAAAGATTTTTAGAAATATCTTCCAGATAACTGAATATTTTGTTAGTGTAATTAATTAATAGTAATAAGGTACATATTCAGGCCCTGGAATCCATATTTTTAAATTTCCTATGTAAATGCTATTTTCAGGGTGTAGTATTTTCATGACAAATTAACTTATTTTATTCCTTTGTAAAAATATGTTTAAAATACACCATATTAAATGTAATCATAAAGTTGGTGTTTGCTGTAGTTTTATAAAGATATTGATAAAAATATTTTTTCTTTAATGTTTCAAAACATTGCTTAAGAAGACAATTTACTGATATTGTGGGGGTTTTTTTCCTTTTTTGATCTGTAAACCTCAACTCCCTCATAATCCCAGTACACCTAGTGTTATACAAATTCATTCACATTTCTTGAGGGGTTGCAATAACTACAAAAATTTTGAAACACATACTACACTGGCCATGGACAAGTTGCACCGTTTTGCATAAGAAAGGCTTATTTTGTAAGGGTGAAATGGAGAAATGGAGAACAGCAGCAAAGACACACAAAACGTGGGATTTAGTCTTGACATGAAGGAACAGTGAAGCACAGCTTGTTTATCAGTCTGACAAGCAGAGTACCAGCTGGCTAATTAAGTGAACCTAATTTAAACTAATGATGTAGATTCTCAAGATAATGAGCTAATGGCTAGAGGAGACTGCTGATGACACTTAAGAATACTCCTGAGGTGTCACAATAAGCCACTTCTGCATCCAAGCAGAACCTGCTTTAGCTCCACAGCAGACAAAACGAGGTCAGTTGCTTACCAGTTAGTCTTTGTACAGCAAAATATCACCTGTGTGTCCTTGCAAATATTTTAGTAGTAAGAAAGCAATGATCATTTGAAATTTAAAAAACACCAAGATTACAGATTCCATTAAAAATTGTGACCTTTTACTTTTTAAGCTGCAGATAAAAATTATATGATGTATCCACTGAAAACAAATATACCCTAATGGTAATAATTTAACATGAAGTTTGTAATCTCATGTTGTCAAGAAAATGTTTGTCATTTGAACAATAAAACATAACAATGCTGTCCAAATTTTTAAGTCTTTAATACTAAAATACATACTTAATACCAATCCACAAAATACATGCAAAAGAAAAAGTCAGAAATATTATTTCTTAGATAAGGTCAATATAAAACACTAGTGATCTACTTTAATTGAAATGAAAAAGAAAGCTTGAAAGATTAAATTTAAATAAATGTAGTGTTCTTTTATTCTTTGTTTACTTACTTTTTTTTCAGGAATAAGGCATTTGATTTTAAGGCACTGTCTCATTTCTCTATTCACACTGTAGAAAATTCTATAGCATTTTTTATCATGTTTGGGAGATGCTTAACTATATTTTAATTATAATTAATATTCTGAGTTAACTCTATATAGTATGAGTTCAACTAAATAAAGAGAGGCAGAACACACAATTAGTGCCATTTGGATGCAAAAAGGCTGACTTCTAACATTAGTTGAGAAAAGTGGTCATATTGAAAAAAGGTAATTTATATTTTACAAAATTAACTTTGCACTTTACAGATGACTTTAAGAGTATGCTCTGCCTTTTGTTATAAATAAAGTTTTAAATCACAAGTAAAGTGTCTAAAGTTAGCTTATAAATAGATATAAATATTATTTCTTTAAATAGTTTAAAACTCAAATTACCTTGGTTATTAATTTATAAAACACAGGTTCAATATTTAACTCTTTAATGTTTATTATTTATGTGTTGTCTTTAAATTAGGGAGAATTTGAGTGAATTTAAAATTCTAAGAAATGAAGTATTTTCAAGGACAAAATAGAGTCATTAGGATATTCATAATACACCTTTAAGCATGTACTTTTGAGGATTCAAATTCACATTATTTAAGTTAATGTTAAAACAAATAGAAGGACATGTTATTTCATCAGTAGGTAGTAGACTCATGGAATTATCTAGAGAGGTTTACCGACTAAAATTATACACGGTTGCTACAAAAAAAGAGATCTGAAGACAACTTCAAAGATAGAAAAAAAATTTAATTTCTTAAAAAGAGAATATTTTGTATTATATATCTAAAATCTTAGCTGCTATTTAAAGTTAACAATAGGCCTCAAGAAGTAGTGTCCATATCAGGAAGACTACTAGACTGAATGTACCCAGTATGGAAATTTTCATTTCATAAACTCCGGTGACCTCAAAATTTCGACAGAAGTTGTAGAATGTTGTAGAATGGTCCACATCATTGCAGCTGGTACTTCATTCTCCTTTCCAGCAAGGTATTCCGTAGACCCTATAATTTTAAAACCTTTCCTTTTTATTAACAGAAGGATAATATTTGACTGCGTCATACACCTTCCAAAGCTCCATGAGCAGCCCAAGACATACACCTGCCTCTCTGCCTTTCTACTTCAAGTATTAAGGGCCCACATTTCTCCTACAATAGAGACATAGCTGATTTGCTATTCTCGGTGCCTACTGTTCTCCAAACAGAAGGCACGGACAAGAAAGCAAGGGAAGAAAGCTGATAGTGGAGGTGCAGAGCAAGAGGCACTAAGGGAAGGTTAAGATATGTCTTCGATGAGAGAAGTCTGAGAATACACAGAGACTATAGTCAGAGCACGGAGGATTAAAACAGGAAGTCAACGACCAAGGCAACGAGGACACACATGTTTAAATTACTAGAACTCATGAAATTGCCTGCTAAAATGAGAACTTTCCCTGTAAACCTATAAAAATATTCCTTTTTATTCCTTTTTGGGTTACATGTTATTAACTTATATTTTCCTTTTAATTTGTTCTTCCCACTATGTTTTAAAAGTTTACTACCGTGACTTTTACTCAAATAGTTTCTTAGTTCCTTTTATTCTCTACTAAGATTGTGGTTACATCGTCTTTTATTAAATTCTAATAATTTTAATTGTGACTTTTGTCCTTTTTCTTTGCCAAAATTCCCAAAGTTTCCTTTTGTTTAGTCTTTTTTGAATGAACAAATTTTTACCTTTTATACTTTAATTTCATTAAGTCTTTATATTCATTTCTCATGCTTCTTTGTTAGAGTATCCTGATTTTTTTCAGCTAATTTCTAGAATTATCTAATTACGTGTTTTCAGTCTATTATTATTTGTCTAAATGAAAGCAGCAAAATTCTTTCAAAGTACAACCTTATTTGGATTCAACATATTTAATCACGATTATCAAATAGTACTTGATATTTATGTAGATATTTTAAATTTACTTCAGTGTTGATAGCTTAACATTGTTTCAGAGAATCAGCATGAAATAATTTCATTAATATTTCTTGAGGCTTAATTTATAGCCTAATTTAGTGGTCATTTTCACTAAATGTTTCATTTAGTGATTGTTATGGTCTGAATATTTATGTTCCCCCAGTATTCATGTTGAAATCCAAGCTCCCAGAAACGAAGGTAGTAGGAGTTGAGGGCTTTAGAAAGGGGGTATTAGGTTATGAGTACGGAGCCCTCATTAATGAGATTAGTGCTTTTTTAAAAAAGGACCCCACAGAGATCCCTAACCCTTCCATCATGCGAGATGCAGTGAGACAATGCAGGCTGTGAACCAGGAAGAGGGCCCTCACCTGATCATGAGCATGCCAGCACCCTGATCTCAGACTTCACAGCCTGAGAACTGTGCAAAATTAATTACCGTTGTTTATAAGCTATGCAGTCTGTCATAATTAGTTGTAGCAGCTTAAACACATTAAGATAGTGAAATGTTTAGTGATGATGTATATTTAATCATTGCTGGATGCCATGGTTAATTCCTGTATCTGTTAGTTTAAGCATAGTAAGGGTGTTGTTCAATTCACATATAGTATTAATTTTATGTATTGATTTACCAATTATGGATGTATCACATACTTCTCACTTTGATCATATGTGGATCTCCTCCAGTAGTTCATGCAATAGTCATTTTATAAAATTGTAACTAATCATGTTTTTCATCTTATATGTTCTTTTTTTTTTTTTATCTTATATGTTCTTAATCATTTTTTATTATTATCAAATAAGTAACTTGCTTGAACTTAATGCTTTGTGCCTTAAAGTACCTTTTAAAGCCTGATGGTAAAATAACCTCTCCAGCTTTATTGTTTTGTTTTTAGCATTGCCTGAAATATCTCATATTGTCCCTATGTGTCTAATTTTCTTTTAATCTTCATATGACTAGGTTTTCATTATTCAGTCCAAAAATTTTCTTTTTGCCTTTCAGTTTGTTACTTCACTCTATTCTCAGTTATTGTAATTATGGGCTTTTATTTGGTTTTATTCTATCAAATTTATTCAAATATTTGGTTTTATTCTATCAAATTCTTTTTTTATTTTTTCGTATTTGTCCTGGTTTTTCCATTTTTATTGTTTTGTCTTTCTTATTTCTTTTCTCCTCCACTGTACTTATTTGTATGTCATTCATTGAATTTAACTACTTCAAATAAAAACAACTTAGATTCTTAAAATATTAATAAACATACTCAACATATTTGTGGATAATCAGTTATTATTCCCATTGCAAAATAATACAGGAACCCTTAAATATTTAAAATCAAATCATCCCCACTGCCTAAATATTGTAGTACAATATTTAAAAACTTTAGTTGTTATTTTTGTCCTGTGTTTACTCTTAAAAATTTCAAACTTAAATGCAGAGAATAACTTTACTATTATTGACAGTATGTTTTAATAGATTATGTGTTTACCAATTTACTGGTTCACTACCACATTAAATTTATTGTTAAGTTAATTTTCCATATTCCTGAAGTAAACAATTTTCAGTCTTAGTTCTGGTTCCATTTATGTTGGTGATGAGGTCTATGTTTTTGTGTACTTGACACAATAAATAAATTATGTCTGGCTTTAGAATTATATTTTCACTAACCATATAATATCAGAGTATATTTTATTTCCATCTAGCCATTTAATAATATTTCACTTTCTTTTGTGTCATTATGCTATTGAGAAAATTGCAGCTCATAGTAACTCATCTACCATTTTAAGATCTTTCTTTTGATCTTTGGTTGTGCTGTACTGATATATTTAAGTATTGGTTTTTATTTCTATGTCAATGTCACTTGTAAATCTGAGGATTTACTATATTTTATTTTATATATTGTATGATAAATTATAATATATAATATATATATTATTCCTTATTACATTATAGGTAATTATCACTCATTAGCACTCATTTTGATCTAAATATTAACTTTTTCCCTTTCTTTTCATTATCTCCTTCTGACATATACCCTTTCTACTATTAATGGGTAATAAAGTTTGATACATTCAAATACTTTTGATTATCATTATTAGTGGTAGTTGTTCTATAATGTCACCACAAACACTGAATTTCTGAATACCGAACCATTCCTTCTTGAGGAAATATGTAGTTAGGTTCCTATGAACATCTGGTCAAATATTTTTATCAACTGATAAATGCATTACTTTATTTCATGTGTGTTTCTGTTCAAAGACACTTTACTTATAGATTCTTTATTAACTGACATCAAACTTACAGCCAAACAACACTACACCTCATGCCTGAATGAAGCACATTACGGCCTTATTACACAAGCATTTCAGCACTATATGGAGGGGCCATTTTAAACAGCAATATTTCCAACAAAGGAAAAATGAAAAAAAATACTCTATGTAGATGAAAAGAACACTTGTTTACAGTATGAAAATTAAAACAGAAAGTCAGTGCCTCTTCTTGTTGAACCTTAGCTGGGAACATGTATGTGGGAGACAGAATGTTCCCACTCTGTGTGTGTCCCTGAGTGACTGGGAAAGTGCTATTGAGTATTGATTTTGTGTTCTAAATAAACTTGAGAGAGTAGGTTAATTTTCAAATACAGAATAAACAAACAATGAGAATCTATTGTAACAGAATTGTCTAGAGTAAAAAAAAAAAAAAGAATAACACTAACAGCAGCAGCATGCAAACAAAATGATCTCAGTCAGTGTAGAGCCAGTGGCTGAACACAAGCCATGCCTGCTCCGTGTTTCCATGTGTGTAACATTCAAAATCAGGCAACACTTACTTATGGTGACCAAAATCTACATAAGGATAATCTTTGGATAGGTAATGACTAGATGGAGTAATAAAGCATTATTCTTATCCTTATTATTTTATCATAACAAGATCTTAAGGAGAACTACTTAGACTGAGGCCCAATTTTCTAAGATTCATATCTGAAAACTGCCCACAATCAGGATTATATCATAACATGATTTTTAATATATTAGCATTGTATGTTTTTTACATTCTCTTTCTATTCAACAGTAACTATAGGCACTTCCAAAAACAATATGGTTTATCTGATTCTTACCATTACATGAACACTTAATTATCAATATTTTCTATAATTTAAATTTTTACATCATTGTCAGAAGATGGAAGTTATATGAATAAGTGATGTTAGCTTTCCTCATGTTTGAATATCTAGTAAGTAATATGTATTCAGTCAGTGTAGGTTTCCAGTTTGAAAACTGAATTTAAAGACCAGCTTGATTATTCCTGAAACGCACTTTTAATTTTAACCTATTAGCTAAAAGGTCTTGATAATCTCAAACTGAATGACTGTGATTTGTTACAGCTGAAATAATAAAATCAACCTGACAAAAAATTCAGCGGTCTCAAAGACAGAAGCATAAGAGGTGAAATATACAGAAAAATATATTCTCACATTAGATATTGGACCATTAGATAGTATATACCTGATAATTGAGCAACCCTTGGAGACCTTAGAGTATTCCCATGAAACAGTTATTTATCCTTTTACTTACGATTGTACTGATCATTCTCATATTAGATAGTGAATCATTAGACTAATTTTCTGCCATCAATTTGTAACCCTAGAGATACTGGAGTTTTCTAATAGAAATACTTTTCATTCCTTTATTTGTGATATCAAAAATATCTCATAGGCAATCAACAGATTTATATAGGATGGATGAACAGATAGATAGATAGATGAATTCATGTGAAGCTGTTAAGGACTCTTAGAATGGGAAGCTCAACTATGCATTCCTTAGCATTTTTTGTGGTTCTAGTCAGTAATCAATATTGGAGGGATTAACACGTACTTCAATATTCTATTTCAAGCCAATATTGATACCAAAAAAAAATCTGTAAATATAGGGAATGGTTAGGTTCCAATGTCTCTCAGAATTTTTATAGTAAACAGGTATATAGCTCTAATATATGCCAAGCTCTGATACAAATACTTTTAATTGATCGATCTAATCCTTAATATAACCTTATGAGATATGCAGTTATTATTCCCATTTAACAGATTATACATACCTTATAAAGCTATTGTAAATTGTTTTTCCCTGAGCTGAGAAGGAATAGATTATACTAATAAAGAGCCCAAATACTGGAGACAAGACTGCTCAGAGGCAAACCCTACAGTGCCCTTCAGCTGTTGTGCCACTGAGCCCAAGTAGACTGCCTGAGTCGGACAGTCTTGGAAAGACCAGGAAATGAACCATAATGGTTTTCATAACTATGACCATGACAATCCTTGTTGGAGACTTTTTTCTCTATCAATGACCTACATATTACTTGTATTACTACTACAGCAAAACCTTCTAAGTTACATCATCCAGTAAAACCTACTATTGTCTCAGTTTTTGTTAAGAATAAAATGAGAAAAATTTCTGGGATGACAACTAGAGATGTTAATTGACCTCTGACTGGGATTCTCCTTGATCTAGAAAGAATAAGCAACTTCGATGATGATTATTGTTGTGGAACTAGTAGTGTTAGTATTGTGATGTGTTTATGGAATATAATTTTGAAAAGATATTTAAGTTACCTATTAATTCATTAGGCTCAAGGAGGAGAATGAGAGGACAATGTGCAGAAAGTGCATATATTTTCCAGTTATCCAAGTAATGAAGCAAGTTATCAATGATAACCAAAGATAATTAGATTATATAATTTTTTGAAATCACATTTAGAACTAGGAATCATTCATACCTGAAAAACTTTTTGGGATTGCACATCAACAATAAGGACTCTGTCCAATGTTGGTTGTGCAACATAAATGAACTTGTCTTTGACATTAACAGCTGAGGCCCACACACACTTCTGAATTTCATCTCCTTCAGCTTTGGGGCAGACTTCATCCTATATTATAGGAAATAAAATGAATATCTCAAATTATAATATGGCCATAGCTATATTATGGATAGAATTAATGTTGGATGCTTTACTGCTTTCAATATCTAAAGTTAAATACTTACACATATGTATTATATACATATATATGTATTTATATATTTATAAAGACTTAAATCAAATTAAACAATAAAATATAGAGAGAAATAGTGTGAATGATAACCATTTAAAATAAATTTTGGCGAGTCTTTAATTACTTTTTTACTAATAAGATACAGTCCTTTCATTTGTCACTACTGTTCATAACTCAGTAAGTTGAGAAATACATAATGAATCAAATATTTCCTCACAGATCCCCCAGTTTCAAGCTTCTTGACCAAACATTAAATATCACACTAAAGTATATTTAGAGCTTCTCAAAACATCAGTGGCCACCCCATGGCATGTCCATGGTCTTCTTGAAAGCTACCAAATCCACTGGAAATGATTGAAGAGTCTTCTAATTTGTAGAGAATCAGAAGCTTAAGAAAATTATAGTAAGGTAGTTATTCAGAATGCCTATTTTATTTTTCAGTTTGGTATAAACTTCAAACTTTACAAAATCCTTTAATCTGTCCAAGGCTTGTTATTCTGCTCTTTTATCCTAGAACTGCATTCTGGTTGAATATTGCGTAGTCTATGTTAGATGACCATAACTGAGGCAACAAACACATTCTATTTCTTCCCTTCCTGCATTTTTTAGATAAGTGAATGTTGAAAAAATAAGTAAGAATTTGTGATTCATGAGCTCGCAGACTCATCACAAGTACAAGAAATGTCATTTAGCTCATTATTTTTGTTTCAGGTTTTCCTTTTATTCACTGGTCTATTGGTTTTGTAGTTCATTCATTTTACTTGTAATTAGAAAAACCACTAAGAAGAGAGGTTTATTGAACTATGTGTAAAATATGTTTGTAAGGATAAATATTTACTTATATAACGACAATGGTACAATGATAAACATGGATTCCAGGGGCTCATTTGTTTTATGATTTAAGTCTTATCATCAACTACTGCTATCTAATTTATTGATTTGTATACTCTAGTTAATAACTTTTAAGCTAAATTAGAATATTCTTTGCCTTCTCTAATTCAAATAAAAACATAATTTTTTTTACAGAGATTCCATTCATTTGTATTTAATAATCATGAAACAAAATCAACAAGGTTTTCATTATCAGTACCACTAAACATTTCTTCTAATTTAAAAATAATGCTGATAGCTGAAACCATAGTTAGCATTTAGAAATTAAAATGAGTACAACTATAATAAACCCTTTTTTAAGCAGCACAACCATAACAGGTGGTTTTACTGTTTGTATAAGATGTGTAAAGAATGTAAAAACCAGAGCACTTTCGAGTGAGATGCTCAGTATATGTTCTGTTTTTGGTCTCCAAAATTCAGATCTGAATCAGGGAGGGCCCGGAGTGTTCAATAATTTTTAAGATGCAGTCCAGAATCAGCCAAAATACCAATGGTAGTATTTTTCAAACAACACAGGTTGTTCCTGGCTTCTAGGGCACAGCAAAGAAACTGAAATCTAAACTTCCAACATATGCTTCTGGTAGTTCTGAATGCATGAAACTAACTCCATTTCATGAAATGCACCATAATCATTCCAAGAGGGCTACCAGTGGGGACCTCCTGTGTGATGCCCATGACACCCCTAAGCAGGCAGCATAAATAAGCATAAAGGCAGAAATCTGTCCTCACCACATGCCAGAATACAGTACAGCAATTTCATTCATCAATTCACTGAAACACTATTTCCTATGTGAAACATTTTTCTTCAAAAGTATATTAAATATCTTTGACAAGAACCTATTCTGTGAGAATCAAACACTGTATAAAATATACACTTGAAAAGTATGAAGAGGTGGGAAAAAGTGGGAGCTAAGGTTGATGAAAGGCTCTGAATAAAGGAAAATTGTTTACAAATTCTTTGCAGTTGTGTAAAAGCTAATGACAAAACCCGCCAAAATAATAGGATGTGTGAGTGACCTGACCCATAACAGTCAGCCCAGCTACTCCTGAACCAGGAGCAATTTCCACCCCTTTGTTTGCTGCAAAACTATTCTAAACAGTAAAATAAAATTCTCTGCTGGGAATTATTTCCTATTTGTATGCTGTTCCTATAAGATGTTCCTGACCAGACTCACAATCATTTTTACAAAGCCATTGAAAGTTTCCTGACAGTCACCCTGAATTTTCTCTGCTTTGCTTTATGCCATTATTTCTGATTATAGTCTATTAAGTTCCATTTTACAATAGCACTCTTATTTTTTCAGATTACATAAATTAATATTTATTTCTGAGGATGGGAATATTTTTCACATGCATTAAGCATTTAATGGGACAAAAGAGAATCTAAAAAATATCAGAGATGCTAAATAAGATTAAGATAATACATACTGAAGAGGAAAATTGTCAGGAATTATACAGAGAATATCATTAAATCACTTATTATAGAAATGTATATTACCATTTCAAGTGAAAGGAATTAATAAGATATTAGACCTAATGAGGATGAGAATCAATAAGAAAAAGAAAATTCTCATTCATAATTAGAACTTATCTATTTTCCTTTGGATCATGTCTATATTTTATTACACATTTCCTGTATATGTATTGTTCTCTTCCAAAATTTTAAAGGGATACTAGATTAGTGATGATGGAAGTTTTGATTTATCAATTAAAATGATATTGATGATACCTGATTTTCTAAACATAAGAGATTAAAATGGATATAAGCACTCATTTTCTATAGGACTTTTCATTTTTATTTATGTAATGATTATATGTTAAAAATACTTTGCCCTCACATCTTAAAATTTCTGTATCTCCCTCCTCATCTTCCTTTATAGCCCACTTTTAGCACATCTTATGTCATTTATGGCGAGGACAAATGCTACTTGTCACAAGCATCTATATTTTTCTTACATTCAACTCAACAGGTTTCCGTCCTTATGCCTCCCCTCATCCTTCTCTCTAATCATAGATTTGCTCCACTATCCTTTGCCTTCAGAAAGATTTGCCCTACATTTAATTTTAACTTCTGCTATGTTTCCAATTGTTCAATCATGAACATTCTCCTGCAGTTTAAGAAAACAATAAAACAACAATAATTAGATTCATCTGTTTTCCCTTCCAGTCATCTATCAAATTCTCTTCAGACATTGAACAAGCTGTCTAGAACTTTATTCCCACTTTCTGACCTTTCACTCTAGATTGTTCATGATTCAATCTCTTCCAAGAGAGATGTCTGGAAAAGTCACCACGAGTCTTAGAATTTCCAACCTTTACTCCTTAGTTCTTGTTGGGAAACATTTATTAAGCACTTACTATGTGAAATATATTGTGCAAAGCTATGTTTGGAAATAAAAACGTGAATATGGGAGAATGTCTGCTCTCAAGTTGCTTATGATTTTTGCCATATTTGGCTGTTTCAGACACTTGATTCTCCCCAAAAGGTTCTTTCATTTTTGTAAGGCAAGGATCAGAAAACTCGGGCTCCAGGCCATATTCTGCCCACTGTATGTTTTGGTA
This sequence comes from Manis pentadactyla, assembly GCF_030020395.1. Taxonomy (NCBI): domain Eukaryota; kingdom Metazoa; phylum Chordata; class Mammalia; order Pholidota; family Manidae; genus Manis; species Manis pentadactyla. The sequence goes on from NC_080019.1 coordinate 35,021,658, forward strand.
TGTGGCCCAGGAACTAGGAAGTTTTTTGCATTTTTAAACGATTGGAAAATAAAACAAAAGAAAAACATTTTTGTGACATGTAAACATTATACGGAATTCAAATTTACATTAATAAAGATTTATTAGAACACAGTTACACCAATTCTTTTAAAATAAATCTATGACTGTTTTCATGTTGTCATGGCAAAAGCTGAAATGGGCTGCAACGCCTAAGATATTTACTATCTGGAACTTCACAGAATAAAATGTTGCTTATCCCTGTCCTAGGATGTATCCCAGTCCTAGTTATCATTGCAATCCTGCCAGTTCAGTTCTGTCTATACTGGCTTCTTTATGTTCTGTTCCCTAATTGTGACCTCATGAAAGCTAAGCTTCGGACTTTCCTGCTCTATTTCGTTTACATTAAATTCCTCTGAGAATTCTTTCTTTCCTAACGCCTTATTATAATCAGAATTAATATCTGGCTTTGCCATTCATCAGACCTTGCCCTTTCGGTCTCTTTCCAGAAAAATTCTAAATGTTCAGTTTGAAATGGAGACATAATAGGAGAGAAAAAAATATATTATATTAAAGGGAGCATTAAAGATGATTCAAAATTAAATAGAAAATAAACTTTAAAAAGGTGAAATGCATACACACACAAACACGAATAGATGTACCTAGACTAGATGGATAGAGATAAAGACACAGAGATACTTTCTATCTAGATAGAGTTAAGAAGGTTTGTTTTATATCAGAGAAGTTTAAAAAACAAAGGAATTTTTTAAAATAACATAAGGACTACTGGGTAGAAAAATAAGAAAGAATAAAATTGACTGTAATATGTATAGAGAATATAGTCAATGATTCTGTAACATCTTACTATGTTGATAGTTCACTGCACTAGAGTGGGTGAGGATTTAATAATACAGGTATCTGTTGAACCACTGTGTTGTATATTTGATCACCATAAGATTGTATATCAATTATACTTTAATAAAAAATAAACAAACCTATGTATACAACATAAGTATAAATGAGATGTAAAAGATCTTGTCTTTCATAAAAAGTTTAATAATAAACTTAATAATCTAAATAATGCCAGGCCTAGGAGCATGGGGAGCAAAAACACTGAAAAGGCAGGTTGGTTAAACATTAATAAGTTTGTGCTCCCTGAAGTATAAAGAAAAGTAAATATCTGACCTTCATAATTTGTACTACAAATACATTATGTAATTTACATAGGTATGAGTGAAAACAATTTTGTATTAGTACTATAATGAAGGCAGAAATAAATATGTAACAAATGAGGTGACCTAAGGTATATACACCAGTTTGAGCAATGAATCAGGCAATATTGTGGGTTCACCAAAGGGTGGTGTATAGACGCTCCTGGACAGGTGCTGAACCACTGTAAATGTATGTTGAGTCAAAGGAGGAGAGTCAGTGCTTGTTTGATGTTTTGATAAATATGTAAATATAAGCATTTAAGTTTGAAAACTTGTAGACATATTGTAGGTCTGGTTTTCTCACTGATCTGGTCACTAGTTATTGCAAATAAATTGGTTTTAATAGTTTTGCATTGATTAACTTCTCTGCTTCTCTACCAATCAGGTTTTTTTAGACTGGTAAGAGAGTTCCCTCCTTTGGCAGTAATTGAGAATTGGTAAGAAAGAGAGCTTTTGCAAAGAAAAATTAATTAGTTAAAAATTATATTATTCAAAATACGTAACTCTAATCTTCATTGTTCTCCAAAAATGACCTGTTCTCTAGCTAAATATTCTCTTCAAAATTTCATAAAATTCAGTGATTTCCTACTGCTACTGAAGTGCATACCACACATTTTATTAAACAAATTATTTTTTATCTACTTTCAGTAGCCGTATTTCCATCACCTAAATATTTTGTGACACATAATTTGGCATTTATTTATGTACTATCATTCTCATATGTTAACCTTTGCTTTTTCTGTATTTCTACATTTTCCAAACCTAATGGTGAAGGTACAATAAATGCATATTTAAATGTCATTTATCATAGCAAAAATTTTTAAAAACACCCTATGTTTATTTCTCAGTCATAATGTTTAACACTATGATATATTATCCAGAATCACTGAGAAACTGAATTTAGAGCAGCACTCTTCAAAATGTGGTCTGCAGACAGCTGCTAGTTGGCATGTCATCTGCTGTCAAGCTGAGAATAGTATAGAAACTTAAAATACCATTTAGAAACTTTTATAGCAATTCAACATTCCATGTACGTGATCAGCAGACCTATCTCCTTGAACAGGATTTAGACCAATTTGGGTGTCAAATTCATCTGAGGGTTTCATAGAGGGAAACTACCTACTGGTTAAAAACACAGATTGTACAAAATCCCAAGTAATTCCACAGATCGTTTAAGAAGCACTGATATCAAATTTCTGCTCTTTCTAGCTCTTTTGATCTCTCTCTTCCTCTCCTTCTCTCTTTCTCTTTTTTAAATAGATTTCTTTAATATCCCAAACAATGACAATCCGAGTCTATTGAGATAAATAGAAAAGTGAAAATGGAGCACGTGAAATAATAGTAGAATTTATCAAATACAGTATCAAATACAGTAGAATGTAAATAACTGTTCTCAGTGAAGATTTGTTTAGTTACTCATGAATGAAACAAAGGTTATTTTGTGGTGGATTGGAATGTTTAGGCTGGGATGCCCAGGATATTCTTTACAGTCATGTAGAAATCTATGTAATCACAGTTGAGCTATTTGTAAATACACTAGAAATAATGTATTCTTTTAATCTCACTTTGCAATATTTAAGAAAAGCTAGATCCTACAGTAATGTATTAAACAATTTAATATCAATGACCAACTCCCTTATTGGATCATTTTTTGAAAAGGCAATGAGGTTAAAGGTATTTTCATCAGTTTTTAGTTGAGATCACTGCTTATAACCAAAATGATACAATTGTTTTTTCTATAATTGGATGTATTCAGTTCATCTAATTTTATTTCCTCTTTCACTTATTAAAATCTAGGTCATATTATTCAAAGCATAGGTAGTCAGGGCAATGATTTGCCTTAATTTGGCCTGTCTCAGGAAAGTACCATATACCATGATTTTGATTCAATGACATCAAAGGTTCAAAGAACACATTACAAAAATTTTCATCCTTTCTTTTAACATAAGAAGAATTATTTATGTCTTTCAGTGTTAGACTAAAATGGAGTTGATAACATTATACTCTCATACACTGAGATCCAGTTTCTTTTCAGAGACAGTGTGTTAGAGAGGCTAAGAAAACAGACTTTGAGGTCAACTAGACCGAGATGTAACATTTGGCTTTACATTCATATCCGTTGCCTATATACCTTTTAAGCTTTTACCTCTTTGGCATAACATCTCCTATCACATAGGGTTATTATCTAGGTTAAATGAAATAAATCAGTTTCGAAAAAGTCAAGTGATTGATAAATGTTACCTGTTATTTTCATATAGAATTTTTCTATTGGCTACATTTCATGAAAACTATAGTAGCCGACACACTTTTTCATACATTTTTTTTTCAATTATTTAAGATTTTCATAGTGCTAATTTGAGGTGCAATGACTGTTGCATTTGGGATCAGGGGAATTTTTTTTCTCCTTTATCATTTCGTAATTCTGTGACATTGGGCAAATCATTTGACTCTTCTTATTTTCTCATCTGGAAATTGAGAATTAAATTAGGATTTTGTCAACTGTTTTCATATAAGAAAAAAATTCAAAACTATCTGAACTACATCTACTCTGCTTAAACAGAAAATGTTTTGCTAGTTTATAAAAATATTCTATTAAGAATAGTCAACTAAACAAATAAATGTGAGGTGTTAAATTTCAAATGCCTACAGAACATAAGGGAAGATAACTAGACATTTTGTAAATGTTTGGTTCTCCTGCTTCTTGTAAACGAGCAGGAATCCTGGCCAGTGATTGGCCTTACTGCCAGTGAGGCTGAGGATTCCTGGGGCAGGGGCTTAATGTCTGTTGAGAAAAGCACACATCTGGGGAGACCAAATTAATACAAAGACCAAAAGTTTCAAGTTAGGTTGAAGAACCAGTAAATAGAGTTTGGCAAGGAGTTGTTTGAATTGAAAGCTGACCTTAAGCACTTCAGGGGATTGGAAAATTATGTGGATATCAGGACCTGTAAATAACATGGAACCACAAGGTTCATGGTTGATCAACTTGATTAACTGACAGCATGGATAGTTCAATTAAAGATTTAGTTGTGTTTAATTTTGTTCCCCAATGTAATGAATATTTGATTTGTTTGTGAGTAATTGTACTCTTGTTTTAGTTTGTTTTACAAAGCACAGTTAGTAAATTAGGTGGGGGAAAAAAGAAAATTTTATTTTCTTACCAGATAACACATGAAATTAATTGATCATAAAAAAAAATGCTGAGCCTAATATGTAAACCTTTCTTTAAAATGATGAAAAGCTTGATATAATCATGCATCACTATGAACACTAATGAATATTGTGGGAAAATGGGGCTTAATTCTTACAGCTACATTCTATACTGTAGTTTAAGTAGCAGTAAAGAATGTTTGTTCCAACAGTCCCTTCCAACTATTGATTAATATACTCATGATTAAAAATATTAATAGAACATTAGTCTAAATGCCCAAGGTGTATATATCCCCCTTCACAATTTTTCTGACAGCTACGTATATAGCCTTTTTATTAAACTCTGAAAAGAAGGAGATTTTTTTATAAGGCAGTCGTCTACATTTTGGGTAGTGAGCTTAAAAATGCCTCCAATTTTCAGCTTCCAAACATTTGATTTGGCTATTCCCCTACATTTTGGGTAGTGAGCTTAAATATGCCTCCAATTTTCAGCTTCCAAACATTTGATTTGGCTATTCCTTTTGAAGCAACTCATTCATTACAAAATTAACATAAAAGTCTTTCAAACATGTAAAAATAATTTGTTAAAACAGTTTTTAAAACATGACTCCCAAAACTGAACTTCAGGTTTTTCACTTGAGTCCTATCTTGTGGACTTCATTTCCTCTACCTGCCTGATTATTCATTTCCTAGGTGTTGTTCATTTAAAAATCTATATTTGCTTTAGTAATGTGATCAGAACACAGAGAAATGAAATCTGTCAAAATAAAATTGCTTTCTTTGAAAAGACATTTTTAATGAATTTATTTGGAGTAACTTACCTTGATGCTTTGAAATTTTTATTTTAAAATGAGTAAATTAAATTATGTCTTATTGTTACAAGTTTACACAATAATGAGAGAATAAAGTAAAACTTTTAGGAAAAGGGTCAAACAATTTGAATGAGATATAATTTCAGAAACAATATGAGTTCCCCTTCTCTTCTTTAAATGATCATCTCTTTTTAAGTAGCAATACATGAGTTTTGATAATGCACATTTTACAGATTTCTCTTTCTGGACATCAGTTGAGGATCAAGACAGGCTTTATTGATTACTTTTCTAAGTATGCATATATATCTCTCCCTGTGAAACTCTTATAACCATTTATAAAAGTTTACATAAAAGCATAAAGTGAATTAATTTTATGATTGTTGGATTATCTACATTTGGTTTAATGCAGTATAATATCATTTAGACATTAAACTTTTTTTCTGTAGCACGCAGTCTCACAATGCAGATGGTGACATGTCATTTTAATTGAATTCTTCCATCTTCCCACATTGTCCTGCACAGAAGTGCTGTTTGTGAAAGACAACCTTGATAGGTTTTGCAAGTAATAGGTCTTTTGTTACTACTAATGACTGAAATAATTTATTTTGAAGTATGATAGATTTATTTTTAAAAATTATAGGGCTGTATATAGGCTAATTAGATGCATTTCTATTTTTAAACTTTATTATAATTCACAGCTAACTTTACATAGGAATGCCTACATTGAGTAACATTATATTTTGCTTTTTTGGTAAAAGTTCTTTAAAAATATTTAAGCATGATTTATATTACCAGTTAATTATTATTACAAGTGAGTTTACATTCTATCTCTTACAGGTATGTAGTGAAAAAATACTGGCCAAATAATTGATATATGTATGTATTTTGCCATGTTAGTATCACTTAAGTAAAAACCATGAAAATAGACCCGTGTTTAAATCATATTTTGTAAGCATTTAGAAATAAATGTTACATTAAAATAATAATTTAGCTCAGTACCTACCTTCTTTATAGGTAGGAGGGTATAGAGTTGTTCTTTCTCCTTAGAATATTTTTATTTATTACATTGCCAACAAATTCAATTTTTTCTTGTCTTTCTTTTATTGACAAATTAGATAGGGATCCTGCCACACTATCCAGCTGAGAAAAATTATCGAGTAACTAGTAAAAAACAATATTGAGTGAGAAGGCACCAAAAGTGCCTCTGTGACTAAGTTCAGTGTAAGCCCTTTAAAATGTATACAGATTATCTAACCAGATACGCTATTAGTTTATTCCATCTTTAAGTTTTCCAAGTAATTTCAAAAGTGGGTTGTCAGAAGACAATGTTTTTGTGAAATTATATTGGTAAATAACTGTATGTTGAAAGTTTCACATTAAAGAGTTACTATTTTTTAATGAAAATGATACTAGTATATAGTTTTTAAATATGTGAAGTTCATTTCCTCTTGCTCTTATTAGAAGGAACACATTTTTATTCTTAAAAGAGAAGTGAGATAGGACTGACAGTTGCTGTATTTTTCAGGGTGGAAAAAATAACACTTCAGGGCTAGTCAGTAAATGGATCCAGTTCCTGAAACAAGAAACGCCTTGGTGGTGATTTCGGGCAGCACAGCTGTATTGCCAGTAGTTGTACCTCTCCATGATATCTCACATTTCATTTTCTTGAAAGCTGTACAGATGAGATTTAAAATCGGATGGAACAATTGCCTTGCTGTTCAGAAAAGCCTGGATGAATGTTAGGTTTTGCCTTATAGAGAAAAAAGGAGCTTTAACGGGCAACAAATTATCAGCTTAAATAGTTAAGAAATGAACAACAATTTTGAAGTTTAAGTTCTGCTTTCCTTGTAATTCATATTATATAGTCGTATCTTAAATCTTCACATAGAAAACATACAAAAATTATTATGTGATCAAGAATATGGAGAAATGCAAGCTAGTCATTTTAAACTTTCAGCATAAATTTTTAAAAATTTTAGCAATTCAAATATTTAAAAGATTGAAGGCATTAATGTTTGTATTGATTTTCCTCCTGCACCACCTCTCAAACTATTCAAACTGAGATTTATGACCTATCTGAAATGTGAAAATAATATTGAAGAAATAATTAGCCTTCAGTGTTAAATTGCAAGTTTGACAACTATTGTTGCAATATAAAATATAAACAAGAAATGAAACAGCTCAGAAAATTAAATAAGAATTTTAAGAAATGTCAAGGAAAATATGGACTAAGATTTAAATAAATCATTAAAATTATAAATCTAATCCACAAATACATTAAAATAATTACATAGCTTTCAACATATTTAAAAGGAAGAGAAGTTAGAAATTGTGTAAGCAAAATTATCATCTTTTGTAGAGGAACACCAATAGAACATTTCTGTATTTAAAACATTTTTACCACTCAAACCTATTACTTTGAAAAAAGAAATAAGTATTTCTTTGTGAGTAAAAATAAGTCTTAGTCCATAAACTGTAATTTAAGATCACACAAGTTATCTTTATGTGATTTTGTAAATCTCAAGTAAAATGGTTTCATGTTTAAGACATTTGTATGAATAATTTTTACATTAAACTCTTCAATTTTACCCTTAAATGTCTTGAAAATTCAAATTTCTATAAACACATTTCTATCTAAAGTGCATAGAATGTACTCTTATATATGTATAGTGAGTCTTTATTACTCATATAAAAATGTTTTAAAATGATTACAATAAATTGTCTGAGAGACATACATTATTTTGATCACGTTTGTCCAAATAACTGCCTTTTTCTTATTAATAATCTCTTAAGAAGACTTAATATGCTATCTTGGATAAAACTACTTGACTGAATTAATATGCTATACAACTCCATGAAAATGCTGTTGCACATTTTACAATGTTTCCTACTGTACCCCCTATGTTAGATTTACATACTTAAAGTCTAATGGAAGCACAATGTGAACATTTTAATACAGTGTGTTTTTTAATAAAAGATTAGAAGGCCCTTTTAAGTGTGGGGCTTCAAAGACCAATTTCATAAATTTAATTCTTTTAAAATCTACAGAGCAGTGTTCTAAGGAATAGTTAGAGGTAGTTTACATTGCATTCCTTAGGAAGCTCTTTGCAGGGTGTCAGTGTAGTCACAAAGGGACAAAAGCTTAAAGTCTTATCACTCCATAACTCTTTGTAAGTTAAACCATGTTTGAATAGAGACCCACTGAGAGAGGATAAATGGGGAAACATTCCGATTACCTTTCTGAAATATACAGTGGTATTGAACACAAAAGGTTGCTCACTGGTTTCATGAGGAGGTGAATTGTCTGCATTATATAAAGGGGCTAGTGTTTTTACAAGTATTTTTGTGGACAGATTTTGGACAAGCAGTAATTGCTTGGAAACAGAATGAAATGCTGAGAAGAGAAATGTGGAGATATTACTAAGGGAACTGATGAATGCCTGAAGGCTGTACTGCTTGAGGTAAAGGGAACACCAGCAGAGAAAGAAATGTGACTGCTGTGTTTGCCCATTTCCAAATCTCAGTTTCAATTTCTTGATACCTAAGTATTCTGAACACTGGGGACAACCTGTTCCTATGTACCAACGCCATTCTAAAAGAGTACTATATGGGGAGATTCTAAGCCTAGAAAAGTGACATCTGAGCAGTGATTAGCATTAGATTTCCTGCAGAATGTATGTTCTTCTGCAGTTCAGCATCATTTAAGTTGGCATTAAAACCAGTAATAGAGCCTTATGTCCCACAATAGAAGATTCATACATAAGGCCCTTATACTTTTATATATTATTTTGATATATATATTGACATATATGTATATATATATATTCATATATATTATGATAAATGTATAATTTCTTATAAGTTCTTCTAATCTCCATGAAAAATTAAGTGACACTAAGGTATTGTGTGATGAACAGCAGCTAGATCTATAAGCAAACATAGATGCAATTGAATTAAGAAGAATTAAAGATTAAAAGAGTGATAGATAAGGATGACAAAATAGTTGAAAACCAGAAAGGTGGAAAAAGTTGGTAACCTTGGAAAAGCCCTCCATCTTTGGACCTATAATTTAAATATTTTCCCAAACCTATTTCAGTTTGAGTTCCGAATTCATAAGTCTGGAATAGAATTCTATCTGCTTAAAGTTCTTACTGTAGATGACAAGATGAAATCATGTATACAATTAGGATAAGAAACAAGAAGCCTGTCTAGTAAGGCAACATAACAAAAAAGGGGAAAAAAAGGAGATGAAAATATAACTAAAAGTATGTTGTATGAATCCTCACCAACTCAAACACTGAGGTCTGATGTAATTTGACATCGAAGGAAAATTGAGTTTTTATTTAGAGCAAGCAAATAGCATCTTCTGAGAGATTTGATGGAAGTTTCTATATTTTAAATATGTCAGTTTTTATTTGAACACTAATGATGAATGAGTTATATTGGGATTATCCTGCTATTCTCTTAATATCAGCAGTGACTTTGAAAAATACTATGTTTAATACATTTTTTATGGGAAAAAAAATGATTCCAGAAGACTCATTACTACTTCTTGCACTCAAGAGATTTATCTCCTAAAATCCTGATGAACTGGCTTTTTCTCTCTAATAGAATTCCAAACTATCTTACACAGAGCATCTGCACAGTACATTTTGACTATGTGATCTTGAATTAATAGACCCATGAGGTCATATTTACCCTGAAAAACTTCAATGATAAATTATTCTGTGAAACATTTTTCACAAACACATTAAAAGAAGAACACTGTTTTATGAGAATTGTAAAGTAAGGAGAAATATTAAGGTGAGGAGGAAATCAGATGTACACATCTTTAAATTTAGAGAATCCATAGAGGAATAAATAGCCCAAGGTTCTAAGCAATGGAACTTTACTGAATTTATTTAATAAAAACCTGCCATGCGTAAGGCACTGTTGTAAGCATGCTGGGAATAGAATCTAATTAAACAAGGTCCTTGACTGAAAGAGAGAGTAAAATATTATGGCTAACTTATATGTCCACTAGTCTATGGTTATGTTATTATGCCCAGTTTGGTCAAGCATGAGTCTCAATGTTATTGTGAAGGTGTCTGTGGACGTGATTAACATTTACAATTAATTTGCTTTAAATAAACAGGTCACCCTCCATAATGTGAGTGGGCCTCATCGAATCAGTTGAAGGACTTAAGATTTAACAATGAGGTTTCCTCAAAAGGAATCCTGCCTCTAGATTTCCACATAGAAATTTACTTGAGTTTTCAACCCACATGCATTTTACACTCAAGACTACAGTTCACACTTGTGTCTGAATTTCTGGTCTGCTGACCTATCTTGCAGATTTTGGGCTCCAGACTGCAACATCATCTCTCTTATCTGAATTTCCTGCTGGCTGGCCTGCCGTAAAGATTTCAGACTTGCCACCCCACCTGCCATCACCTGTGCCAATTTCATAAAAAAAACAAATACAGATACAGACACAGATAAAGATTTTAATCCTATTGGTTCTGTTTATCTGAAGAAAAGTTTTCCCCTTACATAATACTCAACAATTTTCTTATGAAACTATTTTATAATTAGAAATTTAAATCTAGTGGACTTTGCACCAAATAGCTTATACACTCTGAAAATCACATCTTTCATTTAAACAGAATACAAAAAAGTTTCATAAAATAATTATTTGTTCAACTTTTACTCTCTCAATGACTAACATAATTTTTATTTCTACCACTGTATACTTATGAATCATGAAAGTGTCTGTATATAAATATTCCAATTATTGAAACTCATCTCACATTAAAGAATAAAAAATAAAAGAGCAATATAAAATAAAAGTTAATGTACCCTAGCCTTTATTTCACATACATGGAATATAATAATTACATAAGAACTATGTCTTTCTATTTTTGGTATAAATGAATGCCTCTATAGTCTGCATTTACCAGTTACAAGCAGGACATAACTATAGCCAATTCACCATTCTGTATATTATTGTTTGCCTTTAAAAAGTATATTGGTTAACTGAAATTTATTTTAATTTCAACATTCAAGCCATTAGAAATGTCACAAATTAAAAAATATAAATCTGATTTTTCATATTCATTTTGTTTATTCTGACCATTAGAGTAGAGATTTTTTTATAAATTTTTGTTTTATGTAACATAAGAATGCTAACTTTTTATTATATTTCTTTTCATTTTGCGGTATGCATTTCTAGTATAATCCTATGGGTTAGAAACTATAAGATTTCCAAGGGTATGACTTGGAAAATCTGATACAGTGAATTAGTTCCTAATAATAAATTATCCCTGCTTTGTCACTGCTCCAATGCACATGTCTCACGGTGAAGGAAATGGGTTGAAGCTGTCATCCCTGTATTTGGTTTCTACTCCCTCTTCAACATTTAAATTCTTGTAGAAAATCATAGATTATTTATATATATATGTGCATATAACTTCTCACTATATATACTCAGATATATATAGAGATAAATACAAGTAATTCTATATAGTTCCTACTTTAGTTGTTTTATGAAGGCCTCCAAATATTCAGAGTTTAAAGAGAGAAATTCAGGTGAGTAAACTTCACATCCCTATTATCCAGACACATCACAAAATTGTCACATCATTTTTGCTTCTTTTTAAGCATTAAATTCCACTCATACAGAGCTAAATTAACTCATACCAAGTCATTAAAAAACACTGAAAAAGCACATTCTTTAAGAGTTGAGTAAACTTGATACCCTGGAATAGCACACATGTAATACACAAAGAAATGCCTCTAAATTTGCAAATCAAACTCATGAGATGACACTTTTTGTGATGAAAAGTATGGGTTTCACAGATTATCTTATTAGTAACTGAAGTTTAAAATTCTGTGATTTATCCAATACATCTGTGACAGCTACAAAACTGCTGGTTCTACAGGAATCAAAGAGAAACTGTCCTGTAAAATTATTTTGCTCTGATTTAATCATTTGATGCCGCATTTCTTATTCCTGCATGTTATTCCAGCTTTCCTACCCATAATGTTTTTACCAAATATGAATGTGGTAAAAAGTTGAATGACTTGCTTTATCAGAAGCAAGTATTTACATTTTTTAAATTTTGGTATCATTAATATATAATTATATGAGCAACATTGTGGTTACTAGATTCCCCCCATTATCAAGTCCCCACCACATACCCCATTACAGTCACTGTCCATCAGTGTAGTAACATGCTATAGAATCACTACTTGTCTTCTCTGTGCTATACTGCTTTTCCTGTGTGCTCCACCCTACATTATGTGTGCAAACCGTAATGCCCCTTTTTCCCCTTATCCCTCCCTTCCCACCCATCCTCCCCAGTCCCTTTCCCTTTGGTAACTGTTAGTCCATTCTTAGGTTCTGTGAGTCTGCTGCTGTTTTGTTCCTTCAGTTGTTGCTTTGTTCTTATACTCCACAGATGAGTGAAATCATTTAATACTTGTCTTTCTCTGCGTGGCTTATTTCACTGAGCATAATACCCTCTAGCAGCCATAAGAAGAAAACAAATCTTACCATTTGCAACAACATGGACAGAGTATTTACATTTTTATTATGTGTGTTTTTTTACACACACCACTTTATTCAAAATGGATTTAGTACTGATATTATGTAGTTATAAAACAAAACAAAATGACATGAGCAGTTTAAAATGTTTTTGCACTTATTAAATTATAACAGCAAAAGTAGTAATAATTCTATTCAGTAATTTAGGCTATAACTAAAATATTTTTAAATTAAAAATTGTTTCCTTTGTTTTAAACAATCATAGACATACTGAATTAAATTATTTCCCTCATTTAAAAGAAGAGGTCAATTAAATTGCTATACCCCACAGATTATCTGGAAAGAAGCTGGCCTATCTTAGCTCATTCTCACATAATTTTTTTTTCTTTTTCTCATTCTAGGGCATGACTTTAAGGGGTAAACTGTTGTCTCCATATGTCAATATATGACAACAACACTGGCTACTGGTAGGCTGGAAATAGAAGGTGAAAGTAAAGGATCTAAATTATGGTATTAAACATTTATTTTACTCATATCTCATGGACATGCCAACTTTAAAAATGAGTATCAAGAGAGGGTTTCATTATGAGGTCTTCCAATATTTTATCTCATTTTGGGTGTTGGATGTATGTCTGAACTTGTGTGTTAACATGTAGGTAACACAGGCACCTTTAATATTATATATCTTGGTATATACACATTTGTGTGGAGAGATATACAGCCATGGCAATACTAAAATTATTGTAATTTATTATTTTGCAAAAAGTCAGTCCCTCATATGTATAATCCATATCCATTTTATCAGATGTTCTTTCATTTTCTGAATGCTGCACCAATATTTTACATAAAAGAAATCTTTCTGAGAATGGTAAGGTACAGGTAAGTAAATAAACAAATTGGTATTTTCCCATATAAATTAAACTATTTATTCCACTGAGACTCTATGAAAAATGAGATGAAGAATACAAGGGAATCAACATTTAAAGCATCAGATATATCCCAATTTCTCATCGAATTGCTAATAGGCTCTTTTCTTCCATTTTGTTAAAGTAACTATTGCCTACCAAAATGGGAGAGATTTTAAATTAAGGAGGTGAAATTATATGTTCATTCTTCAAATTTCACTTCTATTGCCTTTATTCTTACAAACAGGTAATTAGGAAAATGTAATATATATTAATATACAATATAGTACTTTCCTCCTCAAATACAAAACCTGCATAGAATCATAGTTAATACCATAGTTTAGATATTTTCTTCCCACCACATCTCATATATGTATAGATGTTATTGTATTTCTACAACATAATTCTACTTAACAAAATTATTGCATCAAACTGCAAAAGAATCTTTCAGATACTTGCCTGAAATCCAAGGAGCTTTTCACTGGGCTTAATGTGCCGCTGGAATTCACATTCTATGGGTTGTATCACTTTGATTCCATCTTCATAAAAAACGTAGAACATGTTCCCAATTCCCAGACCTTAGGAATAAAAACATGTTCAAAAGTTCAAAATAAAATTATCAGAAACCTTTACAAGCCAAACTCAGTGCTCTTCATATTGCTGGCAGGAGATCATTTTGTGAAGTTGTGTAATGTTAATAAAGCAAACCATATGGGACCTTTACCATACGCCCAAGCAACTTTGTGATATTACACAGATATTCTACTTTATTCTCCCTGATCTGCAATTCGGTGATTCAGTACATGTTTCATATATTTTAAAATAATTACAAGTGGGTATGATAAACTCTTTGATATCTAGATTATGTCTGATATCTTCCCCATGGAATTTGAGTGTTAAGGAATAAAAATACCTTTTGAAGAATCATATTTATTCTATGTTTTATTAGTGTTCCCTAGGGAAAATGAAATTTCATTCTTTGTAGGAATTTAGTTTACATGAAAATGTTTAGAAACAAAAGACCAAGCCCCAGGATTTGGGGGACTATATATTTTCCTGAAATAATTTTTGTATATATAATCCTACACAGAGGTTCTACTTATCAGTTTTTATACCAGCAAAATTTGACTCTCTTTCTATGCTTTAAAATTTGAATTAATTTAAGGTCTTGGAAAATCTCAGTCTAATGATTTAATTCATACTTTTAATTATTTCACACTAGAGATCTGGCTGTGTGGAATTTCAGAAATTCATCTCACTTTATAAACCCATACTTAGTGGGTGCAGGACACTACAAATTAGACGCTGGAATGCAGTTTGAGTTATGTGAGGCTGCACCTGGCAGCCTTTTCAGATGCTTGCATACCTGTTCTTTCTTTCATTTGTTTCAGTTTTGTCACAACATGTCCAGACCTAAGGATATGCAGTCCTTCCTTCTCTGATCCTCCCCAAGTAGCTCCCTTACCCAGTTGTACAAACTTTCATAATAATATTTATTCAGTGTAACTATATGGCACATAATTCCATGATAGCACATGTTTTTAAAAAGATTGAGTAGTAAATTCCTAGGAGTGGAATTACTGGGTCAAATGGTACTTCTATTTTTAGTTTTTTGAGGAACATCCCTATTGCTTTCCACAGCAGTTGCAGCAATTTACATTCCCACCAACAGTGTAAGAGGATTCCCGTTTCTCTACATCCTTGCCAGCATTTACAAAATCCCTGATCTAAAAAGATATATGGACCCCCATGTTTATTGCTGCACTATTTGCAAATGCCCAGATATAGAGGCAACCAAGTGTCCATCAATAGATCAATGGATAAAGAAGATGTGGTACATATACACAATGGAATATTATTCAGCCTTAAAAAGAAAATAAATTCTGCCATTTGCAACAATATGGATGGATCTAGACAGTATTATGCTCAGTAAAATAAACCAGGCAGAAAAAGACAAATACCATATAATTTAACTTATTTGTGGAATACAAAAACAAAGCAAAACAGAAGGAACAAAAAGGCAGTAGTCTCATAGACATCAAGAAGTGACTAGTGGTTACCAAGGAGGAGGGGCTGGGGTGGGTGTTCGTGTAGGTGAGGGGGATAAAGGGGCACAATAATTCATAATCACAGTATAAGTTGTTTACGTGGATAAAAGTACAGCACAGGAACATAGTCAGTGATTCTTTAACATATTTCTATATTGATAGATAGTAACCACACAAGAGGGGGCAAGGATTTAATTATATGGGTAACTGTTGAACCACTGTGTTTTATATTTGAAACCAACACAACATTGTATATCAATGATACTTCAATTTAAAAAAAATGACTACATAAGTAGTCATATTGAAATCTTGGTAGTTTGGAAAGCCGAACAATTGTTGCTTAAAATGTTTAAGTTCTAAAAGCATCTATAAAAAGCAAGATAATTTATTTAAACACAAAGAATTTCCCAAGCATGATTTTTATTTCAATTGAGAACATGAGCAAGGTGTATCAAACCTGAGGCCCACAGTAGGCATGTATTAATTTGTAAATATATTTGTTTATTCAACATAAGCCATATTAATTCTTTTTAAATATGTTTCTAGTTAATCAAAAAGTCACCAGTTTTGCCTATTTAGCATGTATCCATCAATTCTTATTATTTAAGGGAAAATTTATTCAAACATGACTATGAATTTATTGGTGTTTTTACATAGTGTTTATAATTTTATTTTACCACATGAACACATGAAGTTATTTCTAATAACACATATGCATTTTAAGTGACTTGATGTTGTTTTGACACATCTTAATATTTTATAAATATTTTATGGTACTTATATTTAATACATGCAATCTTTGTCTGCTAATTACGCAATATAATTCCAGAGACCACTCCATTATGATGGGATATTCTTGAACAGTAGCAGAAATGACAAGAACTAAAGTAGTCATATTTTTCATAAAATAAAATTTAGTAGCTGTCAGCAATTATTTATAATTATATTTGTTAGTAAAGGAATAAAAATTCCCTGCTCAAAGGACAAACCAGGAAAATCAGCTTTTATGCAAAAAAAGTTTATTTGTATGAGCAAGCTTCCATATATGCATTAACATAACATTAATGTTAATATAAGATTAACATTTTGACAACTATCAATTTCATATTACTGAATTTTGAAATTTTTGAACAGAACCAAGTCATAATGTGTGTTTTGCAGTTGTGTCGAATACATACTATGTTTGATGATTAGTACAAAGGTATTAACTTTTTCAAAGAACATGACCAGCCCTCCTTCTGTTGCTATAAAATTTGGCTCCACATGAGGTTTTGAATGTGTTTGAACATGATAACTACTCTCAGACAAGGTTGTTTACAAATTTTCTTGAAATATTTTTGCCCTTGTTCCTATGAATGCTTTTACTATGTTATTTACTATATTTTGTACACCAGTGGGATTCCAATGTATTATTGCACTGATGACATATCTGAGCAGTAGTTTCCTCTAAAACCCACTTAATCCATTCAAATCACTCTTTTTAATCTAAAAGCATTTTCTTAATTTTTAAAATATGAATTATGCATTAGTATTTTTGCAAAGCATAAACTACTTCCCAGGTTACAAGTTACTGAAGAAATACAGATATCAAAAAGTTTAGTTTTTGTATTTTATTGTTTTCAGTGGGAATATAACTCCTCGGTATTTATGATATAGTAATGGCAACCAAATACCACATATAAATATGTTAATTAAAATACTAATTGTAAGATGAACAATTATGTATCAATCACTTTACTATGAAAGAAAACTTTACCTATACCTTTAGAGCCATCTATGAATTGCTTCACTCTCCACCCACAAAAGGTATATTTTCCATTTGTTTTTTGTTAGATATATTTTGCTATCAAGTTTTCTGTAGGTTATAGCAGCAAAATTTATGATCTGAATATATGAGGCAGTTGTGTTTCTTTTCAAATTTGCTGTTATAATATTATACATATTTGTATTTGTTATAAATATATAGGCACAGAATAATATAAATCAGATGTTGGAAATTAAAAACACATGCAGATTTTCATTTGGGATTTCACTAGCTTCATTAGTAAAGAAAGGAAGGAATAACATATTAATGTATATTCATTATAACTATTAAGTTTTTATGTCCTTTTGTCCTAACCAATTTTTTGGTGGAGGAGGATAGAAAATAGCAAAGAGAGAAGAACTCCATTCTCTGGATTCAGACAGCTCAGAGGCAAATCACGGCTTTAGAACTTACTGTTACACCACAAGAAAGTTGTTCAGTATATGTCATAATTTCCATATCTCAGATTTGGAGGTAATAATTATATATATATTATACAGCTGTTGTAAGAATTAAATGAGATGGAGAAAGGTAAACACTTAACAGAGTGACTGGTACATAGACTTCAAGAAATGGTAAATGTCACTATTTTTATGATTAACATCTCTTCTTTCAAACATTAGTGGAAAAGAAAACAAATGTTAAACTGTATATAATCAAAAATTTATTATGTTACTCATGTTTTCCTCAAATCTATACTGTGATATATCCTACTACATTTCATTTCTTTATGACATCAAATTTTATGAATCCATGATCAAGCTAAAAGATCAGTTTAAGGGGTAAAAATGGCTGAGTAGGAAGACAAGTCAGAAGCCTCCTCCCACAAACACACCAAGAAAGCAACTACAGCAAATACAACTAAACCTGAAAATGACCTGAAGACTGCAGAACAGACCACCTGCACCTGGAGAAGAAGAGAAGACCACACAGAGAAGGGTAAAGTGGCATAGCCATGCCTGAGTGGGGCCCAAGCCTTTTCCCCTTCCCAAACCACAGGAAGGAAGAAAAGGAACAAAATAGGGAGGCGGTGGGTAACCAGGATCACTGCACACTTGGCCCTGGAGATCTGCTCTGGGAACATGAGTCCACACAGCATTGGGTTCTGGTGATTAGCAAGGTTGGACAACAGGGACAGCTGGAATATTCTGGGAAGCTGAGACTCCTGTCACTTGTAAAAGACAGGCATTGTCCACTGGTCCCACTAAGATCCAAAGCAGAGACAGCAGTTTGAAAGACTTCCCAGCGGTGGGAAGAGTGCTAAAGAGGCAAGAGCTGGATAGAGCTCTATCCTCAGGAGAAAGGGCAGGTGCACAATACCTTTCCCACCCTTCTACGACCCAACAGGTTTGGAACTATTGGGAGCTCCAGAAACTCCATCCCCCTCACTGGAAACTCAGCTGCGAGGCACTTCCTTGTTTGCACTGCCAACATATCAACCCACTCTGCCCAACAGCAGCATCAGACTTTGCTGCCTGGCAGGCAGAGAGAAACTCTCTTGGCTTTCTTGGCCCTGTTTCATCCCCAACTGGGGAGGGGCCTGCAGGAGCCACCTTTGAGAGCTCCTTCCTCCCTGCAAGTATCCAAGCCTAGTTTTGTTGTCCAACCCTGCCTCAGAGCTGCTCAGTGGCTCCACCCACCCCATTAACCCTGTAACCCTGCCATTGCAGGGGTTGCCCTACCCACAGCATTCCCAGCAGAAGCCCCTGCTCTGATCACAGAAGGCCAGCAAAGGCAAATTGAGATAAACCTCATCAGGTCAAGATAAACCACTACAGCTGACAGATAGAAAGGTGATCCCACCCACTGCACACCAACAGCAACTAGGGCTCCACAGCAAGGGAGAACCAGACACTGGAAAAGAAAGAGAGTCCTGAGCTTCTGGGCACCACAGAATGCCTTCCTCACAAAACCATTACTCTCCAGACAAGGAAGCACAGCAGATCCATCTAATACAAAGAAAGAAACACAAGAAACCTGACAAAATGAGGAGACAGAGAAATATGTTCCAAACAGATCTACAGGATAGGACATGAGAAAGAGGGCTAAATGAAATGGAGATCACCGATCTTCATAAAGATTTCAAAGTAAAAGTCATAAAAATGCTCACTGATCTACAGAAATGTGTTAAATATCTCAGAAGACTTCAACAAAGAGATACAAGAGCTGAAGCATACAGTAACTGAAATGAAACATACAATGGAGGGAATGAAAAATAGAGTGCTGCAAGTGAAGGAGACAATCAAAGAGATGGAAGTTAGAGGACAGGAACACAATAAAGCTGAGGAACAGAGAGAAAAAAGGATACCTAGGAATGAAAGAATGATAAGAAAGCTGTTTGACCAATCCAAATGAGACAATATTTGCATAATAGGGGTACCAGAAGGAGAAGAGAGAGACAAATGGATTCTCTTTGAATAAATGTTGAAAACTTCCCCAATCTGGGGAAGGAAATTGACACTCTGGTCATGAAAGCACGGAGAGCCCTTAAAAAAGGAACTGCAGGAAGACAACACCAAAACATATACTAATTAAAATGGCAAATATTAAGGATAAGGAGAGAGTATTGAAGGCAGCCAGTGAGAGAAAAAGATTACTTATAAGGGAAACCCCATTAGGCTATCAGCAGACTTCTCAGGAGAAACTTTTCAGGACAGAAGTACATGAAATATTTAATGTACTGAAACAGAAGGATGTTCAACCAAGAGTCCTCTACCTAGCAAGATTATCATTTAAATTTGAAGCAGGGATTAAACAAGTTGCACATAAAAGAAGGTTCAAAGAATTTATAACTAAACCAGCATTACAGGATATGTTAAAGGAACTGTGTAGATGAAAATTTTCCTAAGGCTAAAGAGTTTTCACCAGTGCAAATAAAACCAAAGTAAAAACTAGTAGACCAATTAATTATCAAGCAAGTTTGAAATTAAAACAAAAATAACAAAACCAACAAAACAGAAAATCAATCAAGGTATACACAAAAAGTGCATATGATGACATCTAATATGTAGTGGAGGAGGAAGAAGAAGAAAAATCATACTTTAAATTGCATTTGAAATAGAGTAATCAGAAACTTAACATAGACTGTTATATAGTCAAGAAGCTATCCTTGAACCTTTGGTAAAAGCAAGATTAAGCCAATAAGCAAGATTAAGCCAATAATAGATACACAAAATATTAAAAAGAGAAATCCAACCACAACACTAAAGAAAACCATCAAATAATAAGAAACAAGTATAAGAGAGGAAGAAAGTAACAGAGAGGAGCTATAAAAATAATCCAAAAACAATTAATAAAATGTCAATAAGTACATATCTATCAATAATTATCTTCAATGTAAATGGACTGAATGTACCAAACAGAAGATATAAAATGGCAGAATGGATAAAGAAATAAGAACCATCTATATGCTGCCTACACTAGATTCATTTCAGCTCCAAAGACATACACAGACCAAAAGTGATGGGATGAAAGAAGATATTTCATGAAAACAATAGGGTGCAAAAAACAGAAGTGGCAGTACTTGTATCAGACAAATAGGTTTTTTAAAAAGTAACACTAGACAAAGAGTGACATTACATAATGATAAGAAGTCAAACCAGAGGCTATAACCATTATAAATATCTATGCACCCAGTGTCAGAGCACCTAAATGTGTAAAACAAGTACTAACAGAATTAAAGGGGAAAATAGACTGTAACACATTCATTTTAGGAGAATTTAAGACACCACTCACATCAATAGACAGATCGGCTAGACAGAAAATCAGTAAGGAAACAGAGGCACTAAACAATACACTAGATTAGATGGATTTAACAGATACTTATAGAGCATTCCACTCAAAAGCAGCAGGATACACATTCTGCTCATGTGTACAAGGAACATTTTCCAGAATAGATCACATACTAGGCCACAAAAGGAGCCTTAATAGATTCAAAAAGATTGAAATTGTATCAAGCAACCTTTCAGACCACAGTGATATGAAACTAGAAATAAAAAAAGAAAACAAAAAAGCCTACAACACATGGAGGCTAAACAACATGCATCTAAAGAATCAATGAATCAATGACCAAATTAAAGAAGAAATCAAGCAATACATGGAGAAAAATCAAAACAAAAGTACAACAGTCCAATACGTATGGATGCCACAAAGGCTTCCCTAAGAGGAGTATATACCAAAACAGTCTAACACATGAAGATACTAGAAAATGCAAAATGAATGAAACCCAAAGTTGGTAAAATGAGGGACATAATAAACATTAGAGCAGAAATAAATAATATAGAGAAGAATCAAACAACAGAAAAAAATAATGTAACTAAGAGCTTGCTCCTTAATAAAAATAGTAGATAAACCCTTAGCCAGATTTATCAAGAAAAAAAGAGAGAGTACACAAATAAACAAAATCAGAAATGAAGAAGGAATAATCAAAACAGACACCACAGAAATACAAAGAATTGTTAGAGAACACTATGAAAAATTATATGCCAATAAATTGGACAACCTAGAAGAAATGGACAACTTCCTAGAAAAATACAACTTCCAAGACTGACCCAGGAAGAAACAAAAAATCTGAACAGATCAATTACCAGCAATGAAATTGAACTCATAATAAAAAACTTCAAACAAATTAGATACCAGGACCAGATAGTTTCACAGCTGAATTCTACCAAACATTTAAAGAAGAGCTAAACCCATCCTTCTTAAAGTATTCCAAAAGTCAGAAGAAGAGAGAATACTTCTAAACTCATTCTATGAGGACAGCTTCACTCTTACCAATACCAGGCAAAGACACTACAAAAAAAGTAAACTTAGAGCAATATCCCTGATGAGCATAGATGCAAAAATCCTCAACAAAATATTAGCAAACTGAATTCAAAAATATATCAAAAGGATCATCCATCACAACCAAGTAGTGTTTATTCCAAGGATGCAAGGATGGTATAAGTTTTGTAAATCAATCAATATCATATACCACATTAACATACAAAAGGATAAGGACCACATGATCATCTCATGCTGAAAAAGTATTTGACAAAATTCAATATCCATTCATGATAAAAACTCTCAACAAAATGAGCACAGAGGGTATGTACCTCAACCTATTAAAGGCCATATATGACAAACCCACAGCTAACATAATGGCTTTTCCTCCAAGATCAGGAACAAGACAAGGATGTCCGTACTTACCACTTTATTCAATGTAGTACTGGAGGTCCTAGCCATGGCAATCAGACAAGATACAGAGATAAAAGGCATCCAGATTGGTAAGGAAGAAGTAAAACTATACTATTTACAGATGATATACATAGAAAACCTTAAAGACTCCACCAAAAAACTATTAGAACTCATAAATGGATTCAACAAAGTTGCAGGATATAAAATTAATACACAGAAAGTTGTTGCATTCCTACATAGTATCAATGAACTAGCAGAAAGAGAACTCAGGAAAACAATTCCATTTATAATTGCAGCAAGAAGAATAAAATACCTAGGAATAAACCTAACCAAGGAAGTGAAAGACATACTCTGAAAACTATAAGACACTCATGGGAGAAATTAAGGAAGACCCAGATAAGTGGAAATCTATCCTGTGTTCATGGATAGTAAGAATTAATAGTGTCAAACTGACCATCCTGCCCAAAGCAATTTATAGATTCAATGCAATCCCTATAAAAATTCCAATAGTACTTTTCAATGAACTAGAATAAATAGTTCTAAAATTCATATGGAACCACAAAAGATCCTGAATAGTCAAAGCAATCCTGAGAAAGAACAAAGCTGAAAGTGTTAAACTCCTTAACTTTCAGCTACACTACAAGGAAACAGTAATTAAAACAATATGGTACTGAAACAAAACAGAACCATAGATCAATGGAACAAAATAGATACAATAGCCCAGATAAAAGCCCACACATACATGTTCAATTAATATATGATAAAGGAGTCATGAATATACAAAGGATAAAAGGCAGTCTGTACAATAAGGTGCTGAGAAAACTGGAAACTACATGCGAGAGAATGAAACTGGGTTACTGCCTAACTCCATAAACAAAAGTAAATTTGAAATGTATTAAAGACCCAAATGTAAGACATGAAAACATAAATCTCTTAGAAGAAAAGATAGGCAAAATCTCTTAAACATAAGTATGAGTGATTTTTTTCTGTACCCATCTCCTCAGACAAGGAAAATAAACTAAAAAATGAGCACGTGGGACTACATCAAACTGAGAAGTTTCTGTACAGCAAAGAACACCATCTACAGAACAAAAAGGCAAGCTACAGTATGGCAGAATATATTCATAAATGATTTATCTGATAAGGGGTTAATATCCAAAATATATAAAATTCATACATCTCAAAACCAAAACCAAAACAAAACAAATAACCCAATTAAAAAATGGGCAGAGGACCTGAACAGACATTTTTCCAAATAAGAAATACAGATAGCTAACAGACACATGAAAAGATGCTCCACATCATTAATCATTAGGGAAAGGCAAATCAAAACACAATGAGATATCATCTCATACCAGTCAGAATGGCCACTGTCCAAAAGACAAGAAATAACAAGTGTTGGTGAGGATGTGGAAAAAAGGGAACTCTCCTACAGTGTTGGGAATTTCAATTGGTGCAGCTACTGTGGAAAGTATTATAGAGGTTCTTCAAAACACTGAAAATAGAAATACCATTTAACCCAGTAATTCCAGTTCTGAGAATTTACACAAAGAAAACAAAATCCCTGATATGAAATGATATATGCACCCCTCTATTTATTGCTGTATTATTTGCAATAACCAAGATATGGAAGCAATCTCAGTGCCCATCAGTAGATGAATGGATACATACACATAGTGGAATATTACTCAGCCATAAAAAGGAAATACTGTCATTTGTAAAAACATGGATGTATCTAGAGGGTATTATGCTTAGTGAAATAAGCCAGGCAGAGAAAGACAAATGCTATAATTTCACTTATTTGTGGAATCTAAAAACAAAGGAACACCGAATGAAAAAATCCAGCAGTAGACTCACAGACACTAAGAAGTGCTGGTGGTTACCATGGGTTGTGGTGCAGGGAGATAAAGGGGCATAATAATTCACAATCACAATATAAGTTGGGTGTAGGAAGAGTAGTATAGCATGGAGAATGTAGTCAATGATTCTGTAACATCTTCAACATATGTTGACACATAGTAGTTGTATTAATGGGGGGAGGATATGGGTAACTATTGAACCAATGTGTTGCACACTTGAAACTAATATAAGATTGTATATCAACTATACTTCAATTTATAAAAAAAGATCAACTTGATTTTCTAGTAAAGCAGTTCTCAGATTTGATCCTTTCTGGGGGTCTGCAAAGTCAAAACTATGTTCATAGTAATAGATGTCATCTACATATTTCTTTCTCATTCTCATGAATTAGATTCTTCCAAATGTAAAGTGCAGTTTTCAACATGCTGCATGACATTGATGCTATGAGTGAAATCACAATTCAATGTGAATCTAGAATTTTCTATTCAGCCAGATGTCAAACAGATCTGCAAAATGTAAAACAATGTGAGTCTCCTCATTGTTGTTTTGAAATACATCTTTAAAAATAATGTGTTATTTAAGGTTTCAGGTAATGGGCTTCTAAGGTTATTTTTAATGAATTAATAAAAACATGTTTTTGATTTTTCTTAGTTTTAATTTCTAATGTGGTATATATAAGCAGACAGATTTAACCCACATAAACTAAAGTTTTTTGCATTCTCAGTAATATTGAAGAGCGTAAAGGGGCTCTGCATACCAAAAAGTTTGATAATCACATGTTTCAACTGAAATTCTCTCCTCATTAATGATTCATATTGCAGTATATCACAAAAGTTCTTGACTTCAGGAAAAGCTTTCCCCTAGCTGCAATAAAGTTTGGGAATATGTGTAGGCTTTTTTTTCATCCCCTAGCAAAGACAGACACATGTACTTTGTTAATTTAATGGAATATAGTGGCTCCACAGTGATCCATAATTTGTTTCTCATGAGCTTTCTTTTTGCTTTGTTTTTCTTAATATAGAGAGGACATAAGTAAGAATTACTTAATATAGAGAGGAGAGAAGACTTTCCCAGAAGATTTTGTAATCAATAATGCACCTTTCAATACATGAAATGGACTGGAAAAGAAAATGAATGTAAATACACATTCCTGTCTCAGTCTTTTGAGGACAGCTACTGAAGAATAATAGTGTATCATGATACCACCATTATATTATTTATTGCATATAATGTGTATATATATATATATATATATATATAATAATTTATATGAATAATAACATTTGGTTAATTTCTGATTATTAGAGAAATAAGTCAATAACAAAATAAATTTTGTAGTGATGTTTATCTTTTCTCTAACTTAAATTGCCTTAGTTTAGTCATGCCATTAGTAACTTATGGTCAATAGCAGTTTAATTCTATGATACAGTGATTTAGTAACCAATCAAATATAATTCACTAACTATTTATGTTCAAATCCTTCATTGGTTGACATTCTTTTCAATTCCAAATCATCCTAAACCTACTTATATATTTTTTTGAAAGATAGAAATCTATTTTTAGATAAAGAAAAATATAGGCAAGAATAGATGATCTACATCACATTTTCTCACCTTGAATAACTCAGCAGGGATAGATTTTTGGTTCATGAATTTTCCCATTTTTTGTATCTTTGTCTTTAGAGTTAAAACCTTTTTACATACATAACAACAACATACCATTGCACCTCAACAAGATCTTTATATTAAGTGTTCCACTAAAATAAGATATATTCTTTCATTCCTGCTAGAAAGCCTTTTGGAAGAGAGTGTGTCAAGCACTTTATTAGGCACTATTAATCCAGGAAGCGGGTACTATCTGACCACTATATATACCGGTCAAAACCAGCCTTTTTGAGTCAGTTTAGAATTTCCTGAACTTCCAACGATTTGCAAGGGAAACTGATTGCAAATCTACATAATTAAATTCATATTTAATAATTGGCATAGCAAAGGTTTAACCTAATAGAGTATTTGCTTGATATAGAATTAATATTAGTTGGAATCATATACATAATTATATAAATGAACATATATTTTTATATGTGTATACATGTATCAATCCATTTATATTTTCATGTATATACACCTACATGTGCAAATAGCTATTTTGTCAGATCATTTTTTATTTGAAAATTTTTTTTTATGAGATATTTGAAAATGCTGAAAAGGTTAGGCTGATGTTAGTTGTTAACAGACAAGGTAGGGAAATGGCCAATAAAAATATTGACAGCTTGATCATTGTCTCATTGGCATGATGTACGAGCCATTAGAAGGCGTGGTCTCTCTCTTCCTGCAATGCTATGACCTTTTGTCTCATGCATTTAGAAGCCTTGCTCTCTGAAAACTCTCCGTTATTATTTTAAATATTTCTTCAGCATTATAATGAGGCACTAATCTGGTCCTGAGATCCTCAGCATGTCTTTCTATAAAAATGAATGTAAGGGAGGCTCATGAAGTAGGCATAGTTTCTACATTTCCCAACCCGCTTGTGGTGTGTGACTGTCTGGCCAATGAAATGTGAATAATTTCAAGATGAAGGATTAAGAGCTGGCCTGCTTCCTATATTCTTTTCATACCCCCTTCAGTGACATTATAGATCACAAAGCTAATCAGATTATGATGTAACATGTAATCTTTGTTGTAAAATCTCACAGCAATTTCTATTTGTACCTTGTGTTGGTTAATATTAAGAAGTTCAACTAATATAGTGACTTATTTTTACCATTTCTCTAACATATTTTGTGTGAATAGGTTCACAAATATTTATACGACTAGAAGGGACACTCAATTTTTACAAATATAGAACATTTTGGGGGCTTTTAAATAATTAGATGCTATATCAAGCCAGTATTTCCTGAAGTAGCTGCTATTCAATAAAGATTCTACAGATGTTAATCAAAATAATTCTGTTATAATAAATTTAGAAAATACTATGTTATATAATGAACCACCCTACATCTCTCCTTGAAATTTGAAGTTATTATATTTAAAAGTCCAGATTAGTTCTGCAATGAATAAAATGGTTTAAATTCCTTTAATTCAGTGCTTACAAACTAAAACACTCATTTTTAAGTTAGAGATATAATGTATACCCAAACTGTTGTCCACTAAATAAACATTAGGAATACTTTATTAGATTATAATTGATTACAAGATCACAAAGTTATTGGAGAAGAAATCCAATTATACTGAATCTTTTAATGTGTATTTTAAACTCACATGGTAAAATAAATCATCAGTAAAACTCATTTAACCTTTAAGTTATGAGGTTGAAAGTTTCTTTAGGGATGATATTAGATCTTATTCCTGTACTTAAGTGCTTTCAAAGAGCTTTACATTTAACAGACTCTTTGAAATACTTGTCAATAAATTTGTCAATATTTCCTTTTTTAACACTTTCTACACTCATGCAAACCACAATGATGACTAGAAAAGAACTGAAAGTAGGACCCAGAGAAATAGAAACTGTTTCAAGCTTAAATACCCATGTGATCCATGAGATAATACATATTAAATTCAATAAAATTGATTTAGATTACAAAGTCCTGGCTAAGCTGCATTCTGATGTTCATATTTAGAAGATACTTTTTCAGTTAAACCAAATTTTATAGTTTTAACACTTGCATATAAGTAAAATGACATTATGAGAGATATTATCACTTCAACTCTTTTCCATTATTAATATTAAGATGTCTGAAATTCTTCAACTGGCTCTGTCTGGGATAAATTTCTCTTGGGCAGGGTGGAGCAGCAGGCATGCACAGAGCACTGCTAGAGTGGGAATAAGAAGGGGTCTCAGAAACATGTTGTGCATATGTGCCATAATTCTATCTTTTAAAAATAGAGTTAGAATTTGCTTTAGAATCATTAGTTAGCTCTTATTTTAGTTATTTTTTATGAAATAATTGTACATACTGTGTGAGTTCGGTAATTCCCCAAGCTGGTCTATTAATTCTGGCCACCATTACTATTATTCCATGTAGTCATTTCTAATTGTAACGCTTTGCCAATAGCCAAGGCATTGTAAACATACACAGATGCTGTAAATCTAAATCGAGCAGGTTATTTTCACCAGTATATTATTTTATATCATGTTTATTCTAAGAAACAACAAAGGACTTTGATGATAATTGTATATGAAATAAAAGGTTTAAAATTTACTCAAAGAATTTCTTCTATATATCTTAAAATTATCTTCAAGACATACTAGTTATTATTTTTCAAGCACATATTCTCTGTCAAAGTCACAAAGAGTAAGCCCATGACTTACTGATGTATAATAACTATTGAACATACACATTTTCAAAAACTAACAGAAAAGAATTTGAAATAGATAAAAATAGTCATATAATGAATCTCAGTGTGATTTCAACTAATTTGGATACATTAAGGGTACCCTGAAATCTTATACATTTAAGGGTAGCATGAAGAATACTGCAGCACTGTTACATGTTAATAAACTCATAATGTTCATGGTTTTATCAAAATCAAATTTTAAGGAAGAGTTGCTTCACATATTTTAAGGAGATTTACATATTGCAAATTTGCAAGGGTAATGCCACCTGTATTTCAAGCACTATATTGGAAAAATCTGGCTCAGAGAGGTAAAATAACTCATGCAGTTTTTCCTAGCGATTATGACTACTCAGGTTTTGTTCTTCCCATTACAATGGTAAAATGAAATCAATATTTAAAGTGCCTGGAGAAATATTTGTTTGATCTCAAGAGAGTGTAAAGAAATGTTGTTTAACAGGTATGTTAAAGCTAGTTTCAGTAATGACTGAATTTGTACATTCAATGTGAAATCTAAGTGGAATAAAATGAGAAGGTATAGTTATAACCAGAACCTCTTTAGTAAACTAGAATGTAAAAAAAAGGCTATACCAAAGTTTTGAGAATAGCAAACACCTGGAACAAAAAATTAAAAGATGGTGTGTCTCATTATTACCAGCAAAACTGAGACGGCTCAATTCCAGCCGTACGTGAACTGATGAGACGTGCCCTCACAGGCAGCCATAGAACTCCAGTTCATATAGGAAGCTATAACTGGGGAAAGGATGTTTGTCTGGGATGGATCGTGAAGGTAACAATTTTAACCATTGCTTACCACCAGTATAATTGTGACTTATACACATTTTTTTCATAAGACTTTAATGCACCTGGGCTATTAGGTTACCCAATCAAATACATTTTTCCCAATCTTTGCAAGTAACAAAGAAAAACATCAACAATAACAGGTTACAGTAGATATAACTTATTGAGTGTAGACTATAAGGAACTGCTAACAGCCTTATTGAATAATAGCAACTATCCTTACTTTTGAGATTAAAAAACAATGACATAAAGGACACTAGATTGCACAGTTGGTGGGGACTGGATTTGAAAACAGTTTCTTCAAGTTTAGAACCCATTTTCTTAAATAATATATTCCTTTGATAAGGCTACAGTGTTCATAAAGTTTTTTCTTTAATATAAATCAGGATTTAATTATGTTTAATTAATTATGCTTTCATTTATTTGACTTAATTTTATACTCCTTAAAGCCCTTCAATATATTATAATGTGACTTCCTGGTTATGTATCAATAATGGTGAGGAGTGATGAATATTTTTAAGGGTAGAGAGTTTACAGAAGAATACTGATTTTATAATCAAATAAAAATATTGAGGGACACAATAACAGCAAATAAGGTAATTATAAAAACTGATGGTCAATATATCTATTAAAATTAGGCAGAATAATCAGAATATAAAAAAATAATGAAATTCAGTACCTTCTTCTCTCCATAATATGTTAGCTACTGTAGCATGTTAAAAAGAAAAAGGAGAAAAAGAAAATTAGTCAAGAGGACTTCAGTTGCAGTAATATAAATAACAATTACAGAGGTCACAGACTCTAGGATAGAACATGTACATAAAAGTAGAGAATGAATACAACAAATCAAATGAACAAAACAGTAAAATGCTGGTACTAGCTAATAATGTTCTGTTCATCTCTTGAAATAGCCAATTCTTCTTTGGAATAAAGATTTTGTTAATAAACAAAGAACATTTAAGACATCGCTGAAAAGAAAGGGATATTAAAGTTAATTTTGTTGAAATACATCTTTAAAACAAGCATTGGTAGTTAAAACTATTTATTCATTTGCCAGCATAGTTAAAAGTTACTAATCGAAAAGGTTATGATTTTAAGATGTTTAAAAATCACAACATATTATATTACTACATAATGTGCAATATTCCTGAGCAAGAAGAGTTCTTGTAAATACAGGATTTTGAACATAGAAGTAGCCTATTTTTAAGTAATATATGGTTTCACTTTTTAAAACACACAGAATCAAATATATCAACATATCTTGCTTATTTCAATTCATGATAATGTTTCATATTAAGTTGTTTCTGGACAATAGGTTTATTAAATATTGAATAGGTGCAGAATCAATAGAGAGTTAAAATAGTAAGACAGAAATAAAGAAAAATACCAAGTAGAAATATTTTCAAGAAAGTGTCTGCCTTTCTTACCCAATTCAAAGCTATCCAATTCCATATGTTTTTAAAGCAAAGTAATATAAGTGAAAAGAAAATGTAACTAATGGAAAATATCATACATTCTAACCACTTCCTTAATATTTTAATTACATTAAAGTACAATCACTTCTTAAGAAACTGAATCCCTCAGTGAATGTAGCAGAGCCAGAGCTTCTAGCACTCCTCATTGGAAACTGAGGGCCCAGATCATGCCATTTTCTCCACTTGCTATATTTTTTAAAAATAAATTTTTGTAGGGTAAGCATTTTTGTTTGTTGATTCTTGGTGTTTTAGTTCTTTAAGAATGTTCATTCAAACATGTATGCATGATGCATGCATTCCTTTTGGACAGTTTGTGGTACTGTTGTCATCTATAGTATGCCAGGAAGGAGTACATAAGGGTAGATCTTATTTCCAAGGAGAAGTGTACACCTGGGAAAGAACAGAACCTTCTCTCTAATATGGTTACAAGTAATTATAACCATATGAGAAGTACAATCAAAGAAACATATATCAATCTCAGTGGCTACAGACAGGACAGAATAACCATCTCTGAGGGGCAGAGGTTGGGCAGTGGAGGAACAGCTTCATTGGTGTGGTGATGCTCAAGTAAGTAATATCACCCAAGCTAATAAAGGAATGTGGGGCACAGGGTGGGGTATTCACATGGAACACATCATCTAGTTTCCTTGAAAGATTTTCAAGAGTGGTCCTAAAGTAAACTAGAAAATATAAGTCTCTGTCTAGTCTCTAGGAAATTCCAAGAGCATATTTCAGACATTTCAGACAATAAAACAAATATGAAAATGTATAAGAAGTGTTTAAACCAACAAATTCTCCAATAAATAAATTTTGTTTAAATAAAATATATCCACAATTCATATGAAACATCAAAAATGAGAATTCAACATGTGGACCCAAAGAGTTTTGGCCAAAGATAATGCATAGACGTAATGGATGCATTATGAAGCAACATAGATGAGGGAGGGAGGGAAAAAGGTGGGAGAAAAAGAAAAGTTAGAGGGAGTAAAGGAGGACAAGGAGAGGTAAGAAGAGAAGGGAAAAAGGACGGACTGACTGTGGCGATGATTTCAAATCAATGTAGAATTTTTTGCCAATAAACATGATAATCTGGATTTCACAAAAAGCCAAGATAATATAAAAATCCAAACTGAACATAAAGAAAAAAACTGAATATAAATGACCACAGTAATGATTGAAACATTCTAGAAAGCAGTTTCTTCCCAAAATATTTTTGAGGTCTAAGTTGTTTACAATGATATTTACTAACTTTACTAAGGATCATATAATTCCAATTTTATGAAATGCTGTTAGAATATTGATCAAGATGGAAAAATTCCTAGACATTTTATAAAGTCAACAAAAGTGATGCCAATAATGAAATAGAAGCAGAGCAAAGGAAATTAAAGGACAATTTCAATAATTAAAAAATTGTAAAAAAAATTAAAGCAAAATTCACAAGGGTATTAAAAGTTTGATCAAAAAAAGAAATCCTCTTGGAATGAAAGAATAATATAGTACAAGCTTAGTTAAGGAATCAAGATAATATAACTGATTAGTATATCAAATGAGAATAATCAATGCAATTTAAATAATTAAATGTAATATGATAAAGTACATCACATATTACTAAGTATAATATAAATAATCTTAGTGATGTAGCAAAATAAAAGTAGAGGAATATTTTATATTAGTGATAATTAACAAACACCAGAATAATATATTGACAGTCAAAATAGAGAATTCTGATTGTCATTAAAAATGAAATTTTTATGAACTAGATAATCTATTACGCCAATAAACAAATATAAATTGTCTAAGTAGTGTAAATGAGACAATAAAATAATCAAAATATGAAGATAAAATGAGTCACAGAAGATTAAATTAAGAGTACAAATGAAGTTAGAAAGATAGTTCAGTTAGGTGACAAGACACAAGAACAATCCCCCAAAACTATATTTTTATGTAAGAATTAGAATATACAATAATTTTTATTTACAACAGCCCAAAGTATAATACATAGATGTTTTAATAAAATATGGAAGTTATAGTAAATTAAATGTAAAATTCACTTAAAATATGCTAGATGGAAAGCTATATTACACCTAGATCATGAAAATGAATATTATACAGGTAAAATTTATTCTAAAATTACTTAATCTAAATTTGCATGTATTGTTATTGACTAGTTAGAACATATTCCATATTATTGTATAAAGTTATCATGTTTATTACATTTAAAAATACTTTTAGTTCAATTAAGCAGGTATAATAACCAAGTCTCTTTTCCTTCTATGTCTTTTCATTATTTTTATTTTTATATTAATCCATATGTATATGGAGGTGTTTCTTATACAATAAATAAATATGTAACATATAAAATAATTTTAAATCCTGTTTATTCATTTATAACATCATGTCTAGTCTCCAAACATTTGATTTTAATCATTATGCCCTATTCCAATATGTGGATTTCTTTTATAAATATTGTTGTTCATGTTCCCCAATCCAAACTTAATACCTAGATCAGAGGTTATTATAAGCTAAAGGTGTCGGGAGCCGGGCCAAACCACCAGCCTGATGACACAGTCCGGGTAGTCAGATGGAAGGGACTGCCCAGCGGCCTTCCCAGAGGAGCAACCCTGATATCCCTCCTGCTCAAAATGTCTCTTCTAAAAAAATTGCTTATTTCAGTTTCAATTCAAGCTTCCCCTTTAGGGAAGAGGACATATCCAATTCTCCCTGAAAATTTTGGGTACTAGCCCTAAAGAAAATTGGAAAAAAACACTACTGTCTTTGTGACTTCCCCCGATGATGGGAAAGTGAGACCCTAAGAGAACTGGACCCAAGTTATGGGAAAAAAGATATGGAAAATTTACCTGGGTCAAGGTTCCCTCCCCCACACCTACGTGGCCTCCAAATAACATATTCAATAATTAATGGCAACAGGTGAGTACAGAGAACATATGATATTCTTTGGCTAGCCTGCCAAAGAACAATCTGGCAAACTATAAAACAATTGAGAACAGCGCATTACCTAACTCCAGATAAGAAAAATCTCCATTGTAAGTCTTACTGAAAATGGGTCTGAGGCACAGTCCATAAAATTTGTGGCTACCTGACAAAAAGTTACTGTGTTATTTTAGGGAGAGCCTCTTTCTTTCCTACCAGAGATGAAGAATGGGAGTAGAGTGAGAGATTAAAGATGGCAGCGTGAGAAATGAGACAGAGGCTTCCTCCTAAAACTGCATATAATATGAAAATATAATTAATACAACTAATCCTGAAAGAGCAACAGGAAAGAGGGCTGCACCAGACTGCATACACTTGGAGAAAAGAGCAGACCTCACAGAACAGGGTAATGTACCAAAGGTGTGGCCCGGAAGGACCCAAGCCCTTCCCCCACCCCAGCTCACCAATGGGAGGAACAGAAATGGAGAGGGGAGGGAGTGGAGGCCTGGGACAGCTGAGATCTACTCTGGGAGCACAAACCTACATTACATGGTGCTTGCATGATATTCTCGTGATTAGGGGTTTGGAAAGCTAAGACAGGCAGAATTCCTGGAGAGACTGAGATTCCAGTTGCTTGCAGAAAACAGGGATCCATATCTAGCTGCTCTGGGACAAAAGAAAGGGGGGCAGTCTGAGAGACTTCCGAACAAGGAAGCCCTTAGCAAGAGAGCTGCTACTGGGGCAAGGATCACACAGAGCTTACTGCTCAGGAGAAAGGACAGGTAGACAAAATTGTCCAGGTGCACTCTGCCCAGCATGTTGGGAGCTTTCCTGATTTCCAGGTGCTCCAGCTCCCTGGCTGGCTACACAGCTCCAAGGACCCCCTCTATGATACAGAGCCCACTGCACCTTTCTCCTGGCCAGCCCCACCTGGCTCGCAAACTGGCAAACCCTACACTGGTGTTAGGCCAGCCAGAGGGAAGATCTGTCTATAGCAACTACAAATGCAAAGCATAGAGGCTTACACCTGTGTGCTCAGTCCACTGGTTCAGGCAGTGGAGAAAGGCATAAAGGTTAGAAGCAGGAAACAGCTCTTTCCTCCCCCCAGGCACCAATACCACACCCCTGCATCCCTGGACATTGCTTCAGGGGCTGAGCAGTTCCAGAGAGTAGAGCTTCTGGACACTAGAGGGTGCCATATATAAATATGAAATGCCAAAGGAACCTGATTTTGAGTAAAATTAATATAACTACTGAGAAGGATGATGTGGACCTCATGACTCTTCCTCAAAGGGAGTTCAAAATAAAAATCATTAATATCCTCATGGAGGTACAGAAAGATATTCAAGAACTCAGGAATGAATTCCGGTCAGAGAACCAATCATTGAAGAGCACAATGGAGGATATTAAAAGCAGATTAGATATGGTGGTGAAGATGATAAATGAAATAGAAACTAGAGAAGAGGAATACAAAGAAACTGAGGCACAGAGAGAAAAAAGAAAAAAAGGATCTCTTGGAATGAAAGAATATTGAGAGAACTGTGTGACCAATCCAAACAGAACAATATTCACATTCTAGGGGTACCAGAAAAAAAAAGAGAGAAAAAAAGGGATAGAAAGTGCCTTGAGGAGGTAATTGCTGAAAACTTCCCCAATCTGGAGAAGGAGATAGTCTCTCAGGTCATGGAGATCCACAAATCTCCCAACACAAGGGACCTAAGGAAGATAACACCAAGACACATAGTAATGAAAATGGAAAAGATCAAGGATAAGGACAAACTGTTAAAAGCAGCCAGAGAGAGAAATAAGATCACATACAAAGGAAAGCCTGTAAGGCTATGATAAGACTTCTCAGCAGAAACCTTAAAGGCCAGAAGGGAGTGGCATGATGTATTTAATGCAATGAGGCAAAAGGGCCTTGAACCAAGAATACTTAATCTGGCAAGATTGTCATTTAAATTTGAAGAGGGATTAAACAATTTCCAGATAAGCAAAAGCTGAGAGAATTTACCTCCCACAAACCATCTTTACAGTCTATTTTGGAGGGACTGCTATAGATGGAAGAGTTCCTAAGGTTTAATAGCTGTCACCAGAAGGAATAAAACCACAGTAAAGAATGTAGAACAGCTAATTACTAAGCAAATGCAAAATTAAATTAACTATCCCCAAAGTCAATCAAGGGATAGACAAAGAGTACAGAATATGATACCTAATATATAAAGAATGGAGGAGAAAGAAAAAGGAGGAGAAACAGAAAAGAGCCTTAAGATTGTGTTTGTAACAGCATATTAAGTGAGTTAAGTTAGACTCTTAGATAGTAAGGAAGTTAACCTTGAACCTTTGGTAACCACAAATCTAAAGTCTGCAATGTCAATAAGTACATACCTATCGATAATCACCCTAAATGTAAATGGAATGAATTCACCAATCAAAAGACCTAGTCACTGAATGGACTAAAAAACAAGACGCATCTATATACTGCCTATAAGAGACTCACTTTAAACCAAAAGACATACACAGACTAAAAGTGAAGGGATGGAAAAAGATATTTCATTCAACTAATAGTGAGAAAAAAGCAGGAGTTGCAGTACTTGTATCAGACAAAATAGACTTCAAAACAAAGAAAGTCACAAGAGACAAAGAAGGACATTACATAATGATAAAGGGGTCAATCCAACAAGAAGATACAACCATTATAAATATCTATGCTCCCAACACAGGAGCACCCACATATGTGAAACAAACACTAACAGAATTAAAAGGGGAAAGAGAATGCAATGCATTCATTCTAGGAGACTTCAACACTCCACTCACTCTGAAGGACAGATCAACCAGACAGAAAATAAGTAAGGACACAGAGGCACTGAACTGCACATTAGAACAGATGGACCTAAAAGACATCTACAAAACTCTACACCCCAAAACAGCAGAATACACATTCTTTTCAAGTGCACATGGAACATTTTCAAGAATAGATCATATACTAGGCCACAAAAAGAGGCTCCGTAAATTCAAAAAGATTGAAATTGTGCCAACCAGTTCCTCAGACCATAAAGGTATGAAACTAGACATAAATTACACAAAGAAAATGAAAAATCCCACAAACACATGGAGGCTTCACAACATGCTCCTAAAAGACCAATGGATCAATGACCAAATAAAACAGATCAGCAATATATGGAGACAAATGACAACAATAATTCAACACTGCAAAATCTGTGGGATTCAGCCAAGGCCATGCTAAGAGGAAAGTATATTGCAGTACAGGCCTACCTCAGGAAAGAAGAACAATCCCATAAAAGCAGTCAGAACTCACTTTTCATCAACTCGAAAATCCATCAATATCATCCATCACATCAACAAAAAAAAAGGACAAAAAGCACCTGATCATCTCCATAGATGCTGAAAAAGTATTTAACAAAATTCAACAATGTTCATGATAAAAACTCTCAACAAAATGGGTATAGAGGGCAAGTACCTCAAAATAATAAATTCCATATATGAGAAACCCACAGCCAACATCATACTTAAGAGCAAGAAGCTGAAAGCTTTTCCTTTAAGATCGGAAACAAGACAAGGATGCCCACTCTCCTCACTTCTATTCAGCATAGTACTGGAGGTCCTAGCCACGGCAATCAGACACACAAAGAAATAAAAGGAATCCAGATAGGCAAGGAAGAAGTTAAACTTTCCATGTTTGTGGATGACATGATATTGTATATAAAAATCCCTAAAGAATCAACTCCAAAACTACTAGATCTAATACCTGAATTCATCTAAGTTGCAGGTACAAAATTAATACACAGAAATCTGTGGCATTCCTATACACTAACAATGAACTAGCAGAGAGAGAAAAATCAGGAAAAAAATTCCATTCACAATTGCATCAAAAAGAATAAAATATCTGGGAATAAACCTAACCAAGGAAGTGAAAGATCTATGCTCTGAAAACTACAAGACACTCATGAGAGAAATTAAAGAAGTTACCAATAAATGGAAACACATCCTGTGCTCATGGATAGGAAGAATTATTATGGTCAAAATGGCCATCCTGCCTAAAGCAATCTATAGATTCAATTCAATTCCTATTAAAATACCAACAGCATTCTTCAATGAACTACAGAATATCATTCTAAAATTCATATGGATACACAAAGTCATCAAAAAGCCAAAGCAATTCTGAGAAGGAAGAGAAAAGCTGGAGGGATTATGCTCCCCAACTTCAACCTCTACTACAAAGCCATAGTAATCAAGACAATTTGGTACTGGCACAAGAACAGATCCTTAGAGCAATGGAACAGACTAGAGAGCCCTGATATAAACCCAACCATATATGGTCAATTAATATATGATAAAGGGGCCATGGACATACAATATGGAAATGACAGCCTCTTCAACAGCTGGTGTTGGCAAAACTGGACAGCTACATGCAAGAGAATGAAGCTGGATTATTGTTTAACCCCTTACACAAAAGTAAACTCAAAATGGATTAAAGGCTTGAAGGTAAGTCATGAAACCGTAAAACTCTTAGACGTCAACATAGGCAAACATGTCCTGAGTATAAGCATGAGCAACTTCTTCCTGAATGCATCTTCTC
Source organism: Manis pentadactyla (assembly GCF_030020395.1). Lineage (NCBI taxonomy): Eukaryota > Metazoa > Chordata > Mammalia > Pholidota > Manidae > Manis > Manis pentadactyla. The sequence continues at coordinate 35,060,283 of NC_080019.1, forward strand.
GATCAAGGGAAACAAAAGCAAAACTGAAGTCATGGACTACATCAAACTAAAAAGGTTCTGTATGGCAAAGGACACCATCAACAAAACAAAAAGGCATCCTAAAGTATGGGAGAATATATTTGTAAATGACATATCTGAACAGGGGTTAACATCCAAAATATATAAAGGAACTTACATGCCTCAACACCCAAAAAGCAAATAACCCAATTGACAAATGGGCAGAGGATACGAAGAGACAGTTCTCCAAAGAAGAAATTCAGATGGCCAGCAGACACATGAAAAGATGTTCCACATCACTAATCATCAGGGAAATGCAAATAAAAACCACAATGAGATATCACCTCACACCAGTAAGGATGGGCAGCATTGAAAAGACTAACAAATGTTGGTGAGGATGCGGAGAAAGGGGAGCCTTCCTACACTGCTGGTGGAAATGTAAGCTAGTTCAACCATTGTGGAAAGCAATATGGAGGTTCCTCAAAAAACTAAAAATAGAAATACCATTTGACCCGGGAATCCCACTCCTTGGAATTTACCCAAAGAATACAACTTCTCAGATTCAAAAAGACAGGTGCACCCCTATGTTTATTGCAGCACTATTTACAATAGCCAAGAAATGGAAGCAACCTAAACATCCATCAGTAGATAAATGGATAAAGAAAAGGTGGTACACATACACAATGGAATACTGTTCGGCCATAAAAAAGAAACAAATCCTACCATTCACAACAACATGGTTGGAGTTGGAGGACATTATGCTCAGTGAAATAAGTCAGGAGGAGAAAGACAAGTGCCAAATGATTTCCCTCATTTGAGGAGTATAACAATGAAGCAAAACTGAAGGAACAAAATAGCACCAGACTCAGAGTCCCCAAGAAGGGACTAAAAGAGCAGGGGTGTGGGAGGGTGGGTGGGGAGGGAGGGAGAAGGGGACTGAGGGGTATTATGTTTAGTACACATGGTGTGGGGGATCACGGGGAGAACAGTGTATCACAGGGAAAGGACATAGTGGATCTCTGGCAACTTGCTGCACTGATCGACAGTGACTGCATTGGGGTATGGGTGGGGACTTGATAATATGGGTAAATGTAGTAGCCACATTGTTTTTTCATATGAAACATTCATAAAACTGTATATCAATCATACCTTAATAAAAAGTTTTTAAAAATGGGAGTATAGCTATGAAAGAATGAGGGCCTTACATAAAAATAATAGAATAGTGAACTTTAGATAGTCATCTGTAAAGAAACCAAGAGTCTGGCACCTACCTAACCTTTGTAAGATTTTCTGGGTGCAATAACTAAGAACAGAGCTTACTTAGAAACAAGTTAACTGCTAAGACCTGCCAAATGATTTAATCTTATTCTCCAAACTCATGTAACTGTGCTGTGTCAATTAAATGATTAATATCTGTACTTTATGTAATCAAAGAGTATATAATCAAGCTGCTACTTTTCATTAAAGGCCAGGCTCAGCTTAACAAGTTTGCTAGTGTCTGTGTCCTCATTCTTTCAGTCACCAATGCTGTTCCTCCTCAGGGACTCCTGGACTCACTGGAGCTGGATTCCAGCATAAAGAAACTCAATAAATATAATTAACTTATTAGACACAGATGTATGTGTATATACAAGCATGTAAACAAATATGTGTGTATGTGTGTTGTGTGTTCACTGTAAGGACCATCCTTCAACTTAGCCATTGTTACTAACATACATTGGTACAAAAGATACAGGAATTTAAAGCCACTGACACATGTTTACAGGTTGTTTACCCAAAAGGTTATTACCAGTACCAACAATAGTCCACGAAAGCATTCATCCTGCCATAGTAAGGGTGGACTATTACCGTATGTGTGTGTGTGCATGCACATGTGCAGAAGTTTACCAAATGTGAATTTATATGTATGTATATGTAATATGTACATATACTTTTATGTGTATATATAAAATTTATATGATATATAGTAATATGATCATGACTTATACTGACTATATTTGCAAGTATTTAAAGAAAACTTTCTTCTATTTATGTCTGTAAACATTATTTCAATTGGGGTGGTGCTTTTGTTATTTTTTTAAGATTTAACAGCTAGTTACATTTTGGAATGGTTTTGTTTTGTCATTTTATTTTATTCTTCACACAACATAAACAGCCACTTGTAATAAATGCAGGCTTGATCATGCCACTCATTTGCTTAAAAATAAATAATGCATGTGTACGTGTGTGTGTATCCAAAGTCATTACCATAACACACATGGTCTTCCATGATATGTCTGTGTCACATTAAACTCATATTCCAAACACCAAGTCATTTTAAATCTCTTCATCTTTACTTGTATGTTAATTCTGATAGCAATACCCTTACTTGACTTCTACACCTAATTTGTCCCTAATTTCCCTTTATACCAGCTTAGATTTTTATCTATAGTTAACCTGTCTGGAACCAAGAATCTGAACTAAATGACTATTTTTCTCTACATATGGAATCCTGTGAAACACCTAATACATTCCTTAATATGCCACAAATTTTCTGTTTTCAAGTGTTTTACTTATAAATGGACAATAAAAACCTCAAAGTTATAGAAACCCAGGAATTCAATACTTACCCAATACTTGACTTAAGTGAAATAAAAATTCTTCCTGGAGATATGAAAACGTGGTTCAATGGAACCTAGACTCTAGTAACAGAATCTTTTTTTAGTTACATTTTTATAAATTCCCTTATTTTATATATTATGGACTTGCAATTATATTCAAAGTGATGGATGTCATTAAATATGCTGTCTCTATGTGAAAATGCATGTGGAGAACTGAATATTATATAAGGAACAGCAGTAAGACAGTTAACTACGTAGCAGCATGCTATAGTGCTGAACAGCTATTTTCCTTGGCTACTCATGTGTAAATTGCTTTACTTTTCAACTAAATAAGTTTTTGGCTTTTCCATGTCTTTGTCTGAAAGTGTAAGGTTTTCACCAGTGCAAAACATTTTTTGATAAACTGCATTTATGTAAGGATAACATTTTAGCTAGATGCCTTACTGACTTCTTCTTTTGGATCTAAGAAATTGACAACTTCAGAAGGCAAATGGAAAAGGGCAATGTGAAAAGAAAATGTAGATAAAAATTCAATGTATCTGAAAAACAAAGTATGGTTAGTGTTGTGGTAGCTGAAATTTCTTTGAACGTACATATGGAGAATAAAATGAGACATTTAAAACATACTATTTTTAGGATGGAAAGCTATATAAGATATGTCAAGTGCATTGCCTGCCATATGCCAAATTCAAAGCTGCTTTTAAGTGAAACTGACACTCTTTTGGTACCTACTACAGATGACTCTCCCCTGTGACTACACAGATTCCTAGCCTAGTGTCTAGCAGTAGCTGGTTGGGCTATAGTGCTCAGCTCACACGTGGGCGTAAAACCCAGAAACTGACCAGGGATCTATGGTCTTAATTTCCTTAAAATGACAAGATGGGATAATCAGCATCTGGGTGGGGGCACGGGGTGGGCAATCTGAATCAAGAAATCACATGAGAAAACAGCATAGAGAATGGGAATTTAAGAACGCACAGTGAAAAGCAGCATGCCATAGTCAGGGAAAGGACTCCGCAGCCCACGGCAGAGGCAAGGCGGTCAGCAGCTGTCTGCCTGAGTGATGCCGGTTTCTGGATTCTGGGTGGGGATGCATCCCTGACTGCTTCATGTTGCCACTTTACCACTGACATCAATTCTGAAATGACCTACACTTAACAAGTCTGACTGAACCCAAGACAATATAAGAACTGTTGTCATGTCAAACAAGTAAAACCACAACACAAAATAAATTAAAACTATATATCCATCTTTCCTTCCAATGCCCACCCAAATAAGCATATCCTCCACCATGGTTATCATATGATGTGTAAAAAATTATTTCGAACTTAGTAACTTAAAACTGATCTTTGTGGGGATGGCTTGGCTGGGAGGGTTCTGGGCTGGTGTATCTCAGGGGGCCCCAGGCATCTAGAATTGGGCTGGAAGATCCAATTCTGAAGGCACTCACTGATACGGTTGGCAATTTGGTGCCAGCTATTGGCAGGAAGCCTCAGCTTTTCTAGACAGGACTCCCCAGGGCTGCTTCATTGTCCCCACATATTGGCAGTTGACTTTCCCCAGAATGAGTGATCAAGAAAATAAGGTGGAAGCCATAATACCTCTTATGACATGGATTCAGAAGTCATATTTTGTGAGGGAAATTACAAATTACAATTACAACCTTTAAGTGCATTAAATTTCCTGATATTTAAGGCATTCTGGGTAAATACATAGTTCTGTTAAATTTGTTTATCCTTAAATATATAATAGATTAGTAGCAGGCAAGAAAAGGCATCAGATACCTAACAGCATGATCACTGCAGTTGGCCATAAAACCTAGCATCTGAAATTTCTAGTAGTCACAAGATAAAGGAAAAAAAATATTGGACTTTATACTGTCTGAGAAAAAATTCATCTAGAAAATGACATAATGTCTCACAGAGAAATCTGATTATATGTTAACAAAGGTTAACTTCTTGGAACAGATTTCTAAAGAAACTGAATGAAATATAAGACATATTAGATAGTATGAAGATTTTATGGGCATTCAATGAACTAAATATTTTAAACTGCTCAGAAGAGTGCTTGGCACACACATAAACATAAACACATGTATACGCACATGTTTAATATATATGTACACATATTTTTTATTATTATCGATATACACTCTTATGAAGGTTTCACATGAAAAAACAATGTCATTACTATATTCACCCATATTATCGAGTTCCTCCCATACACCATTGCAGTCACTGTCCATCAGTGTAGTAAAATGCCACAGAGTCACTATTTGCCTTCTCTGTGATACACTGTTTTCCCCATGACCCCCCCACACCATGTGTACAAAACATAATACCTCTTAATTCCCTTCTCCCTCCCTCCCCACCCACCTTCCCACATCCCTCCTCTTTGGTAACCGCTAGTCCCTTCCTGGAGTCTGTGAGTCTGCTGCTGTTTTGTTCCTTCAGTTTTGCTTCATTGTTATACTCCACAAATGAGGGAAATCATTTGGTACTTGTCTTTCGCTGCCTGGCTTATTTCACTGAGCATAATATCCTCCAGCTCCATCCATGTTTTTGTGAGTGGTAGGATTTGTTTCTTTCTTATGGCCGAATAGTATTCCATTATGTATATGTACCACCTCTTGTTTACCCCCTCATCTACTGAAGGACATTTAGATTGCTTCCATATCTTGGCTATTGAAAGTAGTGCTGCAATAAACATAGGGGTGCATATGTCTTTTTGAATCTGAGAACTTGTATTCTTTGGGTAAATTCCTAGGAGTGGAATTCCCGGGTCAAATGGTATTTCTATTGCTAGTTTTTTGAGGAACCTCCATATTTGCTTTCTGCAATGGTAGAACTAGCTTTATTCCCACCAGCAGTGTAGGAGGGTTCCCCTTTCTCTATACCCTCGTCAGCATTTGCTGTTCTTAATCTTTTCAATGCTGGCCATCCTAACTGGTGTGAGGTGATATCTCATTGTGGTTTTTATTTGCATTTTCCTGATAATTAGGGATGTGGAGCATCTTTTCATGTGCCTGTTGGCCATCTTAATTCCTTCTTTAGAGAATTTTCTATTCATATCCTCTGCCCATTTTTTATTCAGCTTCTTTGCCCTTTGGGTGTTGACACATGTGGGTTCTTTTTATGTTTTGGACATTAACCCCTTGTCGGATATGTCATTTACAAATATATTCTCCCATAGTGTAGGATGCCTTTTTGTACTGTTGATGTACAGAAGCTTTTGAGTTTGATGTAGTTCCATATGTTCATTTTTGTTTTTGTTGTCTTTACTCGAGATGATGCATTCAGGAAGAAGTTGCTTATATTTATATTCAGGAAATTTTTGCCTATGTTGTCTTCTAAGAGTTCTATGGTTTCATGACTTACATTCGGGTATTTGATCCATTTCAAGTTTACTTTTGTGCATGGGGTTAGACAATAATCCAGTTTCATTCTCTTACATGTAGCTGTCCAGTTTTGCCAACACCAGCTGTTGAAGAGGCTGTCATTTTCTCATTGTATGTCCATAGCTCCTTTATCATATATTAATTGAACACATATGCTTGGGTTTATATCTGGGCTCTCTTAGTCTGTCCATTGGTCTATGGGTCTGTTCTTGTGCCAGTACCATACGGTCTTAATTACTGTGACTTTGTAGTAGAGTTTGAAGTTGGGGAGTATAATCCCCCCATCTTTATTCTTCCTTTTCAGGATTGCTTTGGCTATTCAGGATCTTTTGTGGTTCCATATGAATTTTAGAATGATTTGCTCTAGTTCATCAAAGAATGATGTTTGTATTTTGATAGGGATTTCATTGAATCTGTAGATTGCTTTAGGCAGGATGGCCATTTTGACAATATTAATTCTTCCTATCCATGAGCATGGAATGTGTTTCCATTCATTGGTATCTTCTTTAATTTCTCTCATGAGTGTCTTGCAGTTTTCAGAGTATAGGTCTTTCACTTCCTTGGTTAGGTTTATTCCTATGTATTTTATCCTTTTTGATGCAATTGTGAATGGAATTGTTTTCCTGATTTCTCTTTCTGCTACTTAATCATTAGTGTATAGGAATGCTACAGACTTCAGTGTATTAATTTTGTATCCTGTAACTTTACTGAACTCAGATATTATATCTAGTGGTTTTGGAGTGTATTCTTTAGGGTTTTTTAACACAATTTTTTAAAATAAAAATACATATATGCTTAGCATACAGTGACACATATCTTCATCATAAAATTTTTATATTGGGACTCAAATATGAAGCAACTTGGAGCAATGATATATGTCCACATCTTATTTTTTAATGAAGAGAAATGACCTAAAGTGTGTAAACAATGTTGAGGAACTGATATTGAACATGCCCCTTGAGACATCCTTTTTTCAAACATTAGAAGCCTGAGCAAGTCAATGACAATTTCTGCAATAAATTCAAATTTGTCTCTTATAATTGCCTTAATTGTTTACATTGTGTTGATTAAAGTGAATTCCACATGGCCTTTTACTTGCTTTAGATACAAGAAGTACTAGGTTTGTCACTCTGTTAAAGAAATGTAAAATTTGACACTCTCAATCTATTAAATTCACATTCTTTAATAGTAAGGTCAAATGTAGTTGGATTAAAGAGGGGATTAACCCTAGAACTGAAATTTTCTTCCCTAAAGTATGTTCAATATATCTTAGTTCTTATACAATTTCATAAAAGAAAACCCAGATATCTGAGTTATGCAGTAAATTTTTAGGTAAAAATATTAATTGGAGAATTATAAACTAATAACTTCTATAAAAGAATTCACCTTAATCATGGAAGCACTTGTGACCTTAAATTAGAAAGTATCTGATGGTCCAAGAAGATGTGTTCCCTGTACGTTACATGTCCAGTGTATTCACTGAGTAACCCTAGCAGTGAAAGAGGATGATTCTACACCGGCCATGTCCACTTTAGCCTGAGATCTTTCTTACTGACTTCTGCTGCTCCCCCCGCCCCAGGGGTATTTTTCCTCTTCTCTGACTTAATTTTGAAAGTATGACTTACTCAAAAAGCATTAGCCATCCTATTTCCTTGCATTAGTGGAGAAGGAATGACAGATTCCATCTGAAATAATATAATGAACTCTTGATGCTTTGTTCTCAACTCTTCACAGTTCACTAACAGTTCACTAATCTATGTTTTCCTAACATTCTTGGTGGATAAACTGTTAGAATTTACCTAACTGTTTTTAAAATATTATTCAGATGAACTAAGTGAAACTCATGCTGTTTCGAACATAAGTTAAGAATCAGGTGAATAGTGTATTTAAAGAGAGAGGAAAATATAATGAAACCAGAAAAATGTCTCAAGTCCTGCACACTTTTTTCTATAATAACTAACATGCTTCCTACAATGCTCCATTAAACCTCTGGTCGTAATGCTACCTGACTTTAAATCTCTAATTTTTCAGGAGTCTCCTAAAGCCTTCTCTGTTGAGACATTGTCATTACTGCTTTAAATGCTTGTAAATGAGTTTCAGAAACACGATCCTTTCTCATCATGTGACCAGGGAAAATTGAAGTGTGTATGGCATCAATAGGTACCCATCTAAAACTGGGTAAAGAAAGCAAATATGTGTCTACCACAAAATTAAAACTTAGGAATTTGGAGTTACTGCATATATTATTTTAATACAGAGTGTCTTCTTTATCTGAAACATTATTGCTACTAGGAGAGATGGGTGACTATTCCAACTTGTTACAGTGGAGAAACAAATCCTGGAAAACCATAAAACTGATGAACTGCTCTGTTCTTCGCTAATCCTTGCCTCTTTCCCTTAGTTCTCATCCCCACCCCCACTCAACAGATTCAATACAAGAGAGCAATGCCAGCTGCTCTTCTTTCCGTTGTCAACACTGGGGGAAAAAGGGCAGAAAAAACAAGACAGCAGCGTTACTCTAGCAGCTGCAGTTACTGGCAGAGGAAAGAGAATGGGGTCAAAGATGCTGAGCAGAGAAGTGACAGGGAAAGCAGAGAAACTAGGCCAGTAGCAGTGTAGCCAACCACAGCTATGGCAAGAATGAATGCTGGCACTGAAATGCGAGAGCATTTTCAACTGAAGCCTTCTGATAGCACAGCGACCCCACACATGTGTAACCTTTAATTATTGCTCACTCTTGAAAATAAAGTGTGGTCAGGAATGACTTTGAGACTATGGTAGAAACAAAAAACAAAGAAAAAACCCCACTATCCCTCCCATATATAACATATATACATATTGATAACATTTCCTATGAAATTTACCTTTTCCGCTACAAAAAGAAACATCAAAGGAAAATCATCAGATTTGAATAAAGTTCTGAAATCTTGTATTCAGGGTGTTTTATTCAAACTTGAGGATAAATATGTTTTGTGTGACTTGAGATTCAAAAAGGGGATTTAACTTCATAGAAGAGTGTTAAAATACATAATATACTAAACAGTCAAATAGTTAATTGGCATACCTGCTAATAAAAGGATAGGCAATTTCTAAATAAAGCTGAACCTCAAAGCGTTTTGCTATTGACTACGAATATAAAATATCTAATTTAGAGATCATTTTGAATATTCCTATGTCTATCATGTTGTTATACCACTTTTAGCCATTTTAAGCCATGTACATAATTTTTAATCTATTGTTTAATATATTTAAGAAAATTTCAAAGCTAATAATTATTGACCCAGAATGATAACAATAACAGTGATCAGAACAAACACTTATTAAGCTCACATTATGTGCTATACACTGTGCCAAGTATTTGAGAGCACTGGGTCCATTAAAATTTCATTTCCACAAATGTCTTTAAGTAAGTTAATTTCTAAAATAGCTTAATCTAAAAAAGGCAAAATAAAGCAAACATGCTAAAAATATATGAGGGTAATCAAGTAGTGTGTGAAGTAAAATAATAATGTTCTAAAACAAACTGATGATTAGAATATCTACTTCTTAAGTATCACTATAGCCACCAAACACCAGCTTAAATGTGATCGCCTAAATATCAACTACAATATGTAACTACATTGCAGTTTTGTTTCTGTGTCTGTTATCCTATCACATGTAGATTTTTTGTTCTCTTTAATAATGAAAGCTCTTATTTTCTTTATGAATTTTGTAAATGTCCCTTTACTTATAGATAGTTAAGAAATAGATGAGTCTGGAGAAATACTGAAGTGGTGTTCACACACTTGGGAAGGTAACTAGCTGCACACACACACACACACACATTTAAATCATGGTTATTGTAAAAAGCATTTGAGTTAAATTTAGTTCAGTTGTCATGGAAATGTGCAAGGAATTAAAAGGAAAACTAAAAATAAATTATGAATTATAGCAAAATATTAAGTACATGTAGTTTCTTCATAAATATTTTCTGAGCAAATGGCATTTCAATGTTTCTCTAATAATGTGATTACTGGCTCCCAAGGTATATGCAAAATCAACTCTTTTAGATAATGTCAAAGTACTTTACAAAGCGTGGGAACACTGACACTATTACTAGTTATGTGTAATCATTCCTATTTTTAAAATCTTATCAAATCTTGTATTGAAGAGGTCTACAAGTCTCCCAAAAATATGTCCATGAGATAATGATCTAATTTTGAGACCTCTTGGACTCAAAAGAAACTGTTCTCCCTTTCTTAACTACCTAGAAGAATCTAAATTGCGTGTCTTTCCCAGAATGAGTTATTATCAAGGATAAATTTTATCTGAATGACCTATCTCTGTGGGAGCCCAAACCCCTAATTACCAAATACCTGCTCTTCTTCCTGTCCTGGGCACAGCCTCCTCTCGGTGAGCCACAGATACCTCTCTCGTTCTTACTCAGGACGGCACAGATACCTCATTTTAACTTTCTGTCTTTTAACCTCTCATATATGTGGGGTTCTCATACCTACAAAATTAAATTTTATTTTCTCCTGTCAATCTGTTTTATGTTAATTTAAGTTTTAGATCATCAAGAGGAACCTTTGAAAGATAGACAAAAATTTTTCTCCCCAAAAGTATTATGCAGTTTTTTAACTTTTGGTATTTTAGTAGATAGGAAATAAAATTTTTCTGTGGTTAAAAAGTGTGTTTCCTTGATAACTTGTGAGGATTATCTTTTCATAATATATATTGTCACTTCACTTTTCCTTGCCTCTGAAAGTCTTTTTAAAACGTTTGGGTGGGTTGACTTACATCTGCCTGTCTATCTATCTATGATACTAAGTTTTTGTCAAGTGTGCACAATTAGAATTTCTTATTTTAATGAATGCAAATACACTTTTTTCTCTAATAATTATTCTATGTTTGAAACATAACCCTAAAATTACCTTCTGATGTTAGCATTAGTATAATAATATTTAGTACAAAATTGGTTATGACATATATATATTTACAATACATAATATATGTACGCAGGCATACCTTTTTTCTTTTCTTTTGCGGATTGATTTTTTTAATTTTTAAAATTTGATATCGTTAATGTACAATTACTTGAACAATATTATGGTTACTAGACTCCCCCTATTATCAAGTCCCCCCTACATACCCCGTTACAGTCACTGTCCATCAGCGTAGTAAGATGCTATAGAATCATTACTTCTCTTCTGGGTATATATTGCCTTTCTCATGTCCCCCCCACTACATTATGTGTGCTAATCATAATGCCCCATTTTCCCCATTATCCCTCCCTTCCCACCACCATCCCCAGTCCCTTTCCCCTTGGTAACTATTAGTCCATTATTGGGTTCTGTGAGTCTGCTGCTGTTGTGTTCCTTCAGTTTTTTTCTTTGTTTTTATACTCCGCGTATGAGTGAAATCATTTGGTACTTGTCTTTCTCTCGCTGGCTTATTTCACTGAGGATAATATCCTCCAGCTCCATCCATGTTGTTGCAAATGGAATAATTTGTTTCTTATGGCTGAATAGTATTCCTTTTTGTATATGTACCACATCTTCTTTATCCATTCATCTGTTGATGGACATTTGGGTTGCTTCCATTTCTTGGCTATTGTAAATAGTGCTATGATAAACATAGGGGTGCATCTGTCTTTTTCAAACTGGGCTGCTGCATTCTTAAGGTAAATTCCTAGAAGTGGAATTCCTGGGTCAAATGGTATTTCTATTTTAGTTTTTTGAGGAACCTCATTACTGCTTTCCACAATGCTTGAACTAGTTTACATTCCAACCAGCAGTGCAGGAGGGTTCTCCTTTCTCCACATCCTCACCAACATTTGTTGTTGTTTGTCTTTTGGATGTTGGCCATCCTAACTGGTGTGAGGTGATATCTCACTGAGGTTTTCATTTGCATTTCTCTGATGATTAGCAATTTGGAGCATCTTTTCATGTGCCTGTTGGCCATCTGAATTTCTTCTTTGGAGAAGTGTCTGTTCAGATCCACTGTCCATTTTTTAATTGGCTTATTTGCTTTTTGTTTGTTGAGGTGTGTGAGCTCTTTATATAATTTGGATCTCAACTCCTTATCAGATATGTCATTTATTAATATATTCTCCCATACTGTAGGATGGCTTTTTGTTCTACTAATGGTATCCTTTGCTGTACAGAAGCTTTTAAGCTTGATATAGTCCCATTTGTTCATTTTTGCTTTTGTTTTCCTTGCCCAGAGAGATATGTCCATAAAGAAGTTGCTGATGTTTATGTCCAAGAGATTTTTGCCTATGTTTTCTTCTAAGAGTTTTATGGTTTCATGACTTACATTCAGGTCTTTGATCCATTTTGAGTTTACTTTTGTGTATGGGGTTATACAGTAATCCAGTTTCATTTTCTTACATGTAGCTGTCCAGTTTTGCCAACACAAGCTGTTGAAGAGGATGTTATTTCCCCATTCTATATCCTTGGCTCCTTTATCATACATTAATTGACCATATATGCTTGAGTTTATATCTGGACTCTCTGTTCTGTTCCACTTGTCTATGGGTCTGTTCTTGTGCCAGTACCAAATTGTCTTGTCTTGATTACTGTGGTTTTGTAGTAGAGCTTGAAGTCAGGAAGTGTAATTCTACATGCTTTATTCTTCCTTCTCAGGATTGCTTTGGCTATTTGGGGTCTTTGGTCATTCCATATGAATTTTAGAACTATTTGCTCTAGTTCATTGAAGAATGCTGTAGGTATTTTGATAGGGATTTCACTGAATCTGTAGATTGCTTTAGGCAGGGTGACCATTTTGACAATATTAATTCTTCCTAGTCAAAAGCATGTGATGAATTTCCATTTGTTAGTGTCCTCTTTAATGTCTCTTAAAAGGGTCCCGTAGTTTTCAGGGTATAGGTCTTTCACTTCCTTGGTTAGGTTTATTCCTAAGTATTTTATTCCTTTTGATGCAATTGTGAATGGAATTGTTTTCCTGATTTCTCTTTCTGGTAGTTCATCATTAGTGTATAGGAAAGCCTTAGATTTCTGTGTATTAATTTTGTATCCTGAAACCTTGCTGTGTTCTGATATCAGTTCTAGTAGTTTTGGAGTGGAGTCTTTAGGGTTTTTTATGTACAATATTATGTCATCTGCAAATAGTGACAGTTTGACTTCTTCTTTACCAATCTGGATCAGGCATACCTTTTTATTGTGCTTTGAGATAGCATTTTTTTAAAAATTGAAGGTGTGTGGTAATCCTGCATCTAGCAAGTCTGTTGGTGCCATTTTTCCAAGGTGCATTTGCTCATTTTGTATCTGTGTCTCAATTTGGTAATATTCATACTATTTCAAACTTTTTCATTATTATTATATTTGTTATGCTAATCTGTGATCAGTAATTATGACTCATTGAAAGCTCTCAGATGATGGGTAGCATTTTTTTGCAATGAAGGTTTTTTTAAGTAAGGGATATACATTCTTTTTTATACATAATCCTATTGCACACTTAATAGGCTATGGTACATTAAACAAAACTTTATATTCACTGGAAAACCAAAAACTCATTTGATTCACTCTATTGTGATATTTGATTTATTGTGCCAGTCTGGAATCAAACCCTCAATACCTCAATATCTCCGAAGCATGCCTGCATTTGAGTGTGTGTGTGTGTGCGTGTGTGTGTGTACACATATATATGTATATTCAAGAAAATACTATGTAGAGAGAGAATTTTCTTGAATATCATTATAATAATTAAATTAGAAAGTAACACATCTTTTCTCTTTACTATATAGTATAATATCAGTTTTCTGAGTCCAGACTGTACCTATAAAGACTTTCTGACTTTCATTTAGGACACATTCAAGATAAAAATATAAATATTTTATCCACTAATAATGCATTTTCTATTAAATTTCACTATTGCCAGAATGTTTCCAAAAGTTTCATTATTATAAATAATAATAAAATGTTCAGTATAAAGATATGTATTAGACAGATCAATTGAGGGGAAAGATATTCAAATTGACATACAATTTTACTTCATGGAACAAAAAGTGCCTTTTAAGAAATTTCATATTTAATAATATTCTATATATAATATAAATATGGAAATGTGAACAAAATAATGCAAATAAGGAGCAGAAACAAAAATCAAACTGACTCACTTTTTCTGTCATATTCATCTCACAACTTTATCATAATTCAGATATCTGGGCAAACTTAGGATAATAGAATACACAGATATATAATCTGGGCTATTGACACATGGTAAAAATGTGTTCTATCCATTAGCCTTCATAACACTTTAAGACGGCACCTCATTTTAGCACCTCTTCACCCTGGAACATTTGAAGGGCACATTTCTTTAATTAATTATTCATACATTTACACTATTTTCAGACAAATTTCCTGTATCAGAGGCCTCTGAGAAAATTACAGTGATGATAATTTTAACTTCGTTTTGAACCTGAGTTCCAACATTTACTCCTGAATGCTCCCAAGAAAATATTACTATGAAGATTTTCTAAAAAGTTTCACAGAGATCTTATGCTTAGCACTGTCACTGCACATAAGCTCATTTAGTCTTCATACTCAAAGTATTATAAATAAAATGTCATCCTTATTTTCCTAATTTTATCATAAAATAAATAAGGTAAATTGGCATTGAGTAATACGAGATTAGATAGGAATATTCCACTTAAGGTATATAATGTCTTGCAGATAAAATGTAGGCAATAAATCAAAATAAGAAAGCCTTGAGTCTTATTTTGTTTTGTAGGTAATAGAGATGCCCAGTTGCTTACGATGGTTGTTAACCTGTCAAATTGATGACATTCAGATCACATAGCATATTGTTAGATAACAAGGCTCTACTGTTGTGCAAAAATGGAAATGTTAGAAACAGATCTGTTTAATTACATTGGAAACGGTGTTATTTTAAAAATAGAGTCTTCAGATATGGAAGGCATATTATTTCAACAAGTTCTGGGGAGATTATTTCAACAAGTTCTGGGTCAACAGATGAAAAGAGTTATGGAACAACTTAATATTAACAGGATGTGACAAAGTCATTGGCCAAATTGAGAGCATGAATATTAGAATTTATAATAAATAATGAAAGATCATAAAATAATAAATGCTTATCAAGCCTAGTTAACCTCGACATGAGTCTGATTACATGAGGTGCATTTTATTTCATAGTAAGCTTACTAATATATAAAATATCTGCCATAAATATTAAATAAATCGTTCTTAGGTTTTTCAAAAGACACGAATCATTCACTACACTTTAAAATGTTTTAATTATAGCCCCTCTACTGAATAATATTCAGTAAATGTTAACTAAAAATTAACAATATTTTTCATTTATTGATTCATCACATTTTTCTTCAAATATTTGCTTTTACTTGACTCTTTCTGATTCTAGTACTTAGCTCATAATTATCAGGGTTAAAATCTCACCCTAGCTAGGATGCCCACACCTTCTCTTTAACTATGGATTTTCCATTTCTAATTATTCTACTTATTGCACATCAGTTAAGTGCAAAAAAAATCTTATATATATTGCATTTGGTTTCATCTATATCTGTTTATAGACTATACTACTCATATACTTATAGCATCTTCCTGACCTCTGGAGGTGTTACTTAAACCGCACTTAAATAATATCATTAAATCTATATAACTGTTTTTTGGAAACAGATATTTTCTCCATTAAAAAAATGGGAAGTAAATGAAAATTAGAGGTTAATTATTTTGTCTATTTTACTAGAATATATTTTATTTCCAAAGTTTGTGATGTCATATTCAAACTGACTTTATTTGTAAGAAAATGCATATTTTAACCTATTTTAACCCTTTCTCTACTTCTAAAATAGGCAAATACTTCTTAAACATTTATGTATCTTCTGAAATATTTCAGTGTAAGTGAAGTGCCTACATTTTATCACATATTTCTGAATCCCTGTATTGTGAATTATACACATTGCATTATAATAATTATTCATTTATCTGAGCATTTTATATTTATATAATTTGTTCATTCAAGTAATCTTGGAGTTTAACACATTTGAAATGATTTTAAAGAATTCTTATAATTTTTTTCATAATAATCAACAAATATTAACTTACTGAAATTAATTCTAAAGTAAGGGTTGTTGCAACAGTCTAATATTTCCAAATGTAATATTGTCTGTGACAATGATAAAGAGAAGAGCTGTATATACTATCATAACATGCTCAAGCATTATGTTGTGATATTTGCAAGAAGCTAGATTTAATCATAATCTTTACTGAAATCTTAGCAAGGTCTGATACAATCTGTGCTCAGTGCTGAACACAGCTAATAGCTTAGAAACTTTAAATAGGAGCCTACATTCACACTGCTTTGAGTTTACTTTAATCTCAAAGATGAACTTTTTATCATCTGAGGATTGACTCCCCTTGAGAATGGAAATGTATCAAGTGTTTATGCTGTTTGCAAGATGTTTTCAAATAAATAATGCATCCGTCTGCTGAAAACCCCTCACGTATTTCATATCATCTTTTCCTACCCTGTTCCAAGCACTGCACAATCCCCTACAGCCCATTTCTATTCTTCTTTACACTTAAATCCTCCCTGCATATCACTTCATTAAATCAGCTATCAAATCCTATCAATAATGTAATTATAGAGCATATTACATTGAAGCACTTTTTGTAGTTCAATTTGTCACATGAGAAAAACTTCTAGTGAGGTTTGTTGACAAAGTTGGGGGCTGTTAACTCAAGTTTTTCCAATTCGAAATTAGAATACAAGTAAAAGATAAACTCTTTGGTCATACCATACTTTGCCTGATCGTTCACTTCAACAGTATCACATCTCTGGGAAACGCAGTGCCAAAAAAAATGTGATTGATACTGTTATGACTGTTTTATTATGTAGAAAATAGCTGGATGATTACTCTGAAGCCATAGATAAGCAAAGGAAACCTGTGTTATGTCATTTAGCTGAAAAGGTGGAAATCTTTCCTCATTTTTACTGCTGCCTACATGGAATTCAATACCTCTTCTCTGCACCTTTCAAAAAGAAAGCAGAAGAAAAGCATATTACAGAAGAAATTGTAAAGTGTAATAGGAGTATAAATTCACCAGTGTAAAGGGAAAATAAGGTGTAGCTTTCGCTTTGACTCTGACAAAAGTGGCAAAAAAAATGTCCTTTAAAGTATCTTAATAGATAAATTAAAGAAAAGAAATGTATGTTCTAATTAGCAGAGTCCATTTTTTTTTTAATGTGAAGAGAAGTATTTCATACTTGGATGTATATTTCTACATCTATTTCTTTATATTGATCTCTATACCTATCTATATATTTCATTCATTTTGGAAACTCTTATTTCTAACAATTACTAGATTCTGAAGGATTTTTATTAATGCTTTTTGTCAATGTTTCCAGCAAGGAATAAATAATTATTTTTGGAAAATAAGCATGAATCAATCAAAGGGTGAACAACTTTATGTCTAGCACTCTAGTGAGTGCTTTATAATATCTGCACAGAAATCTGTTAACAAGTTAGGATTTATTCCATTTTACAGATAAGGAAATTAAAGATCAGAGAGGTTATGTAATAGTCCCAAATCACAGAACTGGTATGTGGTAGAACAATGATTCTAACTCACCTATTACTCCAAAGTTCATGTTCTTCTATTATACCAGTATGATTTGTTAGATATACATTGTATTCCATTATTACTAAAACAAGTAAAGGGCCTCTGAAATTATTTTTGGTGAACATGGACTAGTCAATAATTTTTTACTATGTGTAAATAAGAATAAAGTCATCATTGATGAGTCTGTGACTGTTTCCTTTCGCTTTTTGAAACTCATCTACCTGTCAAAATACAAATGCGCCCTAAAAAATTAATATCAGTCTTTGTACATGAAATTACAAGAGAAACCCAGAACAATCCTTAAGATGTTGGTCACAAAACAATAATGTGGGTTACTGCAGTTTTCCCTGATGTGATCTCCACCTGATTTTGTTTTTGTCTTTGGCATACAGAATTCTGGCAGTGTATTGAGTACTAGGAAACATCCCAAGGAAACTGTCTTCTACCACAAAGACATTCTCACAGTTTCAGTTTATTCTCTTTGGAAGCTAAAAATATTCTACTCAGTTTGTTTATTTGGTATTATCCTGATTTTAATTATATGCATACATTTCTAAAATAGGCACTTCCATATCAATAACTACATATGTATATATGGTATGTTCTTAATAACCATTGTAGCAAATTTGTGGAAAATGGACTTAAAGATTAAGGAATTTGTTTAAATAAGAGGTAAATGTATTATTCCAAAGAAACTCTATTTGCATACCTATAAAGGAATAGAATATAAATATGAATTAATATGCTTGAGACTTCTATATTACAACCAAATCCCTTAGTTTCATTGACAAGACCAATGTCATGATTTATGAGCTTTAGTTTCAGGTCTTACACTTAAGTCTTTAGTGCATTTTGAGTTGATTTTTGTATATAGTGTAAGGTAGGGCCCAGTTTCATCCTTTCACATATGGATATTCAGTTTCCCAGGACCATTTTTTGAAAAGATTATCCTTTCTCAAATATGAATTTTGGCACCCTTGTTGAAGATCAGCTTACTATATACGTGAATTTATTTCTGGGCTCTCTATTCTGTCCCATTGGTCTATACGTCTATCTTTATGCCAGTATTTTACTGTTGTAATTTCTATAGCTTTCCAATATATTTTGAAATCAGGAAGTATGATGCCTCCAGTTTTGTTCTTCTCCTTCCAGATTGCTTTGGATATTCTGGATCTTTTGTTGTTTTATGTAAATTTTAGGATTTTAAAAAAATTTCCATAAAAAATGCCATTGGGATTTTGATGGGAATAATATTGAATCATAGACTGCTTTGGAAAATATTGACATTTCAACAATATGAAGTTTTCCAATCCATAAACACAGAATATCTTTCCATTTATTTGTGTTTTCTTCAAGTTCTTTCATCAATGTACTATGGCTTTCATTGTACAGGTCTTTCACCTCCTTCATTAAATTTATTCCCAGGTATTTTTACTCTTTTTGATGCTATTATAAATGGGATTATTTTTTAAGTTACCTTTTGAATATTTATTTTTAATGAACAGAGACACAACTGAGTTTTGTATGTAGATTTTATATACTGCAACTTTACTGAATATGTTTAATTCTAACAGTTTTTGCCAACATCTTTAGGATTCTCTCTATATAATAAAATCATGTCATCTACAGAGACAATTTCACTTCTTCCTTTCAGATTTAGTTGCCATTTATTTCTTTTTTTTCCCAATTGCTCTGGCTGGGACTTCCAATGATATGTTCAATAAAAATGATGACCATGGGCATCCCTGTTTTGTTCCTAATATGAGAGAGAAATAATTCAGTTTTTTACATTGAATATGTATAATTGCACTTTTATGAGATTTCTAAATGAGTCAAAATCATAGAGACAGAAAACAGAATGCCAGTTGTCAGGTGATAGTGTGGAGGGAAATGGAAAGTTGTTTGATGAGTTTAAAGTTATAGTTACTAAACAAGTTCTGGCGTTCTATTGTACAACTCAATGTCTATAGTTAACAGCATGGTGCTGTATAGTTGGAAATTTATTAAGAGAGTAGAACTCACCAAAATAGATAACATTAATTCATTTTTAAAAATCTGTAGTTTTTACCTCTTATCCTTGAAAATGTTACATAATTTAAATACATGCATAGCAAATATTTTACATCCAGACTTAAGAAAAAAGCTGCAAATTTTTTACTTGCATTATTTATGATATGATAACTGAAAATTCTATTAATGTAGATGTAGTAAGGACTGCACTGCTCTAGCTTATCAAAATGTCGCTTCAGATTTTAACAGCATGCTATTAACATAGAACAGTGAAAAATTACTCTACATGTGTTATTTTGACCTTTAAGAGCTTAAAGGTGATAAGTAAAATTGAGCAAAAATGTGATTTCAGAAACTGTTGATAATTATTTCAAAACATTGGTATGGATCAGTTATGAATAAAATCATATTAAAACTTCCTCTAAAATTTTCTTCAAATGTACATTCTAGTAGATATTGATTCACTGGTTGATGGAACTGGGGCTAGGTGTTTTAATGTTGTAATTAGGGAACTATACTGAAAAATATGAGTAATATGATGAAAATCAGAATACAGAGTTGAAATTGTAATATCTCACAAACGTTATCACTGAAGAACAAGAAAACTAAAGTATCGAATTGTTTGTAACCTAAAATTAATATTTAACAGAACGTGAACTACAAATTGGTGTTTAGTAGAAATACATAAAAGAAATAGAGTAAATACATTATAGTGGACCTTACCCAGGTCATTAAATCCAGCTTTCTTTTTTTTCTTTTTTCTACCCTAAGAGTTTGCTTGTAATTCTGATTGTTTTAGCCAGACCAAATACAGATAAAGATATACCGGTAGTCAGGATCAGGACAAGATCCTCCTTCTTCACTGCATCCACTCATAACTACATGCACTCATTGATTTAAAAAGGCATAAGAAGGCTCCTGGGACAATGCTTTAACCTTGTTCAAAACTGGGTCCAGAGAAATGGGAATGCCAAACTAGTGGGCCCTTAAAATATCAGAGTCCCTGAGAAAACTTAGATTAGTAGGAGGTTAAGTGGGTTTAATAACTCAGGCTAAGAAGCAAGAATAATCATTCCAAGTACATCCATACCCAACCCTGAAACAGTCATACCGTGGCATGCGTGGACCAGTGGAAGAAAGCGTCTGCGGGTTCTCCTACAGAGAGCTCACTTGATAAATGCTGTAATAGTACTTTGAGTTCTAAGCAATAATCCATCTTAAGCATCCCACCCTAGGCAGCTCTCTTTCACCAAATAATCTTTTTTTTTTAAAGAATGGTACATTTTCCTTATTACTTCATGATACAATCAGGAGATGTACAGCGCCAAGAAGGGTGTTCTGGCACTAAATGGAGAATGACTCATGGAGTGGTGGTGGGGCCGGGCAGGGAGTGTCTCAGCGTGGCAGTGATCACGTGCCTGCTGCAAAGAAGAGCTGCTCTATTACCCCTGGGCCACTGACAGCTATACAGCCGGCAGAAAAGGAAAATACTGATTTATTAAGCCTACAGGATGCCCCTTTGCTCTATTTTGGGACCTCGAATTTCCCACGTTGTTTGGGAGAGAGATTTTGCAAAGGATTTAAATTCTTGCATGAGCAAACGGGAAGACAGGACCTGATTATCTTAAGCACACTTAGAAAGAAATAAAACCATTTTAGTGTTATGTTAAAATTGTCACCAGCTTGTTTTTTAATCCTTAAATCCACTTTAAATATTTCAAAATTCCTATCTTTCCTACATATGAAATTTTTTAAAAGTGCATTGTTCATTTCTGTGTTTTTTGGTGCTTTTGCTTTTTTAAAAAAGCTTAATTGTAAAGTTGAGTACAATGTATGTCTATGTATCTGTGTGTGTGTGATGGTTTCAATACATACAGGTCTTTCTAGCAGAATCTTCCACAAAAAGAGAAGAGATGTCTTCATCCACTCCTGCTTCATTCTTTGCGATACAAGTGTATGCTCCTGTATCTTCATAGCGCACGTTGCTTATATGAACTTCACTGCCATTTGCTGAAAACAGAAGGCAAATGCAACTTGTAAACTACAATTTCTGTTTTGGTACAGTGCTTTCCGATTACACAAACAGTTCTCTTAGCTTGTCCTAATTAAATTGTTTTCCTTCTTACTTCCATGTTTTGGAGGCATGCCAAATTATTCCAAAAGCATTCAAGTGTTTCATAAACTGCACTGTCATTCTATTACAGAAAACATGATGCTCTGTATCAAAGGCACTCACTTTACATATGATATTCATTTCCTATTTCTTACATTGCATAAAAGTATTTCATACTAAGGACTATAATTTCATTCACATGTTTATTTTCAATAATCAGAATCCACTTTGTCCTAAGCTTTACCAAAGTTTTAAATAATACCAGTATGGTTAATTTACAGAACAATGCATATAAAAAGACATTTTCCTAGAGAAATTAAGTAAGTTACATCATGCAAATGTAATAAGATTGCCACATATCAAATACATCATTGAGTTTATATTATATATCTGGAATTATTAGGTAAGTAGAACAGAAAAGTAATAATGAAAAAGATATATCTACAATAAGCAATACTGTAATATGGATATTTATATAGTCAATGTTTAAACAAAGGATTAAGTAAATGATTAATCCAACTTTTAAATCTTGGTAAAATGTTATCTTGAGCTAATCCTTGAATAATGATTTCACATATACTACTCCTTTGTTGTTCCAAATAATACTTAATATCCCAGAGATGAAGAATCTGAGACTCATGGAATGACCTATGCCAGTCGCTCATCTCAAAGGATAAGGACTGGACTCCTATCAGACCCTGAAATTCCATGTTTCAGTGTTTGCTGGGCTCATTTACTTAGGTTTCTCTTTTTCTTTTCTTTCCTGTCTTTTTGCATGTGTCTGTGTGTGCGTGTCCCATGTCATCCACCCACCAGAACACCATGAACCACATACAACATGACTATTTGTGACAAATAGGGGACAGACTCATCAGTGTGGCTATTTGGGAAAAAAAGTTGAAAACCAGTGGGAAAGAACTTAAATGTCACCCCTAGGAGCCAGCGTCTCTTAAGGGACGTGGCTGGGATGTGGATGTGGAGAGGCAGCGACTGCCCAGGGAGGAAAAACCGCTCAAATCGCTAGAACCTCTTTCTCCGTTTACAAAGGTCACTATGCACTTCCATTCCCCTGATCCTTAGGAGAACTGCTACTCCAACACAGAGGTTGGCAATGTTTTTTTGTTTTGTTTTAGTTTTGGTATTAAGCCCAGAGAGTGGGCCATCCAGTCTCTACAGCAACTACTCACCTCCGACATGGCAGCATGAAAGCAGCTATAGACCCTATTTTTAAAAATGAGTGTGGCTTTATTCTAAAAACCAAAACAAAAAAAAAAGCAAAAAAAAATTGCCTTATTTACTAAAATAAGCAGCTTTCCAGACTTGGTGTAGGGGCCTTAGTTCACAGACCCTTACTGTAAGAGTGGAGTGAGCAATGTTTGCAAGTTTGTCTCAGCTTCTTGTTTTACATGAAATGTGGCCATCTACAAAGAACATACTTTTCTTTCAAGATATTCACATATTTGACAACCTAAATTCCCTAGATTTTTTTGAAATGTGAAGTCAATTTAGTCCCTCCTCAAATTCTCTCACCTCAATAGTCCTGTGCGTTCTCCTACCTATATGTCTCACTGTCTTTCCCTCCTTCCCTACATAATCTAGCATTTCTAGAAGTCTTCTGGAGAACTACCAATTCCCTCAGCCATTCATCAACCTGACACATGTCTCACTAACTCCAGCTGACATATCTCTGCACCTGGTGTCCCTGCACCTAGTTTTTTGAGTACATGATGAAGCTATTGCAAAGGCAAATTTAAAATGTAAAATTCCCAGTTTTCAGTTTGCAGGATGTTCAAAGCTACTTGACTTCATTTCATTTGACCTTTACAAATGATGCCTTTCATATCCCGTTCCACTTTTACTTCAAATCCTTCCTCTTTATTTGGTTTTTTTCCATCATAATGCTAACTTCTCACTCTGGGCAAGTGACCTTGTACTTTAAATCATGAAATACATAGATGTAATTAGAAAGTATACCCAAATCATTTTTTAATATATATACATGCCTCAGTTCTCACGGTGTATAACTCAATCTTACAGAATGTTCTATGTCAATTATATTTCAATAAAAGCCTGAAAAAAAAAAAACATAAACCCAAAATGACCTGTTTCTATTTACATCTTTACATTTATTTACTTCTCAAAGGAAATTTTCTTTGTTTTTTCCACAAGGAAAATCTCCCCTCTTTTCTGGTTGATTTCTAGAACTGTTTGATCACCTTTTCTGTTATCTCTATATCTTTCTCTTTATCAAAATTCCCTCAAATTGATAAATTAACTGACAAGAAAGAAATATCTTCATTAGTCCTAACCTTTCCCACCAGCAGATACTAACTGTTCTTTTTCTTCTCAGAATTTGGAAAGAGATTTTTATATTTTTTGCCTCCTTGTCACTTCTGAACCCACTGAAGACTGATTGTTACTAACAGTTTTTCTAAATGTCCCAATGGCAAACTAATCACCTAAGACATGAACACATATTAATGACCTTCCTTCACCTCTCTATGCATCTGATAATGTTGAAATCTTTCCTGTCTTTAGCTCTTTTCTTCTGTGATATCACCTTGTTCCCCTGCCTCTTAGCTGTTTTTCTGTTTCCTTGTGTTATCTTGATTTGCCTGTTAGTAAAATTTTTCTGCTTTTCTAGGATTTTACTTCCTCTCATTAATATATTATCTCACCCATTCACAAAGTTATTCAGTTAGGGCTTAGAATTGGACCTCATGTAGAACCACTAAATAAGCACCTGATGAATAAATGGATAATTAATAACTACAGAATTTGGTAATGTGATCATATATAAAGCAACATGGAATATCGCACTCCTATGCACCCAGACATCTCTTAAGTGGTGCTCCCTTTTCAGCTTTTATTATTCATCATATGCTCTCAAAACTTTATTTTTAAAAATGACAATAGCTAATTAACAAGGCCCCCCCTTCAATGTTGAATGTGCAGTGGAACCAGCTCCCCACATTTGCTCTCCTGTGTATTCCTGAATTCAAAGATATAAAATAGTCATATTAATAGGGTTTACTGCTATTATTAAATGGCCAATAGATGATAAAATCAGAAGCTAATTAATTAGACCTTTCTTCACTTTAATTTCTGTTATTCAGAGCAACCTTCTTCTTAGATTATAGACACCAAGATGCAAACAGTAAATGTAAAAATGTAAATTTGTTGGTTCTACTTATATTAAACATAAAGATTTCCAGGATTCAGATTTTAAAGGTCAAAAATACTTTCATATGTCATTTTTGACTTGCAAAAATGAATATTTAAAAAAAAAGATTCAAAAGATTGATTTAAAAATGCATCCTGAAAAAACATTCACTTTAGTATAGTGACTTATACATTTATAGAAATAATCAAAACATGCAAATATATTCATTTCTAGCAGCATGAATTGAGGGAATATAATGCCATTGACAGATACTCCAGTAAGATTACTTGTCATGTGCTATTATACTTGACAATGGAAATAAGATTTGTACATTTTTTAACTCACTAGTATTATAAACATATATAAGACTGCTTTTGCATTATTATTTATTATTACACCAGTTGTCCTGGTTTTTTACTTACCACATATTTATGATGATTACAATCTGTAAAATAATAGATTAATGATATCTACACATTAGATTATTAGAAAATGTAGAATATTTTAAAAATCAGAATATAATAACTTCATGACTTTAAAACAAGATAAGTATTAAATACATTTAGTAACATTTTGTTTTTCCTCTCTTCATTTGTAAAACATGCTGCAAAACATTCACTAAAGAATTTCTGTATTAACTCCCTTTGTAATACATAATTTAATGTGAGATTTAAACATTTAAATGGTCATATCAGAAATACAGTCTATGAAGAGACCAACTTATGCTGATCTTCTATAATTCATGGGACAAGTATTTAAAAGACACATACTTTAATATTTTACTTATTTTCAAAATAATGATGTAATTAATCATTATGACTAGACTATTATTTAAAACATTAAAAATCTTAAAAGACTATTTCAAATATAATGGCTTAGGTACAACTATATATTTTTTCAGATTCATGACATTGTATTACCAGCAAGGCTCATTTTTAAAATTTTTTCCAAGTAAGGTAAAATATGTTATAAATTTTAGTATAAAATTATGTCATGGTCATTTAAGAGAAAAAATTGTAAGTAAAAAGCACCTTGAAGCGTGAGTTGTTTAGATAGCTTTGGCGTAATATCAATTCCATTCTTCAGCCAGCCAAGCTGAGGGTTTGGTATGCCCTCTGCGTGGCACCTCAGGCTTGCAGTTACCCCAGGTTCCCTGGCCTGACTCTCTGGGTACACCCGGATGACTGGAGGAACTAAAAAAAAAAAAATGGAAAGAGAGTGACCAGTGATCTGTATTCAACATTTGATTTTCCAAAATAAAAATAGTAGTTTTATATTTTAAGATGTTACATATTTCTACAGATCTTAGTTTTCCAATTACATATCTACTAAAACATGCTGGTGTTCTTGGAGGAAGATTATTGTGAGACTGTGCCAGGGGAAAGGAGCTGACTGTGCAATACCTTGTTCCAATAGTTAAGGAAGTCCTCAAAAATTATAGAAACATACCAAAAAATTACAGAAACCAGTTTAAAGGGGCTCTCATATGCCAAAAAAGGAAATGTCTGAGCATCAGAATAATTATCAATTACAAGGAGTGTAAGGAATTAAATAAGACTCCATGAATTTGGTTATATAAATAAAGAAATGAATATGTAAATGGAAGAGAAGGGAAATTTCACCAAGGAAATGCAAGACTTTTATGTTGAACACCACAAAATGTGTTGAAAGAATTTATGGGAAATTGTAAATAAATAAGAAGTCATTTATTTATGGATTCAAAGAATTAATTGGTTAGATAATGAGAACTGGTAGGACTTGTTCATGACAATGCTACAAAATTGATCTACAGATAACATGTAACCCCTATCAAAATTCCATCTGTGTTTTTTGCAGAAATGGAAGGAGTTAATCGTTAGATTAATTAGAATCCTTGTAATAGGGAATCACATGGGGCCCCAAATAGCCAAAACAATCCTGAAGAAGAACAAAATTAGAGTTCTTATATCTCCCAATTATTGAACATACTGCAAAGCTACAGTAAGCAAAACAGTGTGAGACTGACATAAGGAGAAAAGCATAAATCTATGGAATAGAGTCGGGAGTGCAGAAATAAACCTACACATTTATGGTCAATTGATTTTTGACAAGGATGACAAGAAGTAGTCTTTCCAAGAGCTGATGCTGGAACGACCAGATATCCACATATAAAACAATGAACCTGAACCCCTACCTTGTGCCACATGTAAAAATTAACTCAGAATAAAATAAAGATCTAAATGTATGAAGTGAAACAATAAAACTATTGGAAGAAAACACAGGGGTAAATTTTTGACTTTATATTTGATCATGGTTTCTTAGCTATGATCCCGAAGTATAAGGAACAAATGAAAACTAGATAAATTGGACTTAATCAAATTTAAATTTGGGGTGCATCAAAGCACACTATTCATGAAAGTATAAATACAACTTACAGAGTAGGAAAAGATTTGCAAATTGTATCTGATAAGCAACAAGTATCCAGAACACATAATGAACTTTTACAACCAGCAACTAAAGGGCAAACATCTCCTTCTGAGCAGCAAAGAAAAACATCAATAAAGTGAAAAGACAACCTAAGGAATGGGAAAAAATATTGTATAATACACATATCTGATAAGGAGTTAATATCCAAAATGTACAAATAATTTATAAAACACAATAGAAAAAATAACCCAAAGAAAACATGGGCAAAGGACCTGAATAGACAATATCCATGGGAAGATACATAATGGCCAACAGGTACGTAACAGGGTGCTCAAAATCACTGATCATCAGGGAAATGCAAATCAAAACTACAATGAGATATCACTTCATATCTGCTCAGATGTCGGCTACAAAAAAGACAAGTGATAACAAATACTGGTAAGAATGTGGAACAAAGGGAACTCTTGTGCACTGTTGGTGGGAATTTAAACTGGTTCAGTCACTATGGAACACAATATGGAAGTTCCTCAAGAAAATAAAATAGACCTGAAGAAAAGTCAATAAATCCTCCCTTTCTACATAAATAAGCCTTAACTAATAGAGATTCCTTCTGAACTTTAGCCTCAATATTCTCACCAGCAAAAATGTGAGAATATTTTATTTATGTCCCCTGTTTTACTCTGATATGTGTCAAGTCTTTGGGTGTTAGAAAGTAATATCATCAACAGCTTATCAAAAGTGTAAATAATAATACATTCATGGCGGCAATAGAATTCTTGGGCTGCAACCCTTGTACCATGTTGATATAAAGATGAGTCACAGAGAGATTTAATCCCCAGGTCACACAATTTGTTAAAAGTCCAGAGGTACGGCTAAAATCCAGAGGGTTTTGACTCTGAGGCCAAAGCTCTTTACATTTCTTTCTGCCTCTAATCAACCTGGTCAATCTTGGTTTCTAATAGCCATTGCATTTTGCCAATAAGAAAGAGAATCTAATGGGTATTAAAAGCAAGTATATTCCAAATTTGACTGGTCAGGAATTCCTATAGCAAAAATTAAATAGAAAGAAAGAAAAGAAGGGAAGGGAAAAAGGAAGAAAGGATGGACAGACAGACTACCTTATGATCCAGCAATCCCACTTCCAGGCATATATCCGAAAGAAACAAAAGCATTATCTCAAGAGATATCTGCCCTCCCGTGTTCATGGCAGCATTACTCACAATAGCCAAGGAGTGAAAACAACCTAAATGTTCATCAGCAAATTAACAGATAAAGAAAATGTGGCATATATGTGTGACATATATATAAGTAACCTGGAAGGCATTAGGCTAAGTGAAATAAGTTGGACAGAAAAAAAACAAATGCTGTATAGTATCACTTATACATGGAATCTTTTTTTAAAATGTCAGACAAGTAGTGACTCTGTGGCATCGTACTACGCTGATAGGCAGTGACTGCCATGGGGTGTATGTGGAGGCTCTTGATAGTATGGGTGACTGTAGTAACCACAGTGTTGTTCATGTGAATCCTTCATAAGATTGTATATCAATGATACCTTAATTTAAAAAAAGTCAGACTCATAGAAACAGAGAGTAGAAAAGTTGTCGCCAGGGCTGGAAGGTGGGGGAAATAGGGAAAGATTGGTAAAAGGGTATAAAATGGTAATTATATAATAGATAAGGTCTGAAGATCTAATGTGTAACATGGTGATTATAGTTGGTAACACTGCATTGTCTAATTGAAGTTTGCTAAGAGAATAGAAACTAAATGTTCTCACAAGAAAAAACAAACATGTTGACTGCAACTTCAGAAAAGACCTAATACCAGGACCACCTGCTTAAGTGTTAATTTTTATTATCTCATTTTACTGTTACCTCACATCTCTATTTTCCTGTTATTTTTTCATAATATAATAAATGTTTACTGTTTTAAGCCAGTAAGTTTTAGGATAAATTATTATATACTTGTATATATGTACAAGTATATAATATTAGATTATCTAAATACAGTATTAAGATTCCAAATTGCAGTAGATACTTCTATGCGGACATTTTATTTATTTATTTATTTATTTATTTTGCTATCAGTAATGTACGATTACATGAGCAACATTATGGTTGCTAGACTCCCCCCTTTATCAAGTCCCCACCACATACCCCATTACAGTCACTGTCCATCAGCGTAGTAAGATGCTATAGAGTCACTACTTGTCTTCTCTGTTATATTGCCTTCCCCGGGTTCCCACCCCTACATTATATGTGGGCGACATTTATTTTATGATCAGTACCAGATAAGACACATATATGCATATATACATTTATATGCACATATCAATTAGTTTTATATATAAAGTTCCTTGATAGAAAATGGTTTTACCTTATTCAATCATTGTATCCCCATACATAGCTGATTGACTAGAGCTGTAGAACATGGGGAAGAAGTCCAGGGATTGTGTGTTACCAGTCAATCACATCTATTCCTTCACACTCACACTTTAGCATTTGCTATTTACAATGACCATGACAGAATACATACCCTGCATCTGCCTTAGTAAGACTGATTTGGTGAACAAGGAGAAACACTCCTGTTCTTTATCAGAGAAAGTTTTGCAGAAGTTAACTTAGCAAAAGACAATGGACAGAAATGTCTTGTTCACCTGGACCATCCTGCTCTTTGGTTAATGTATATACTTTGAACTACCTGATGTCTTTTATTTTCACCCATTAGAATGCCAGTCAAAAATGCAAGGTAAGTAGCCAATCTGATACACTCTTTGGGCCTCAAATCCAGACCAAAATTAATTTCACCACTCTTCTTTCTAGTGATTGGACAAGCTATTGTACATACAAATTTGATTAACTAATGAATAATACTTCTAGATTTACAGAAATTATAAAAACAATGCAAACCAAGAGACTAGTTGATGCTACCAGGTCAGGACTATAAATATGCCTCTTACCCTACTGCCTGGTTGTACTCTAGAGATCATATACTAGAATCATGCCAACCATAACACAGAGGCAAAGTGGGAAGAAGGGAGTTCTCAGAAAGATAAAAAAATCCTTTGAATCTGCAGCTGGGACTTTACCTTGTGTATTGCCTTTAATGGTTTCAGAGCAGAAAAAGAGTTCACTTCCAAAGCTCTAGAATTCTGTTATACCCTACCCACCCCTGAACATAAATATAGTTCAAAACACACACACACACACACACACACACACACATCCACGACAATGATGGGGAAAAGTCGAGATCCAATTTCTTTCCCTTTGATGATGATTTAAATGGTTTGTTTTGACATATCAAATACAATTCCAAAAATTGTTTTCATAATATTTCTGTACCTGCTTTCCAGGTGACACAGTGCATATGTTTAGGCTTTGATGTATATCAAAAAGCATAGAGTAGTTTTTGTAGATTTATTATAGAGGAAGTTCAAATAAATAACTTTTTAAAGAGATAACATTAATGTAATTTCAGCAAAACCACAGCACCTTAGGATCTGGAGTATAGAGACTCTCAAATACTCATATCTAATCTCTAATCTCTTAACAGACTAGGAGTTAGGAGATGAGCTTTATAGAAAACTGATTTACAGAGGGGGCCAAAATAGATAACGACTATCAATAAACATCTACTAAAAGAAAGTGTATTTTGCTATTTCTAGAACTTAAAGCCAAAGCAAGGATCACTGCATTATTTGGAAAATAAAATGATTGAGACAACTAAATGTATTTGAAAATTGGATCAAAAGAAAGCAAGCGAATCAACTCAATAATAGCAATAGAGTCTACATCATATATCTTAGAAAATTGAGATATGGGTTACCTATCTTGTTACTGCTTTTCCCCAAAGGACAACTTTTTAAATATGATGGTCAGTTTCCCCCTGCATTCCTAGCTTTATTTATTCTATATTTTATGCTTTATTGATATACTTGTGCATGATCTGAAATGAAAATGCAACAATAATCTTTGTCATATTGGACTTTTTATACCTAAGTAAATAATATATATCTTGAAAAAAAAATACTCTCAAACAATATGATTCTCATTTAGTATGTTGGTATCAAGTACTGATCTGAAAAATATCCCTTAACTCACATAGAATTGGAGGGTGAATGATTGGCATAACAACTCTTTAAACCTCAGTGACAAGCTACACATTTAAAAGTAGTTTATTTTTCCTGGGATATGTATTATGAAATATAAATGAGGATTGATGGCAGCCTGAATTAAAAAGTCAATAATCCTCCAGAGAACATTTCAAGCCATTTGTTGCAGTCACTTTTCGTTAGGAAGTGCACTTTATGAACTTGACTTGCCTTTCTACTGGCTGTGCATGAAAAGAGAAACTGATAAAGACCACCAGAGGGTTTTCACCTGGGATTCAGAGTCCAATTTGTGTGCATTACCATGGAAATATTTAAATAAGGCATCTAATATTTTAAACAAAAGGAGACATCTGCTGGTAAATGTCTACACATTGATCATGTCCTAATGACATTTGATGTCTCGCTAAAATAACTGAAGAAGCAGTTTAAACCAGGGGGCTTTACTTGATAGAATGTCATCAAAGAAAGCCAAATAGTATCAATATTAAATTATGTAATATGTGTGTACATACACTTACAAATATGTTAAATAGTTGAGATTATATATTATTTAATTTTCTTATATAAAACACAATCAAGTAAGTTTATTCACTTAAAATGGAAGAGATATGAGGACGTAAATATATGAATCTTAGTCCTGAATAAAGTTTAAGAAAAGCATCAAATCAAATTTGATAACTATTTAAGATAACAACTTACCAATAATCATTGAGCAACTTCTGAGTTTAGCGCACTGTGCTAGATGACTTTCACTCTCCATATCTCACATGCCCTGTTTTATATATTAACATGTCGAGTGAGTGTTACCTGAAATTAGCCAAATGGAACACTGGAAAATAAATGCATCGTTGTCCTATCTGCTGCTGATCACAAAATAAATGTCCCCACAGAAGTACCTACTGGAATTTGACTAATTGGAATATAAATATAAATTCTGAATTGGGCTTTTAGCAGTTATATATGGTATGCTTGAGAACCTTGAAAAATTGTATTTTAAAATGTAAAGGTCAAATAAATTATCTGCATATTTATAGCACTTGGGAAAGTATTAATAATTCATCTCAAATGGATATAACTTCTCAAGGGAACTTAACTACTTCTTTCTGTCACCTAGCTAAAATAAACAATATCACCATGTAACTACATTGAACTAATATAATTAAATTGTGCTTAATTATCTAATAGTTTTTAGATCATACAATATAATTAGCTGTCTATGGAAAACTAGTTGCTCTAAGGATACATATATGAGGCTAATACTTCTTAACTAGTTTATATAAAGTAGAAATGGAATAAGGGTTCTGATTTTAAAAACTATAAAATTTAGAAATCTAAAAGTAAATAAGCTATAGAAATAAAGTATAATTACTATAATTATATTTTGTTAACTGTTTCTGGAAATTTTAGGTCTACATGGAATCAGCTGTAAATATTTATTGGCTCAAAATCGTAAGTATTTAATAATAATCAATAGAAAACTGGATAAAGGTTAATCCTGGATATATTTCTCAAAAGTCCATAATATGTTCATTGTTTTAGAGTATGTCATTGCTTCCCTCAATATTAGGAGGGATCTAACAGAATCCTTTTAAACTAATAATCCTTTTAACCTAATACTAGAAAGCATCTAATGGAAATAAATACACGTCTCTAACACCAAACACCACTTCTTTTTGCCCTCAACTTTCATTCTATGGTCTTTAGAAATTGTGCATTGCCAGAAATATGAAAAGAGAATAACCTGGATTCTTTAACAGTTGATTTTTGAATTAGGAGGCAGAGATCAATGACCCAATATAGTTATTTTGCCTTAACTGAAGGCAAAAATGAATTTAAGGTGCATCATCAGAAAAATAATTAACACTGGATTTTTTTTCCTTTTCCTTGATGTCATTATCTTGTATTGTTTTGAAGGATTCTACCACTGCTCTTGCAAAAATTATTCACGCAGCTGCAACTGTTAGAAAAGGTTCTAAGAATGCTTGAGGGTAAGAATATAAATGTCTTTGAAGTAGTGCTGACTCACAGTGGCATCTGGATTGTTCTGTTTGTATTATGACTTCCTTTGTCATTAAAGCAACTTTCCTATGAAAAATTACAGACTGAGTTTAATAAATATTTTAAATGCTTCTGAGCTTGTCCAATGTATTTTGTCTCTGACATTATTAAAGCCATCAATTTCTCTTTAACTTTATCCCAAAGCAGTCTTTTTATATTCATGACTTTCACACTGCCTCTTGTCAATATTACAAAACTCTCTGATCACAGTATTGCAGCCTTCATAAAAGCAGAAAAGATACAACAAATGTTGGGGGCAAAATATAAATTAACAGCAGAATACTATGGTCATGAACTTTTGTGTTTTTTATTAGGTCTTCCTATTTATCCTACAGTATTGTAATAAATCACAACTTTTTAACCTATTTTGAAAGAGACTGAAGTTCATCCTAGTTTAATGAATTTAAATCTATTCTACTAATCCTTAAAGTTAGTGGACCTTTTAATCCCCAATTTCAAAGTCTCAAGAGCCACCATTTTTAAAAGTGCTCTTAGAAACACAAAACAGCAAAAGCATTTGAGGTGACTATTATAGGCTTTTCCTAAATCTATGAAAAAAACCCAAGAATTAATGAAAAAGAAAACAAATCTAATGGATGGCACATGATAGATGATATTTTTTTTTCTTAGACTTTATTTACTTTGGTTTAATATATACTTAATTTAAGGAGTTTGTCAGAAGACTTCAAATTAGTTATTTGAGGCAGGGACTGTGGAGTGGATAAAATAAACCCACCCAGTTTAAAAATTTGAATGTTTCTCTAACACTTACTCTATGCTCTAGGAGATAAAATATCCAATTTCTCTGATTCTCAATTTCCTCATTTGTAAAATCTGAACCCTTCCTAGGATTAAATGGATTAAAGGAAATAATGTATTCCAAATTCTGAACCCACTGCTAGACAACATCAGCAAGAAAATATTAGGTATTTAACTCACATACTTTGCTTTCTAGAAATCATGGCTTTTGCCAATTACATGCAGAATGAGTCTTAATAAGAGAAATGGCAACTGTATGTAATTTCAGTAGTCAACACCAATTGATTAGCAGAAATGGGCTTTTTGGAGATCTAAATTGAAAGTAGCCTAAACTTATATATGGGTTCAATTGGAAAATAAACTATAATCAATTAATCAGCAAAATATGCAAGGTCTAGAGAAAGGGAAATGGAAGCAAGATTTTCATTTTGCAAATCTGTTTAATGTTCAAGATGTAAATATAAACCCTATTAAATTCAATATATGAAGAAATTTATTCAAAGCTGGCTCTAAACAGATACTATTGTATCTTAAAAGCTCTTCCCAATTATATTTGCATCCCACTGGTCACATAACTACAAGTGTATATGTACCCTGTAAAAAAGGTAATTTTTGTGACTGGGAAGTAAAAATAAATTGCATTAGTTATAGCTTAAAAAGATAAGGAAAACATATATCACTCAATATAATATTAAAATATGATTTTGGAAGATTTTGGAAGGTTCATAACTTTTCTTACAGCTATTACTCTAGCTAGCCTTATCTTCCTCTACCATTTGTGTAAGAAATTAAAGAACTTTAATAACATATAAAACATATGGCATCAGACAGGTACTCAAGAGGCAGGTTTTAACTGTGTGATTTTGGGATAATTACTCCAACTCTTTCAGTGCCTATATCTTCATTTGAAAAGTAAACATTATGATGAAATAATGTGTTATGGCACTCTAAAATACAAAATGCCTTGCAGATAGGGTATGATAATATTGTTGGTGCAGATGCTGGTGAAAATCTTTTCAGTAGAGCAGATGAAGAAAATTACAAATATTAAAAGATTTTGTTCCAGGATTTTCTTATTGCAAACTAATTAATATAAAAAGAAAAAATATATAGGTCTAGAGGGCTAAATTCATTTATAGTCATATACTTAGCCAGTCTAAAATTCCATGAAAGAGGTACTTGTTTGTTATTTTGAGTTGAACTTGAACTATTGTGAAAAGTTTCTCAAGAAGCAATCTAGTTAACCTTAGAACAATTTTTATATATGTTAACATATTAAGGACTATAAATATAATTTCCTACTTTTCGAAAAGACAGCAGAAAACTTTATGATCAAACATTGTTTTATCTATACTTTGGCTAATGATATCTGTTAAAAGAAATCCTTAACTTTTAAAACTACAAATAACACTGTATCCTTAAAAATTATGTAAGATTCATACTAAGCATAATGATTATTAAACAGAGAAAATACATGACTATTTCTTATTAAAACAATTTATTTAAATTTTCACCATTTTCATTGTTAAGTTGACTAGAATTTTTAAGTTTTTTAATCTGTAAACAATATTTCATGATAAGCTTGCTAACTTCAAGCAGAGGAGAATTATGCTATTTTAGACTTAAAGCATTTAATAATTTTCAGAATATCCCCTAACTTAATGGACATTGTCACAAGGTTTTTTTCCCATAATCAGAACCTATTAGTTTAATCTTACAGAAGCATGATCAATATCTATCTCTGCTTCATGTAATCACGGAGCACATGAGACCAATCAGAATTTGAGGCCCAGTTTCAATGTGTACAGGCACATGTACTTTGAAACCTCTTAAACTTTCTGAGTATTGGTTTCTTCAATCATAAAATTAGCATAGTAATAATTATTATCTCCAAGGAGTTTTGAAAGACAACAAAAGAGATCATGTATATAGAAAAATCATTAAAAGTGCTGAAAATAGACATTACTAATTCAGGTTGACTGAATTTCTTCTATACTACTGATTTCTTAATGTACTGCATATTTATTATTAAAACTATGGAGAAGCATATAAAATATTATCTCCTTCACCACAGATTTCTGAAATGACCAGTTTTAATCTTTCAAAGTACCTAACCTTTTTCCTCTATCTTTATACAACACCTATGTATTACTTTGGATTATTTTTTCATTTTAGGTATATTTTAGAACAATATATGCAAATTAGCTCATTATTTTAATAGATTAATATTTCATAGCATGGGTATATGATAATTTATTCATAAATTTTAATATAGATGATTCAGGAGGCACAGTTTTATACTATTATATATAATTGTGCACAAAAATAACTATTTACATACTGTTCCTTTCTCATTTTTTAGATTAGCTGAATCAAAGAAGAATTGCTACATTAAAAAGTACATGCGTTTCAAATTGGATGCTGGATTACTCTGCTGTGTTTTGTAGGAATCCCTTCTTCCAAAACTAACCAATGGATGAGAAGGTCCATTTTTCAGAAACTCATCTGAAATACATAGTATTGTTTTAATTAAGCAAACATTCCTAATTTTAAATAAATTGAATCTCATTGCTATTGGGTATGTTTTCTCATATTCACTAGCTATTTTGGTTTCTTCCCTGAATGACCTGTTTATAGCTTTAACCCATTTTTTCTTGTTAATATATAGACATACTTATTCAACTAGAGAAATTTAAAACTACTTGTAAATTTGTAAATATGATGTCATTTTTCTCTTATTTGTGATAATAGGTAAGTATTTTACCTAGTTTATTTATTCTGGATAATTGCAATACAGAATACTTTTAATGCAATCTATTAAACATCTATTTTATAACAACTGGATTTTTTGCCTTGATAAAGAACTCACACACACCATCATCCACAGTTACATAAATATTGTGCTAAATAATGAACTCCCAATATTTTCTTTTTAACACAATTATATTTAGGATTAGATTCAATTTAGTTTCCCATCCAATTTCCAGTTAGATTTTTTAAAATTTTTATATAATTGTGAAGAAACAATTTTCTTTCAGTTATGTTGATTACTTTTTTACACATCACCCAATAATAATAAAGCAATATATTCTATATAATTTGATATTCTTTCTTCATCATACATAATATATAATAATTTTTCAATCACTACATCTTTTGCATATATTTTATATGCTTAGTTTTATTTTCTACATCATATGTACATGTATATATTTTCATACCTAAAGTTAATTTATACATATACTGATTACATCTCTTCCTGGCCTTCCCCAGCCTTATCCTCTTATTGGAAGGAAGGAAAGACAGAAAGAGAAAAAAAAAAAAAGAGAAGATGTAGGGAGGAAGAATAAAGAGAAGAAACAAAGAGGAACAGAAAGAAAAACAGACCGTTGGAATTTTGACTGAATTGGAATTAAGCTTATAATTAAAGTAGGTGTGCAATTATTTTAACATAAGGTATCTCCCAATCTTGGAACATGGTATATTTTACATTTATTTATATTGATTTTTTAAGTCTTTCAATTTGGAATCTGAATTTTTCCTACTATTTTCCTTGAACACTTTCTTTTCTTGCTATTAATAGGAAATGTGTATTTTATATATATTAATAATAGGTGTTTATGAACTCTAGTTTTCTTTTTCTTTCTTTCTTTTTCTTTAATTAAACAACTTTTTGATTTTGATTTCTAGGGTTTCAAAGGTAAACTATCATATCATCTGTAAATATATATAAAGAACTCTCTGTTTTGTAACATTTGTGTTTTTAAACTCCAAAACAATTTGAATAATAATGGAGATGGATGATAAATGACAGCCCTATTTTCTTTTAATGTTAAAGGAAATGTCTGTTATATTATTTAGCATTTTAAAAATCAGCATTGTAAGGTACAGCCTGATTCCTTTGATACGTAATTCAGAACTTTTGAGAACAGCATATTAATTTTATCAGGTATTTTTCAGCATCAACTATTCTAAAGGTTTTTTAAAGCCACTCTCATTATAGTCAAATATATCATTAAATATAGATAAAGGGAAAGCACTAATGCTATAGCCATCCAGGCATCTGTCTAATCTAAACACAACATATATATCTCAAACATACACATTAGGTTATTAAAATCTTACTTATTTTTGCTTAGACTTTATTCAGTTCAACTGTCAAATTATTTTTTCTTTAAACATAAAGTCTTCATTATTGTGATAGTTTTATCAAGGAATACTTTTTTACACAGCTTGATGCAATTTTTTTCTATACATTAGACATAAAAGATTTTGATTCTTCTATGTTCTTCATATGTTCTTTACTATGGGAAGATATTTCTTTATTCGAGCCAATGAGTTTAGCATAAATAAAATTTTAGCAAATACAAATATACTATTATTGATTTAATCTAATTTATTTTCTATATTTGTATTGACTAATCAGTTTATTATCAATATATTTTCATTTCTTTTTAAGTATTTTTTGCAAATATCACATGATTTTTTTACCCCATCTTTCAATTTGATGCAGAAATTCAACACACATATATCAATTATGATGTATTTGTTCCAAATTTCCCATATTATTTCATACTTGTATTATACTTGTATTATTCCTCTTTTTTTGACATTTTCTGGCTTATATTGCACTGATAAATTCCCTTGTATTCCTTCCTCTTCAATTCTGCTATTTTAAATTACCATTATTAACTGACATATGAAAACCTTATTTCTTAAACTATATCCAAGAATTAAAACAGTTACTCCCAAATCAAAATATGAGACCGTCTCTATCTGAAATAGTTTTAGAATTTCTTAGCATCCTCACTTCTTTTTTGCCTCCCACATCCACTCCTAAACCTGGAAAAAATGAAAAAGTTCTAGCAAAGTCTCTGACTCAATCCCATGATAGAGTGAGGGATCCTTTTATTTTCCTAACCTTTAGGGATTAAAATTTAGAGATCTGCAAGTTGTCTGAGGCAGAAGCAAATATGTGACTGCAGAAGAGGTAGTTCAATTTGTAATTACACAAATTTGTTTCATCCCTGCCATCCCTTGCTACTTATAAGGTCATATTCATAGATGGAAACTTCTATTTCTCTTTTCCTTTTTTGTTAATGTTAATATATTATCCTTCTGCCATAAAATTATTATTGACTT
Organism: Manis pentadactyla; assembly: GCF_030020395.1. Taxonomy (NCBI): domain Eukaryota; kingdom Metazoa; phylum Chordata; class Mammalia; order Pholidota; family Manidae; genus Manis; species Manis pentadactyla. The sequence continues at coordinate 35,099,645 of NC_080019.1, forward strand.
ACACCTCATACCTTATAAAAAAATTAACTCAAAAAGGATTGTAAACAGAACTGTAGAAAGTAAAATTATAAAACTTTTAGGAAAACACAAAGGAAAAATTCTTTACTATCTAGCACTTAACAAAGGATATTCTTAGATTTTGACACAAAAGCACTGTCTGTCCATAAAAGGAAAAATCGGTAGATTGGACTTCACCAAAATTAAATCCCTTTGCTTTAGAAAAGACCCGTGACATGGATTAAAAGACAAACTACAGACTGGGAGAATAACAAAAGACTAGTACCTAGAATATCTAAAGAACTATAAAAACTCAACAGTATAAAACAGTAATGAAATTAGAAAAGATATGAGAGGTCAAAAGACATGAAAGGACATTTTACTGAAGACATACAAATACTCACATGAAAAGATTTTGACTTCACTGGCCATTAGGTAAATGCAAATTTATTTATCAAATGTCAGTTTGTCATTAATAAGACAATAAGGTATCACTACTGTCATAATGGCTAAAATAAAAATAGTCATAATGCCAGATGCTAGCTAGGATGCAAAGGAACTGAGTCACTCATCATTGCTAGTAATAGTGTAATATGGTAAAATACTCTTGTTAGATTCCAAAAAAAAAACATAATACAATTTAGTAATTAAAATCCTGAGTATTTATCCCAGGGAAATGAATTTTTGTGTTTATATAAAAACCTATATATGAATATTTTTGAAGATTTATTTGTGCTAGACAATAACTGGGGTCAGCTTAGATGTCTGGCAACAGATAAATGGTTAAACAAACTGGTATATTCATACCATGGAAAATCATTCAACAATATAAAGGAACAAACTATTGATACACATAACAATTAATAGAAGTTATCTCTTAAGCTAACATCATGTTCTATTCAAAACTGATATGCTTCCTATAAGTTTATTTGCAAATAAAGTTGCCACCATATATCTAGCCAACTTAGAAAACTGGGAGTCATCTGGTTGCGACTTGCCCCTTTAACTCACCAGCAACCCTCTACACCAATCTACAATATAATTACTTAGTACAAGACATTTATTCCTAATTTTCTCTCAATTTTACCTCCTCTAACTACCTTAAGTCTGATGAGAAATTTCACTATTTCTAGCCTTTGTTAATGTAAAATCTGTTGCCTGCTTTACTTTCCCACATCCCTGCTCAAATCCATTCTCCACAACACTGCCAAATTATTTTAAGTATGATGTTGCATCTAATCTACTCAAAATCCTTTATTACATCACCCCCCTTTTTTCAGAAGAATATCCAAGCACTTAACATAAAATGTCTATTATGTGGTCTGCACTTGCCTCTCAACTATCTATAACTTACCATAGCTTCTGAAATACCTTTATCCATGTTTCTGAATTACCACGTGTTCCTTTCTTTCTCCTCCTGCTCCTCTTCCCCTATTTTTTCTTCCTCCCTTCTCTGCTTCCCTCCCTTCTACTATCTCATTCACGGACATTCGTCTGCCTTCTATTTCTCTTCCCTTTTATTTTCCTTCTCCTTTCCTTCATACTCCTTTTTCTTTTTCTTCATCCTCCTCCCCATATTATTCATGTTTTAGTTGTAAAAATTTCACCCTTACCTTCATTCTTATTTTTAAACATACAATACATTCACATGATTGAAAACTCAAAAGATACAAAAAATATACTGCAAAACATCTCCCTCTCATCTCTATTTTCCAGTTATTGAGTTACCCTTTCTCCAAAAACAACTAACAAATGTTATCAGTTTCTCATGCATTGACAGATATTACATATACATGTATAGATACACATATAGATACACATATGATACATTTTATATATATGTATAAGTATGCATATACATTATATATATGTATAATTACATACATTTTATGTAGATTCTACCTATCTACCTACCTCTCTCTCTATCTACCTAACCCACCTAGATTTGGTACAGGAATTTGACCTTACACAATTTAATGGTATGAACTGGATAAACAGCTTCTGGCAGGCTGTTGTCTTCCTGTCTGATTCTGGAGCCTAAAATCCACAGGGCAGACAATTAAGAAAGAAAGATAGATGTAACATGTGAGAATAGACTAATTCATAGAAATAGAAAGTAGAGTTGTGGTTTCCAGGGACTGGAGTGTTGAGGTAAATGCCAAGTGACCACTAATTGGTACAGGGTTGCTTTTTGAGGTGGTGAAATGTTCTGGAATTAGATAGTAATGACGGTTGTACAACTCTGGGAATATACCAAAAACACACTAAATAGTACACTGTAAAAGGCATTTTATGAGAGTTTTATGAGAATTATAGGTCAAAAAATACAAAGCAAAAACAATGAAAGGGAGAACAGTGAGTATAGTATGTTATCATTTGTGTGAAGAAAAAGTAAACAAAAAAATAGTGGTTTCATTTCTCAACTTCACTAGGCTGAACTACATATCCAAGAATTCCCTCTTGTGTGTTTCCAGTTAGGGTGACTGGTAAGAGTTATTTAATTTTAATTTTTTCCAAGGTTTATATGGAAGTAAAGTGAAACCATGTTTGGACACTGGGGTCACTGTGTAATTCACAGCCCCCACATTCAGACGCTCATCTGGGCTTCCAGTCATCAGTGTGGGCTGGCAGGCAGGCCTGCAACTGCTCCACCCTCCCTTCAGTTTTGTCAGTTCTTGAGCAGGCATGCATTTGGTTTTGTAGAAAAGAGAGCCAGAATCTCAGGACACTTAACTCATCGAGGTTGGAGGCAGGGAGAACTGACATGGGAACCAGGCCAGTCTTGTGGATTCAGTTCATGCTCACAGGTTTGTATTTTTCCTTGCTAGTCTCCCAATTTACACCCATTTTCCTTTCTCTAGTTCTCTCAGTTCTGTTCCACTGACCTAGCCTATACCAGTATCACACTGTCTTGAATGTTATAGCTTTATAGTCCCATTCATATTTTGCTTATCATAGATTTCTCTGTTTATTATATCTGACCAATGGCAGCAGTCTTTCTGCAGAAAGCGGAGCCTGTATTTAATATATGGGAGGCCAGACTGGCATCAAGTATGACAGAACGCTCCTCAAAGAATATTATTTATTGATCATTGGGTTATCAGCATTCAGCAAAGTATAAATAGTTATAGTTAAAAAATAGATAAAATTACATATGTGTGTGTAAGTGAATGAATGAGAGTTTGATGTCAGGTCCATGTTCTAATGGCCACCATCATGACATGCCAGTGTTGACCCTGATACACCTCAGCCTCCATGTTAGTACCCACAGTAAGGTTGTTCTTGCTTTTACTGTTTCTGTTCTTGTCAATAACATTGCTTCCTCTGCTGCCCCTGTTAACGCTCTGGCATGTGTCTCCTGCAACACATAATCTGACCAAACCCTGAGGTCAGTGGATGTTATCAATGCTTTCTGATCCTTTCTTCTCTGCAGTCTTGTCCTTTAATTAGCATTTATTTTTAAAAATCTAACTCTCCTTAACTATTCATTATCACCTTGATGATTTGGCCAGACAGCACACAAATACACACAGCACCTAGGTGTGTGTAGCAACTTTGGAAAAATTAAAGATGCAATTTTACTTAATTGGTTACTTGAATAACCAATCTAATTTAGGAGTCCATTAGCACATATAATCAAACAAAAATTAAAAAGAAAAAGAAATATTAAAATAGTCATACTAGTGTGTAAAAAGGTTAGTATGCTAATTTTTACATGTTAAATTATTCTCTGCATATTAAAATAGAATGAATGAAAAAGAGACACCATTTAAGTATTCATTGGTTAAACTTTTCAGCAGAAAATAAGTTTTTGATATTTAATTTTATTCAGTGATTAAATTTATTGTTACTTGAATGAAAACTTAATAAAACTTAAACCAGTAGCCAAAATTTATTATCAGAAGTATCACATTGTTAAATACATATCTATGTATATTCATATGTATATACACTTATATAAATATATGTGTATATACAAACACACATATATTATTTTTAGCAGTTTTCAGTATTTGATGTGACATAATAATTTAATATAATATGATAATTTAATATATAAGTTATCATTAGTTTGGAAATACATTCCTTTTATAAAGTCTTAATTGTTCTTACTTAAGAATAAACTGTAGTTTTCAGTTTTATCAATAGATGGCACTACTATTTACCATATTTTTTATTACACAATAACAAAATATTTGCTAAAATGTTCAGTAGATTAAATAATACACATTTCTTCCTTCTAAAAAACATGTTTTCAAAAAAATTTATTTTCTTTATACAGTGATGCATCACCTTAAAAGTTCACTTTCAAATGTGATACTTAGAATTTTTTTATATATGGTAGTTACTGTAAAATGCAGTTATCATCCACAACAGTTCCCAGATACTTTTTAAGAAATATTTTCTTCTTATTATTTTTAAACTCATTCTGATGTGAAATGTTTTTGAGGAGGAGCACCGCTGTAACTGTTAGAGTGGTCCTACCGCAGAGCGCTCTGCTTGCTTATTACTTGCTTTTATTTTGAAATAATCAGTGGTCTTAAATGAAAAAATGATTTGAAGGAAGCTCTTAAAATGTACTGCAGATATTATCCATTAATAATGACAGCACTATTGATAGTCACAAATGATATATTTTTCAATTGTTAACCATTACACAGCTATATGACAGACAATATCATCTGTATTTTGTCATGAAACATACTCCCAAGTCACTTTTACACATGCCAGTGAATAGCAAACTTTCTACTCACCCTCTGGCAAAGCTTGTTTAAACTAATTTGTGTTAGCTGGAAATGTGGAGCCAGAAGCAAACAAGAGCCTCTCAGGCTACCTTATGAACAGTAAAATAATCAGAGTCTTCCAATCCATACTGATTTCTCATTTTCTTTTGGTATCTTGTCTGTCATCATCACCACATTCCTCAGAATTGGCACTAACAACGTCTTTTAGTGATTGATCAGTATGGAGTCTTTATTTGCATTAAACTTTTGGAAGTTTGCTAATCAATAATCTCAACGAAATTGAAACTCCTTTATAAGTAATATAGTCTCAATAAACACATTGAAATAAATATGTAGGTAGGTTTTTGAGGGAAAAAATGCTCTTTGCATGACCACATCTTCCTTCCTGACTCATCTAAAATTCTTAATCTACATGAATGGTGATCCTATTATGAGGAAACTTAAACAAGCTAGAATGTGTCCTTGACCCATTTTGAAAGAGTTATTTTTATGTACTTCATACACAATGTTTGGAATTGTCTGACACCTTGAATTTCAAAATGCTTTATGGGTAGGAGATATGTCCTTGCTTATGCAGCACAAAATCCTATTAATGACCTAACCTGCTGTGAGATTAGTCGAGGCACCGATTTCATTACTGTGAGGGTACTATATATTGAGACACAAAAACCACGATTATATGTAGAGTGGCCAACTTTCACTAGTTCACAGGCCGTTTAGTTGATTATTTTTAGTATATTAAAAGGTTTCCGATTCAACAGGCAAAATAGATTAACATAGATTTGCTTCCTAATTAGTATTTGCAAAATACAAAATTAAGCTATAAAGAAAGCATTTATGAACTGTAACTCTTGTTCTTTAGGTATCTAATTATAAGACTACACATACATTAAAAACCTAAAGGAAAGGTGGTGTGTGAATCAAATTAATTAGTTCTAAAGAAGAGTCAGCTAATACAGGAAGGCTCAGATAGAAGAGATTACTGCTGGCTGCAGTGTTCACTGATATATTCATTTGGAACATGGAACAGGAACTGAGCTTCAGAAATGGATCTCACTTAGGCCAGAGAAAATGAGAGCTGCACCCACACCAGCGCCCATACCTTGCTGGCTTTAAGGGTTAATGTGCTACAGAAGCAAACTGTGCTGAGAAAGGAATGAGTAATGAATAGTAAAAATCATGTAAATGAATTATATTAATAACTCACAAGCAAAAGAAAAGCATAAAAAGGTATTAATTTGGTGAACTCATAAAAGCCTACATACAGAATGTGAAAATGTAATTTTATATTTACCCAAAGACCCAGAACACAGCATACTATTGACGGAATTACTGTTACAAATGATGTTCTGTTTCACTGTAAAATTAATTCCTAAAATGTTCTTTCCATTTGGTGAAGTCTAAAAATGACACAGGCATCAAATAATTAAACCAAATTTACTGATATACTGTTTGGCACAAAAGTGTATAAATTGCATAAAATTTAGTTTAATGAATATAGTCATGACTTGTCATACCACCTGAATTATACTAAGCTATTGTTTTCCAATTTTAAAATGTTTACTATTTCAAACTGAACTACAATTTAAGCATAATATGGAGGAAATAATGACAAACAATCCACATCAAATGAAAATTTTAAGAAAATACCGTCACCAATAACAGTAAAACAACACTGGGAAAGAAATGAACATATTCATTAATTTAAATGAAGTAAAATTTATTTTTAGAACATATGGATTAACAAGTAAACATGCAACTTGCAAAAGGTGCTTAAAATCTAATTAAGCTATCTGGAGAGTTCCTTCATGTTAAATCTTTAAGATCAAATAAGCCTCATTATCACATTAACCTTCTTTCCACTCTCTTGTTATACAAGTGTCATTACATTAATTAGTCATTATACTGTTCTTTAAGTGCTGGCCACCACACAAGTGTTTTGTAACATTACCCAGTACTTGTGTACATAGAAGTAGTCTATGAAATATCACTCCTATCAGCCTGTGTAAAATAGTCTAGTAGACCATGTCATGCTAATTCACAAAAGCATGTAGATGGAATCAGATTATGGCGTTATGAAGAAAAATAATTTTGCATTATTAAAAAACAAGATTCGGTACATTGATATACATAAAACCACCTAAATATACTCACTTACACCATCAAAGTATTGTTGCTAAGTGTATTTAGGTCTGAGTCAATTGCAGATGAATACAAAACAATAGTTTCTGAGAATGAGTCATCTACTCTAGAGATTTGCTCCCTTTAACAAAAGGCTCCACAGACCTCTTAGATGCATTTGGAGGACTGGATCTCCTCCCAGCCCTTACCAAGTCCACAAGGGGCAGGCGGAAGAAAACATCTGCTTCGTTTGTATTATGAGGAAGACTGAGCCTATTCAGCTCCCCCATCTCAATTTTGGGTCTGCCTGCAAAGAGGGTATGTCTCGTTCTGCTCTCTTGGCAAAATCAATGGTATCCACTCTGCTTCTGTGTGCTGAGGTCTATTGCAATGCTCATGATTTGGATAAATCAAATCAATGCAATTAAAAAATTAAATAAATAACATTCTCTAAGCAGCTTTTCCAAGATACAAATAATATTTTGCCCTTTATATGATTCACTACCTCATCTTTTTTTCAATTGCTTCTCAATGACAAGATCAGGAGAGGAAGACAATGGTGTTATTTACTGATAGCCTAAATGCTCAACATTTGATGCTCTAGGAAACCTTACGAAATCCAGAGTATGGCTGACACAATAACACTAGGAGAAATCACAGTTTTTGAAATGACTCCAGTGGGTAACTTAGCTCTGGAGGCAGCTGACTATATATACATAAATGAATAGGCAGAAAGTCCGTTTCTATATGCTGCAGCCTCAGCAGGTGGCATCAGGGCTCAAGGGTTAATAATATGGAATAATTAGGCTTGATCCTTTTTTCCCCATAAGTGAGTGGGTGTGTTTATGCATGCAGAGCTGTGTCTAGCAAGTACAGACTTTAGGAAGCTGGTATTCCTGTGAATGGGCTGTCGGAGTTCAACTTTGAATTGCACAGGTGCACTTTGTTACTTCAACCAAGGCTGAATCAGGGGTAGGTCCTTCTTTACGTATCAGTAAGTGGCTTTTGCTGTGTTTCTCAACCATATCTGTAGGCAGCATTTTTGTATTGTTTTCCCTAATGCACAGGCAACTGATTTCCATTAGTATTACAAAGCACTAGTATAGGTTATTGCTTTAAATTATTAGCAGCAGCCCTACGTAGGCAGTACTACACTGACTACACAAATCCCCTGAACCACCTCTAGTTACAAAGAAGGGGTCTGCAGGGTTATTCTGTAAAGAGAGGCTTGTCCACAGGCTCACAAGTCACAAGCAGCAGCCCACTGCTCTATGGTAACCAGTTCTCCAGTTTTCTTATTTCTGTAAGCTCTGATCATGGCTTTAGATTGCAGAGATCTACAATGTATCTTCACCCCCCAAAAAGATTATCTATTTTATTAATAAACACATACAAAGTAAAAAATATCTATTCTTTTTTTTACAAAGAAATAAATCTCAAGGGCTGGATAGAGAAACAACTCAATGAAAGCACTGCAAACTTAAAGCCTAAAACAGCAATTAAATTTCCAGAGCTCCACTGTCTCTAAGAATTAGGTTTCCTCAGGAGGTCAAAGAGGAACTGACGTGGTTTAAAAATAATTTTCCATCAGTAATAGTAAATGAAAACAAAATGAAGGAAGAAAGACTTGTTAAACTGGAGAAAGAGAGATTTAATTGGAAAACATCTTAGAGGACAGAGGAGCTGGACATGAAAAGGAAAATTAGGTCTTGGATTGCACACACACACACACACACACACATATACACACAAAAACACATACACACATATACATACCTACACACATGCATACACACACATACACACACACATACCATGGGGAGGTGGTCCTTTAAAACAGTATCATTAAAAACTGTGGAAATGTTTTAATTGTAGAATAAAACCACAGATAGTCCCCAGCAATCTACAGTAAAGGAGAGTGGAAAAATCTCAGAGAGCAGACTAGAGTGATTCTTCAAAGGGATCCCAAACCAGGAACTAATGAGAAAAATTTATTCATCTATTGTGCATTCATTCAGCAAATATATACTTAGTCATAACTATATGAATAGCACTGTTCTATTCACTGAAAAGTAGAGGAGGTGCAATCTCCACCAGTGAAGGAAAACCAAAAATAAACTGTAAACATATTAAATAAGTAATTTATTTAATTAAAACTAAGGTGCTATTATTTAGATACCACTAACAAAGAAATAAAAGCTGCTGATTTAATATAAACATTGCTTTTTATAACCATACTCATAGAATGTATCTGTATTTCAAAGATGTTAAAATATAAGGGGAAAAGCCTGTGCAAACAGTATGTTAGGATATATGCAATTTATTAGAAGATAATAGCACTATCAGTAAATAAAGTTGAGAGGGACACCAAGTGTGGGAAGGTGGGGACTAGTAATAATTTTAAGTTGTATAGTCTACATAACTTCATTGAGAAAGGGACATTTAACCAAAGAGTCAAAAGAGGTTGGATCTGAGCCTTGTGAGGATTTGGGAAGTGTCTTCAGGCATAGGAAATAGCCAACTGTTAAGGCTTGTTATATTCAAGTACAAAAAGGAGGTGAGCAATAAGGGCTTGTTGGGTTGAGTTTTGAGCAGGGAGAAGAGCAGGATAGGCAAATAGGATCATGTCTGGGCTTAGGTTAGATATTGTTGTAATGCAAGAATAAACTTTGGGTGGAATTACTCAAAAAATAAGAACATTTATGGTTTTGAAGGGCATTTGAAAGACTGGCTTCTAATCTAAGTGGCATAGGGGGCCACTATAGGATTTGAAGCAAGGATCTGATGAGGACCTGACCTCATCAATGTGCAGTTGGGGATACACAAAATGAGGAATTTACGGGGATACACAAAAATTCCTTAGACCTCTACCAAGTGTTTACACAAATTGTCGGGGGAAAAGTGTTAGAAAGACAGAAGAGTCATATCAAATTCTCATGGCTTCCCTTGGATATATTTCAAAGTGACCGTTACTGCAGGTGGTCATGAAGCTATCATCTGCTCTTGAGGGCACCTGACTGCTCTATGGAATTAAAACTCTGAGGGAAGATACAGCCACGATGAAACATTCCAAAGGACTCCAGGCAAGACAATGAAGGATCATGTCTGGGCATAGGTTAGATATTGTTCTAATGAAAGAATAACCTTTGGGTGGAATTACTCAAATCAGTAAAGAGAAGGTGGGAAATACTTGTTTGAACTATGAATGCTTTTGGCAGACTCAGATGCAGTATTCACTAGAGAGATACATGAAAATGTTTAGGCCAGAAAGCAGAAAGCAATAAAAAAGAAGGAAGACACTTATTTCTAGCACACTGCCCTGCCAAAGGGAAAAAGAAAAGATTCCAAATTAAGAAGATGGTTGAAGTGACTGAACCTTCCTGAAAGAAATAATGGAACAAGTAAGAGAAAGAGAGCATAAAAGCAGGAGAGAATGTAGCAAAAATAAATACGGCACAAGGTGGAGAATGTTCTAAACTGAGGAAATGACACATTGTGGATTTCCTGGTGAGGTATATGTCTGCAGTATCCCCTGGATGGATGATATTCAGAAATGTTAATCTTAATTTTAGTTTCAGAATCAGCTAATGGATATATCCCACTTGAAGCAACGTGGGGCCCTGGTGAAATCTCTATGGGCCTGATTTCACGAATCCAAGTAATTTCATTGTGGCACTGGGTCCAAAATGCCTTGCACAAGAAAGAATATGATTGTCTTAAATGTTTTCTGGAGGAGGTGGCACTCTGTTTGGTTTGATCTTTCTCCTAGAAAATTTATAAGCATTCATTCTTGTGGAAAATTCAGGCTAGGTGCACACTAAAAGCATCCCCTCTTCTTTCTGAGTCCAGACCTGGCTGACCTCTCCCGAAGTCCCTTACAACAGAAACACTCAATGTGAGTCTTAGCAGGTAGGCAAAAGTGCTGTCTGCTGCTACAAGGCCTGCCCCATGAAACCTTCTACACAGTCCTTCACACTTTGTCTTTTCTGTTGTCTGGAAAAAGACACAGAATGTAAGTGCAGGAACTCCAAGATCTCAGAGGGAAATGATTCTGAAACTATTCGTGATGGGGATTTTTTGTTCTTTCTTCAATTACCAGTTGAATTGAAGTTCTTTCTACAATTACCATAAAATAAGATCCCTTACATAGATAACGTAGCAATATGAAATTAGTATTAAGTTTATTTAAATCTTACTCATAATGTCTATACTTTATCTCATGGAAAGGCAACAAGTAGTTCACAAACTGGAACAAGGACATGGAGCATCATTGTCTTCCATGATATTGTGGTCTCTCGATAGAAGGATCCTGGATCACTGAATGACTGCATGAAACACAGCCCCTTTACCAGTCCACCATTGGACTCCAGTAGAAATGAGAAATAAACTGACCAATAAAGGTAGGGGTTGGCTAAACTGCTGTAATAAATAGCAACAATACAGTCAGTGGCTTAAATAAGATATAAATCTTATTATGTGGTTAAGAAGTGGTATGCTGGCTTGATAGTGTGAACAGGAGTTAAGCTGTTATAACAGAGACGTGAATACAGTGGCTTAAACAACATATGACCCCTTGTGGATGGACAAAGAACAATTTGGTAACTTGCTCTTGTTGCCTGACCCAGAGTATTGGTGGTGCCCTATTGCTGCTATTACAGATCACCATAGATTTAGTGGTTTAAAGCATCACAGATTTATTCTCTTACACTTTCAGAGGCTAAAAGTCCAAAAGCAGTTTTGCATTTTATAATCAGGTGAAAATCTGTTTCATTGCAGTTTCTAGCTTCATGGGGCCACCTGAATTTCTTGGGCTATGATCCACTTTGCAAATCATTCCAACTACTTGCTTGTATGATCATAACTCCTACTTCCTTCATTGGCTTTCTTGTCTCCCTTGAATGAGTACCTTCATATTTAGAGGCTACCTGGAAATATCCCCGTCTCAAGACCCTTAATTTAATCACATATTTATGTCTCCTTTGCTACAGAAGGTAACAGTCACAAGACAACATTATTCAGCCTAGCACACCCAGGTGTCTTCCACCTTTTCCTCCACTAACTTCAAACCATGGCTTTCCTTCTCCAAACTGCAAATAGTTCCTCCAGCTGCTACCATCAGACCCATATTCCAACAAAGAGAAGCAGGGAAAAAGAGAAGGGAGGGTACATATCATTCCTTTTATGGCCAAAATCCAGACAAGCAAATACATTAGTTATTCACGCACTCCGCTGGACAGCACCTAACTTCAAAAGGATCTAGAGAAGGTAATTTTAGGTGGGTGGGCATGAAACTGGCTAAAATTTGGCCTCATATTACTAAAGAAAAATGTAGAGAATTATTTGGTGGGTAACAAAGTCTTTTCTTCACACATAGTGACAAGATTAACCTATTTTTGGATGATTAGAATAAATTAAATGTAAGTTCTTTAACTTGGAGCAATTGCTTTTATCTTGACACATCCAAAATAAATCTTTGCTGTGGTGATTGCTCATTCTCCTTCTTTCTTGTACTACTGAGTACCTATGTGTTTGGGCAGAAATAAATACTGGACTTGGAGTATTACTTGGCAATTAAAAATGTATTTGATATCTTCATCTGGTATTTTATACATATATATCTGTTGATACTGTCAACCTAGCCATTTCTATTAACTTCATATTTTTAAGCACTTTTATTGATTTTATTGAAGTATAGTTGACACACAATATTATATTGATTTTAAGTATGCACACAGTGATTCAACCACTATATATCTTATTAAATTCTCACCCCAACTACTGTAGTTACTGTCAACATAGAAAGATGTTACAGAACTATTGACTATATTCTCCATGCTGTACTTTCATCCCCATAACTAATTTACATTAAGATTGAGATTTTGTGTCTCTTTATACCCTTCACCTACTTCACCACCTACCCCAACCCCTCCCCTGCATAACCATCAGTCACTTCTCAGTGTCTATGAGTCTACTGCTATTTTGTTTATTCTATTTTGTTTTCCTTTTACATTCTACATATAAGTGAAATCGTATGGTATTTGGCTTTTTCCTCCTGGCTTATTTCACCTGTAGGTCCTTCCATGTTGTCACAAATGACGGGATTTCTTTCTTTTTTTATGGCTGAACAGTATTCCCTTTTATATATGTACCACCTATTCTTTATCCATACATCTATTGATGGACAACTATGATTGCTTCCATATCTTGGTTATTGTAAATAATGTAGTAATATACATAAGGGTGCACATATCTTTTTAAATTGGTGATTTTGTTTTCTTTGGGTATATTCCTAGATGTGAAATTATTGGGTTCTATGATACTTCCATTTTTAGTTTTTTGAGGAACCTCCATACTGCTTTCCACAGTGGCTGCACCAATTGACATTCCCACCAACAGTGTAGCAGGGTTTCATTTTCTCCAAATCCTCGCCAATACTTGTTATTTCTTGTCTTTTGGATAGTAGCCATTCTAACTAGTGTGAGGTGACATCTCACTGTAGTTTTGATTTACATTTTCCCGATAATTAGCAATGTGGAGAATCTTGTCATAAGCCTGTTGGCCATCTGTATTTCTTATTTGGAAAAATGTCTGCTCAGTTCCTCCACCCATTTTTTAATTGTTTTTTTTTTTTTGGTGTTGAGTTGTATGAGTTCTTTATATATTTTGGATGTTAACCCCTTATTAGATGAATCATTTATGAATATATTTTCCCATACTGTAGGTTGCCTTTTTGTTTTGTTAATGACGCCCTTTGCTGTACAGAGCTTTTTTTAGTTTTATATAGTTCCACTTATTTTTGCTTTTGTTTCCCTTGTCTGGGGATAATGTCCAGAAAAATCTTACACATGCTGATGTTAATGAGATATTTACCTATGTTTCTTCTAAGAGTTTTATGGTTTCATGTCTTATATTTAGATTTTTAATCCATTTCAAGTTTACTTTTGTGTGTGGCATAAGACAGTGATCTAGTTTCATTCTCTCACCTGTAGCTAGGTAGTTTTCCCAACACCATTTACTGAAGATACTGTCTTTTCCTCATTGTACATTCATGGCTCCTTTTTTCACATATTAGTTGAACATATATGTGTGATTTATTTCTTGGCTGTCTGTTCTGTTCCATTAATTTGTGGGTCTATTCTTGTGCCAGTACCATCTTGTTTTGATTACTTAGCTTTGTAGTATTGCTTGAAATCAAGGAGCGAAATACCCCCAGCTTTGTTCTTCTTTCTCAGGACTGCTTTGGCTATGCAAGGTCTTTTGTGGTTTCATATAAATTTTAGGATTATTTGCTCTAGTTTGTTGAAAAATGCCATTGGTATTTTGATAGGGATTGCATTAAATCTGTAAATTCCTTTGGGAAGGATATCCATTTTGACAATATTAAGCCTTCCTGTCCAAGTGCATGGAATAGAGTTCCATTTACTTATGTCTTAATTTCTTTCATTGTTGTCATAGTTTTCGGAGTACAGGTTTTTTATCTCCTTGCTTAGTTTTGTTCCTAGGTATTATATTCTTCTTGATGAAATTATAAATGGCATTGTTTTCTTGATTTCTTCTGCTGCTGCTTTCTTATTAGTATACAGGAATGCAACAGATTTCTGTGTATTAATTTTGTATTCTACAACTTTGCTGAATCCAGTTACTAGTTTTAGTAATTTTTTGGTGGAGTCTTTAGGGTTTTCTATAGATAGTACCATGTCATCTGCAAATAGTAAGAGATTTACTTCTTCCTTACCAATCTGGATGCTTTTTATCTTTTTTCTTATCTGAATGCTATGTTGTATTATATTGAATAAAGGTGGTAAAAGTGGGCATCCTTGTCTTGTTCCTGATATTAGAGGAAAACTTTTATCTTTTCACCATTGAATTTCAGTATTGAATGATAACCTTACTGGGTAGAAGATTCTTGGTTGTAGGTTCTTGCCTTTCAGTACTTCAAATATTTCACGTCACCTTCTTCTCATTGTAAAGTTCCTGCTGAGAAGTCTGCTGATAGTCTTACAGACCTTCCTTTATAGGTAACTGTCTGCCTCTCTCTTGCTGCTCTTATTATTTTCTCTTTGTCTTTAATATTTGCCTTTTTAATTACTGGGTGTCTTGGTGTTGTCTTTCTTGGTTTCCTCTTGTTAGGGGCTTTCTGTGCTTCTGGAACCTGAATGTCTAGTCCCTTCCCAAGATTGGGGAAGTTTTCACCTATTATTTTTCCAAAGAGACTTTCTACTCCTTTGTCTCTCTCTTCTCCTCCTGGGACCCCTATTTTGCAAATATTGTTTCACTTGGAGTGTCACATGACTCTCTCAGCATCCTGTCATTTCTAGAGATCCTTTCTTCTTTCTGTCCCTTAGCTTGGTTACTCTGCTGCTCTGTGTCTTCCATCACACTAGTTATTTTCTCTGTTTCCAGCAGTCTGCTATTCATTTCTTCTACTGTATTTTTCATTTCAGTTATTGTATTCTTCAGCCCTAGTGTCTCTTTTTCATAAATTCTCTCTCTTTTTTGGAGTTCTCACTGAGAACATCAATTCTTTTCCCCAGTGCAGTGAGCATCTTTATGACTGTTACTTTGAATTCTTTATCAGGAAGATTGCTAATCTGTTTCATTTAACCCTTTGTCTGGTGTTTATCTTATTCTTTTTTTTGGAACATATTTCTCTGCCTCATTTTGTCTGGTTTTCTGTGTTTCTTCCTTTGTATTAGATAGATCCTCTATACCTCCTGGTCTAGAAAGAAATGGCTCTATTAAGTTGGCATACTGTGGTCCCCAGAAGCTCAGGACTTTTTGCATAACTGGACCTGATTTTCTTTTGTGGCTGATCTACAGTTACTATTGATGGGATTTGGGTAAGGCCCACCTTTCTGCTGGTCTACTAGCAATGGCTGATCCCACAACTGGCCTCTGCATGCCCTTTGTGTGACATGAGGCGCTTTTTCTGGGATTCATTGTGGACGGGGCATTTTCTGCCTGCATGTCAGCAATGATGGACTGATGGTGGGCTGAGTGTTCAGGATAAGTAGGGGAACACAGCTAAGGGGCTGAGCCATTGGCAAGGAAGCAAGAGAGTTTCAGAGATGGCTTCCTCTAGTGCCCAACCACTTGGACTGCGGGAGGGCCAGGAAATCCTAGAAAGTATGGTCTGCCCTCTGCCTGCTGGTAGCATAGTAGGACCACAGCTGGGCCAAGTGGGCCAGGACAGGAGGGTACACAGGAGAGCACTGCTGTGGGGATGAGCTGCCAGAAAGGGAGATGGAACGTTTGGAGCTGGCTCCACAAGTGCCAGAGCAGCTGGGCTAGAGAGGAACTGGGTAAGTGTTGTGCACCTGCCCTTTCTCCTCTGGAGACTGCTCCCTCCGTTCCCCACCCCTCTGTCACTCTTCCCACTGCTGGTAAATCTTTCAAACTGCCACTTCTGTGTTGGGTCTTAGAAAAACTAGCTGAGCATACCTGTCATCAAAAGTAACAGGAATCTCAGCCCCACAGATTGTTCCAACTCTTCTGAGGTCCAGCCCATTAATCACCAAGACCCACTGCAGTGTGGACTAATTTTCCTGGAAGATCTCCAGGGCCGGGTGTGCCATATTCCTGAGCACATGTCCCTTCTCCACTCCATTTCTCCCCTTGCAGCTTGTGCGCTGGGGTGGGGAAGGATTAAGGCCCATACTTTAAAGCTCTGCCCTTTTACCCTTCTCAGTGTGGTCCTCTCTTCTTCACCAGGTGTAAATGGTTTTTTCTGAAGTTTTCAGGTTGTGTTTGCTGTGGTCACTTCCTTGGTGTGTATGTGGGAGGATGTTTTCCCCTGGCTGGCATTTATATTAACTTTAGAAATTTTATGAATAAGGGTCATAAGAAAACTCCTCTTTAATTAATAAAACCTCTCAGTTTTTTAAGTGGTTACTCTGAGCTATAAGATCATGATGGAAAATATACAACAGATAAGCCTTCTGTCATATATACATAGAACAAATATAAAACAACTGTTATGCAATATTGGAAAAACAAGCAAAAAATCATGATCTGCATAAGAAGAGAAAAGAAAAATGAGATGAACTGCATCATTATCTCACTGTTCTGCCCAGAAATGTTCAGTCTACTTTGGTGCTGGGTAAGGGGAATTGAAGGGTCTACTGAACCAAAGATAGAAGAGACTGGAATTTAGGAAAGCTTGGGCCCTAAAATTGGTAGGCCAGAGGACCAGAAAGGAGAGAAATATGCAGAGAAAGAGAGATACAGGAATCTGAATAGGGATCTGTTGGGGCTTTGCAAAGCTCAATGCAATGAACCTCCATAAAGTCAGGCTAAGTCAGTTACTATGAAAGAACTATAACTAGGGAGCTATGAACTTAA
Organism: Manis pentadactyla; assembly: GCF_030020395.1. Lineage (NCBI taxonomy): Eukaryota > Metazoa > Chordata > Mammalia > Pholidota > Manidae > Manis > Manis pentadactyla. The sequence continues at coordinate 35,116,849 of NC_080019.1, forward strand.
AAGCTCTTAGAACTTACTCAGTGATAAGTAATATGAATTGGTTTAACCAGACTCTATACTTGAGAGACCCAAGAGAGAAACTAAATTAAAGAGACCTCATTAAGCACCTCATACAGACCCCAGAAATAATACATTTTAGATAGGCAATGAAACAAACGCTAGTGTAAGGCTACATTAGACATATACAAAAAAATTTTTTTTATCTCAAAAATTTCTAAAAGATATGCATGAGGTTTGAGAAAAAGTAAAAAAATGTGACTTTATATGCAAGAGAAATGTTGATCAATAGAGAAAGACAAAGTTTCAGAGATCATGAAATTAGCATAAAAGATCTTTAAAATACCTGCTAAAGATAGGTTTAAATATTTAAAAGTAAACAACCACAATGAAGGAGGAATAGGGACTCTAAAAGAATTCCTTTAAAAAGAATTATTTTAAGAATTCTAAGTACCATATATGAAATAAATGTTTAAAACTACTCTGGTTGGGCTTAACCGCAGATTAGACATACTGAAAAACGATTTGTGACCTTCAAGTCAGAGCAAAAGAAACTCTCTAAACTCAGGTACATCAAGAACAAAGGTTGAAGAGGAAAGAAATGAAGGAGATTTATTGGCATATGCGAAATTGTTAAGCCATCTCACAGACCTGTAATTGAATTCTTAATGGAGGTGTTAGGCAAAAAGACAGACATAAAAGGGATGGAGAGAGAACAAAGCCAGTAAAGACCACTAAAAGGGACTCAAAGAGTAAACCAGACAAAACCAAAGTTAGAAAGGGGTCCCAGTTGGGGCTCTAATTAGTTAATTAGTTGAAGTTTCAAAGGCCAGGAGTGACTCAGAATGTCCAGATCTTCCCCAGACAGAGAAAAGTCAATCAAAGACTTCTCTGCCATGCCTTGTGAAGTAGAGCAGGGAAATAAGATAAAGGTGATGCCCATTGTAAAATCTACTCAGCCTGCAAAAAAGGACCAGCTTATTCTTTAACTTAACCTATATGTCCTTCTTCCTTTTCTTCCAGACCCTTAATCACGTAACTTTGTAACCAGGGCAGGAGACAGACCTCCGAAGTGTAAATAAACCTATGCAGACAAAGAATGCTGACTTCCAAAACAAGACAGCCACCTCAATAACCCCATTCTTAAGACAAAACTTCAAAGGAATTATGAATCACCTGTATACATCATGACTTTTGCTAAAAAGGCCCTAGAAAACCCCAGACCCTAAACGCTTAGGTGTGCCTCCTCTCTCAGGTTGCCTGCACTCCCCTCCTTCCAATCTGTCACTGTCTCTGACCCACTTCAGATAAGTAGGGAGGGTCTCCCAAGACGTCTGATTTGGGCCTGCAAATTCCCGTCACCTGGGTGACCCTGATGCAGCCGTATGATCATGCTCCTTAGTAGCCTACCTGACAGGCCCCTTTCTTTGCCTTTGGGAAGTTTTCAGAACACAGTCTCACTCCATCCAGTGCTCTGTGGCTCCCCCAGATTCTAGGGTGGTAGGCACTTAGTTTCCACACCGTGCAGGTTCAAATAGACACTGGATGCCCGGTGACACTGGCTTTAGGAGTTGGCGAGGGATTTGCCTAATGCTGAGAAGGAGTTCAATGAGCTCTCTGCTTTATTCAAATAAACGTGCCTTTGTCTGCCTTGACTCTGGCCCACTCCTCCCTTGGAGTGTATTCAAATAAAACTTTCATTCAGCCTCACTACTCTGTCTCTGCCCTTCAAATCTTTGTTGCAGTGGGGACCAGAACCGAGGAGAACAAACTCAATCGTCAACAGAGGGAGAGAGCAAAAGTCTACTTAAAACAATGGCCATGTTTTTTCCCCAAATTTGTTGAAGAGTGTGTAAGATAAATTCTAGCCGGAATAAGCAGGCAAAGAGAGGCAACAAAGGGCCAGGTAATTTATTTAAATACTCCCGGGTGAGGTTCTGTGGCCTTCTTGTCACAGGCCAGAGAAATGACACCCAGGTGGGGAGGTGGGGGACTTATAAGGGATTAGGAGGGGGAGGAGTGGGCAAGCTATCTTAGGGGGTGTGGAGAGGTATGATTGGCTAAAGGTGACATAATAGACAACTAGAAACTTTTTCTCCTTCCAAGAGGGAGGAAGCTGACATCCAGGTCTTAGTTGGCACATCAGGATGGAATTCAGGGAGAGCTGTCCCCTTTCCATATATGGCACGGACTTTGGGGTCTGGTCTGTTCTCCCCCTATGGCATCTCTCTGCTCTGTTTGCATGTCCTTGTTTTTCCTTTCTCCAGCCTAACATTCCAGCCTTTTGGTCATAATGGGCGACGACTCAATCTGGCTACTTCCGGCTAACAAGGGGCGTCGTGGGGGTTTGAGGCTGGTATTAGGCAGAAGGAGGGGGCTCAGTGGGCAGAGGTGTATAACAGTGAAGTAACATCTGGTTGGTGGTGACTCGGGTCATCTGGGTTAGCTGCTGTTGGAGGAACTTGAGGACACAAGGGGCAACTAAGAGTAAACTACAAACTGTTATTAAGGGGCCCAGTAAGGGCATTAGCCAGGCTATAATGGGGGACTGGAATTCTGGATGGAGTTTACATCTCAATGACTAGTATTAGGATTTAGTATAGATAAGACCGCATTATTGAAACAATACTTTTCTCTAAAATCACCCTTATTTTTATTAGAAGTAACTAGATTAAGAAAATAATTAACAGTTGGCTTGATTATTTGCATAAGTGCAGCAAGAAGAGCAATTGATTACATAGGTTCTTTTAAATATGATTTGCTGGAACTTTTTGTAAGGAATTTCAGATTGAACTTTTAAGGGCTTTTTGAGGCCAGAAAGCCAAGCTAGACTTGCCACCAGGTTGTGCCTGCAGTACCCCTGTACATTTGGGTGAATTCTTCTCTTCTCTGAGGTTCCCAAAACATTCTTGAGGTTCTTGCAACTGCCAGGCAGTGACTTTCTTTACTCACTTGGTAAGGCTGCTGGGAACTTTGTAAGCAAGGTACCAGGCCAGTTATTTTAAGGGGCTTTGTTGGCTTTATAAAGTCAATCTTAGTTCCTTAAAGCTGTCTGTTCATATCTGAGTTTACACACATGTCTCTCAGGTATGACGTTCCCGTCAAAGCCTTGGTAATATAACCAGTGATTTTAATTGGTTCTCTTACAAGGTAAGCAGATTCTTATAGAATTTGTGCAAATAAATATACTGCCATGAAATATAAAAATAGTTACTGAGAGTTTTTAAATTCTGGAGGGATTAGGTAGAGAGAAAGACAAAGTTTCAATTCTGCTTATAAAGGCAGTCATTTACTAAACTGTTGTCAGCTTAAGAGAACAAGCTTAAAACACTTTATCAACAACATTTGAAACAAAAAGCCACAAAATAATCTTCTTTAGTTTACTTAATCTTATGTAACTAATATTTGTTCCGCTGTAATTTAGTTTTTTACTAGCTTAAGAGTAATAAAACAGTGACTATAAATAATAAAAGACTTACAAATGACAATGGTTAAATGATGAGAGCTTACTGTAAGACAGTTGACATAAGGAAATTCTGATATTTCTGTAACACAAAACATTCAGTAACAAAGTTTAGCATCATTCCTTTTGACAGTGCCCTCTAGGCAATTAAGCAGGTAATTATATATCAGATAAATAAGCCAAATTAGCCAAATACTTTATCCAATGAGAAAAAGTTTTTCTGACATATTCCAGGGGCTCTCTGGAAAATAACAGAGTTACCTAGAAGCAAAAGTACCTTTTTGAATTTGATTTTTGGGAAGTTGTTAAAAGTTTTAAGGCACTTGCTTAAATAGGACTATAGGTTGCTATGAAGCAACACTTATCTAATTAACTAGAATGACAACAAAGTACTTCAAAGGCAAATAAAGAAGGTTAGACAGTTATTATCAAAGTTTAGCTTTTAGTCCTTTTAATATTAAGATCTCATTTTCTTAAAGACTCCGCCAACTCACTGAGACTTTAAGCATAAGAAACTGCTTTGATAAAACAATTAGAAGAACTTTCTGCAATCTTTCAATATTAAGAACAGACTAACAGTTAAGAAAACTTTGTTTTTTTAACTGAAAACAAAATTCTAATTTTGCTGTGTACTTGATACTGAGACTCATTTGCTTTAATTTTATATAGCATGACTATATTAAATTCTTCTACAAACTTTTTACAACTTTCTTTTATCAAAAGACATATTTTTTAGCATGCAGAAATGTTTTCCTTACTACTTTAAGTAGTTTTGATTAGAACTTAAAACTATTACTTTAACTTTCAGTGAACACTGAAAAATAGGCTACTGTAAACTGTTACACTAGCATTTTTCAGATTGATACATTTATGAACATGTATTATAATTTTTGGAAATGTGCTTTATAGCACAATTTCTTATTAGGCACAAAATATGTCTACATAACTTGGCAAACTAAGAATTTTGGTTACTACAAAAATTCTCAGGCTGTTTGCATATATATATATACTGTTATATATTAATATAGTATTATTATTAAGATATTTATTTGCTAGGCTTGTATACTTATTTTTAGCAACTATGCTAGATTACTTACAAAACTTTTACTGAATGTTAGACAAAGCCAAGCCTTTAAGCATTTTATTCTTAATAGATTTAGCAGATAACATTGACTTAAATGACCTTAGGTAAACTTAGGCAGCTGCTAACAACAAGGACATGCCTGCCTCAGCTAAACTCAAATTAGCATTAATGCTCAACATTTTTTACTAGATTCTCTGGAAGTTCCAGAATGCCCAATCTTCACAAGCGCTTGTTTTTAAATAAAATATTTTTCATATATACACCTAGACACACAAACGTACAAACTGAGATACAACGACTACAGTCAGCAACACTTTTTTCATAAAAACATATACACAGATAGACAAACTGATTCAAAGGCTTAAATTACTGATATCTAATTGCAGTCTCTCTTCTCAGCTTCTTGTCTGTGGCTTCTGGAACCAGAGGGCGGAGGGGCGTGTTCTGGTGGGGGAAGAGGGCGGTGAAGGTGGAAGGAAAGGGGGAGGGGGTGGTGCAGCCACTGGAAGAGGAGAGCAGGGCAACGGCATGGTTGAGAATGCAGGACTTTAAGATGGAGGCGACACGTGTGAAGACAAAGGACTTAGAGATGGTCGTGGAGAGAGGGGGAGGGGATTGCGAGCTGAGGGAGGTGAGAGACTGAGGCTTTCTGGCGGATCTGAAAAGGAAGGACTGAGCAGAGTAAGAGGCTGACAGTCTTTAAGTGGAGATCGGGCTAGGAGAACCTGAGTTATAGAACACTTAACATAAAGGTCTTGACGGGAGTGCAAAGTCCAAAAAGCCTGCACATATGAGATTTCACTACACTTTCCGCTCTGGTGGCAATAATTAGTTAAGTTGGTGAGGTGGCTAAAATCAAAAGTTCCCTCAGGGGGCCAGCGAGATTGGTTGTCCAAGGGATACTGAGGCCCAGCCTCAGAGCAAAGGAAGACTAACTTCCATCTGTGAACTTCCCGGGACAAATATAGAGTAGCCAGATCAGAAATTAGACACCGCAATGGGGTCTGAGCCTCTGCTTTCATGGGCTGGTTCCCTATGTCTGCTCTACTTCCTAAAAAAAAGTCCCACTGAGAGGAGCGCCTAGCGTCCCAAGTGCACCAAGTCAGGGGAGACAGCCTGGGAGCCTGGGTGAGGGACATCTCCCCTACCGCAGGGCCAGGGGCGAGTATCCCAGATACTCGCAACGGATGGGCTGAATGCCCAGACCTGGACGTAGCTATGATTTCGGACAGACCAGGTGAAACGGAGTTAGGAAGGGAAGCAGACAGGGGGAAACTGAGGGCTCACCAGAAAATAGTCTACACAGCGGAGAGTAGGCTGAGGTTCCCGGTCGGGGAAGGAGGGGGCGGGGCCCCTGGTGGCCGGTCGGGGCCCCGCGCTCACGCTCCTTCCCGCATTTTGGCACCATATGTAAGATAAATTCTAGCCAGAATAAGCAGGCAAAGAGAGGCAACAAAGGGCCAGGTAATTTATTTAAATACCCCTGGGTGAGGTTCTGTGGACTTCTTGTCACAGGCCAGAGAAGTCACACCCGGTTGGGGAGGTGGGGGGCTCATAAGGGATTAGGAGGGGGAGAAGTGGGCAAGCTATCTTAGGGGGTGTGGAGAGGTATGATTGGCTAAAGGTGACATAATAGACAACTAGAAACTTTTTCTCCTTCCAAGAGGGAGGAGGCTGACATCTGGGTCTTAGTTGGCACATCAGGATGGAATTCGGGGAGAGCTGTCCCCTTTCCATATAAGGCACGGACTTTGGGGTCTGGTCTGTTCTCCCTCTATGGCATCTCTCTGCTCTGTTTGCATGTCCTTGTTTTTCCTTTCTCCAGCCTAACAGAGTGTATATCCCCAAGTCCAAGATGTTGATCAATACCTACAGGGTAACCAGGAAAACCAAATCAAGGATTATCATAATAAAGTTGCTGAAACCTGGTGAAAAATAAAAACATCTAAAAGCAGCTAGAGAATTAAAAAAGAAAAAGACTTGAAATATGACCATCTTCTCTTTAGAAACCATGCAAGCCAGAAGATAATAGAATAACATCTGTAAAGTATTGAAAGAAAAAAATTAAAAACTGCCTACCTTAATTTCAATATCCAGTAGAAACATTCTCCACTGAAGACAAATAAAATACCTTTACACAAACAAACGCTGAGAAAATTGTTGAAAGATGCTATGAACTATTCAAGGACTTCTTTCATCAAAAGGTAAAAAAAATACGAAATTGGGAAGAGAGCCTTGATTCTTTGGATTGTAATTAAAACTTTTGGACTTTCTTTCAACTTTATGTCACAAGGGCAGAAGAATTTAATTTTGGACATTAATTACTTTGGACTAATTTCTTTGGAACTTTAATCTTTGAAGTTTTATTCCTCTCTGGGAATTTAATAATTGTATATTAAAGATTGAACATCTTTCTATTCTAGCTGTTGCATAACTGGAGTATCCTGATGCTGCGATTTAATCGAATTATAGAAGCTCTGAAGAGTTCTATTGAACAGTGCAACTATTCACAATTTGGCATGGGAAATAACAGAAAATTTTTGGTCCTAAGAGTTAATGAACTAACGTGCTGTTTTATCTTATTTGAAACGCTTCTGGGAGCAAACAGATGAGTCCACCAGCAGCTCTCAGGAGGAGCAGCAAAAAGGCAGTAGTAGGTATTAAAGTGAGTACATTCCTAAGGATGAGTATCCCCAAAAGCAGCTCTGAGGAAGGATTTTAGGTTCATATAGTTGATTTGGGAAGTGATACCAAGAAGCACAAGTTGAACAGTGGGAAAAGTAAGATTGAGGAAAGAGAACTAGAAACAAAAAAAAAAGGAAGGAAAGAAGAAAAAAAGAAACCACCAAATGGGGAGGTGCATTCATGAGATTCATGGGTGTGTTACCACTACGGGCAAAAAGGGCACCCTTCCACTGTGGACCCTCTGAAGAACCCTGTAGAATGCACCTCAGGATCTTCCCATTGAGTAGGAAGCTGTGCTTCTTACCCTGTGATTTGTGACCCAAACTAGTTAAGGACTGTGCCTGGGGGCATTAAATTCCTAGCACATCTAGGCTGCCTTTAGTGCAGCTGATAAAACGTTCTGCGTTAAGTCCTTAGGAAGATCAGTTTGAGACAGGCTCTCACTGTAGCAAGTTGTCAGGGGTCAAACACGCTGAGGTGGCCTGGGCGGGGTTTAGAGCAAGACATTATTATATACTTCAGGGCCTCTGAAGGGAGGACTGATTTGGTTCTTGCTGATCCCACCCCCTTAGGGATAGCCACTTCCTAAAATCACTATAAACTTAGTTTCAAGTCAAAATTAAGAGAATAAAGCTGGAGAACAAGTGGATGAGCATAAATCTCAGTTCTCATGTTTCCAGGGAATAAAATTTCTGAAGTAGGAGATCTCAAAGATCAACTTCAGAAACATCTATAGGGCTTATTAACATACAGATTTTTCTACCTCAAGCCCAGAGCCTCTGATTCAGGAGGTGTGGGAGTGCCTGAGAATTTGTGTTTAAAACAAGTTGCTGATGCTGCTTGCCCAAGGGCCACTCAGAAACCATTGAGGCAGAGTAACCCCCTGGGCTTCTTTCTCATCCTTTAGTAACTCACACTCAGAGGCAGAGAGAGGGGGAAACTAGTCCTCCTAATTCCTGCTTTCTGGATCTTACCTCTTGCAGGAAGGTTTTATTCCCATCTGCACTTGGCCATGCAGAAAGCTTACCAGGGAAGACTTCTTATGACTGACGAGGAAGTTCAAATCTGATGCAAGAAGAAGCAGACCATTGTTGCCTCAGACTTAAGCCACTTTGTCTAGATAGCTTTGTCACTGAAGAGGGCGATGCTTTGATGTCTAAATGTCTGTTCCTAGCATCTTTCTCTTAGATGTTTCCAAACTTTGAAGCAAAATAAGTGTACTCTATATAGACATCTATAAGAACAGCAATTTTCTGCAGAAGTTACTGACATGAGTAGGGAAAAAAAACCAACTTGAATTTATGTGTGAGGTCTGGAACAATATAAGTGAGAGAGAAATAGCAGCATACTCATAGGTCTATTGTGAATATGGACAAGCTTTCTGCCCAGAGGGTAGTGTAAACACTGAATGACTTAAAATTTCAAACATTCTGTATTATAAGCTTAAGATCTCAAGGTGATTTGCTTAATGTAAAAAGAAGGAAAACCATGAAATGAATTCCAATGGTAGAGTCAAGTTCCTTTGATTTATACATAATGTTTCTTCTGACAAGGACACAAGAGCACTGTCATATTTCAATAATCTAATTTTGCATTGTTTGAAAAGGAACAGGGCTATTGATGACTTTTCGTTGGCTGGCACCCTGGGATATTTAAATAGACTTTGCACTTCAAAAACAGTCTTTCACAAATTCCAATAACTTGTGGTATTTTCATAGCTTTTTAGGATAATCAATGATATATTTTATTTTTATTACTAATTGACAAATTGTTATGATAAATATGTTAAATTCCCTATGAAAATCTGATTTCTAAAGATCTTTTTTAACCTTTCTAAAGAGTGGATGGAGAATAGAAAAATGAGTTAAATCAGTTTTAGAGATTTATTGGGTCCATAAATGTGCTATTTGGCTGATCTAATTTGCATTTTCTTGCATTTTCATTGTATTTTTCCAGTGTTGTAGCTCATTTCCAACTATTCTTTTGTTATTGGCCTATAACAATATTCTGAGTGATATCAAGTTTACAATATTTATATACAAAATAATACATTTAAAGTTATTATGCCAAATATAAAACAACATAAAACCAGAGGAAAGGGGAACATTTGTTTAGGGAAAAATAACTTTTTAGCTGCTGTTTTATAGCTAGCCCTACCATTTATAAATGTTTTATTATAAAGTGTTGCTATTCTATTACTGTTTTGCAAAATGTTTTGATATACCACTTTTGTGACAAAGATGGCTAGTTACCTACCCAATATTTATGCCCCTCTTCCTCCTTTCTTTTTAATTAATTGAAGCCTTAATTGCTGTAGATGGCATGGTCACCACGCCAAAGTCAAAGAACCATACTTTGTATGGATGACATAAAGAATGGAAACCATGTGCTAACCGTAACAGAGAAATAACAATGATGTTACAGAGCTGCCGTCCTGAAGCATCTCATTTTGGCTTCTTTTCTGCCTAAGTAAAACACACAGTTATCTTCTTCAAGCTCCTGTTATTTTGGGTCTCTCTTATAGCAGCCAAAGGTTGTATAATCTCTTACTTATATACATATAATACATTGTCTACTCAGCTTCTTGGTTTCTTCAAATAGGATTAAATATTAAAGATAATCCTTGAAATGTATTTCTTTGTCCTCCCTCACTGATAAGAATGCAGTAGAACACGTTTTTGATCAGTCACCTTTGAACTTGATGAATTAGTGTTATTCTTTACTTCATTTCTCCCATTCAGCTAAGGCCAGAACTGGCAGGTTCAATTTAGAACAGCTGGACTGCCTAAACACCTACAAACCTTAATGGTTTATTCGTTCTTCTACATATACTTGATCTAAATAAAAGTATTTACTTACTTAAATCTATTTACTTAAGTAGAAATTGCCAGATGCCTTAAGAAAATGCTTTGAGTAAAGGTATTGCTTTTCTTTCTCCCTAATACCCCATTTAAGTGGTATTTGACAAACTTGGAAACCCCAGTCAATTTTTCACTTCATTTCACATTTCTCATCATCTCACTTCTTCCCTTACCTACCACTTATTCTATGGCCCTTCATATAATCAATCTCTTGTAAACCTGCTTAACTTCCTCACACCTGTCTCCCTCCCACTTACCTGACAAAACAAAGTGCTGTTTAAATCCAAATCTCTTTTTTTTTTTAAGATTGCAAATTCACAGCCAACTACAGTCTAAGGAAAACATACTAATACATCTCATCTCAAGAATACCCAAACATTTGCCCAACATACCAACTACATACACCCTCCTGCTCTACAAGATAATTATTTTACATCTCTTCCTCTCCCTAAGCTGCTAAACCCTCACAAACTCTTTACTTTCCGTAGTTGGTATTCCTGGTTGCATGCAAGAATCCAAGCAATGCAAAGAGGATTATTTCTTCCTGAGCACTGAGACACTCCCACCCTAAGCATTTGTTTCCAAGCAGTACATTCTACTCCATTTCAAAAGATTAACTATTCAGTTTCCAAAGACCAATATTTCCATTTGTGTGCTAGGTTACACCAACTTTTTAAGGACTTACTGAAATTTCTCCCTTCTTCTCTTAAATGTTCTGCTTTTAATCTTTATTGGACTCTTCACATCAGCCTAAAAGATGATCATATCTGCAATTTTTATAAAATTCCCTTCTGTGACCCCACATTACTCTCCAGATGTTAAAGTAGGCAGGCAGTCAGTTAGACATAAGCAGGAGATGGCCAGCCCATGACCAAGGAAGACTCCTCCCTGGCCAGCCCCTAAGCCCTCACTAGTTCCCAGGTTCACAGTCAAGGATGCCTGGCTTCTCAGGAGGCCCAGACAGTCAAGAACGCCTAGATTGTCAAGAGGCCCAGGACCACAGGGGTCTCCTGATTACAGGGCATGTGCAAGATCTGAAGACCTGGTGTGAAAGTAACCCCACCTCACTAAAATGACACCTAAATCTAATTAGCCTTGAAGCTTTGGCCCCACTGTGGGCTTTGCTTGAGTACTATGGGTAAAGTGCCTGCACAATGAGAAAGAAGTTATATAACCTAGAGCTGTCAATCAACCTGTCAGTCAAAAGATGTAAAAAGCAGGGCAGCACCTCCTGCCATCTTAAGACAAAATAAACACAAACTACCCCTAACAGCAGGGCTGCTTCTGGTTTCCAGACAGCCAGCTCTCCTGTCTTGAGAGTGTACTTTTCGCTTTAACCCAATAAATTCCTCACTACTTTTTCTTGCTGTCTGGTCTCTCGACTGAATTCTTTCCTTTGAGAAGACAAGAATTGAAGAAACACAGTGCATTCCACCAGTAACAGCAGCTACTTCATAATTCTCTCTCTTCATTTTAAACTAATGTTCAACAATGAATAGCATCATTGTTCCTCTTTCCAAACCTCATCCTTTCATGAAAACATTTATAACAAGGATTTTGAAGCTGATTAAATGTAGTAGGAGGTAATAGAAAGAAACTGATTTTACTCCCAGTTCAGGGATCTTCATTTCTAGAAAAGAGAAAGCAATAGAGATCAGCCTAGGCTATCAGTGTTAATATGGAATTCCTTTAAATTAATTAATAATGTTCAGACTGATATTGGAGTCTCTGTTATGAGACCTTATTATTCTTTATTCCCATACCCTATCTTCAGAAAACTGAAGATCAGAAAGTAAGCAGTGCATTCACAGGAGAGAACGAAATGGGAAAGCTGCATTTCTGCAATGCTGCTCAGCGTGCATCTTGCAACATGAAAGCCTGCAGTTTGGCTCAAAGTCTTCTTCCTGGGCTTCCCAGCTAGAGCACGGCAAAGGAGTGAGTTATGCAAGAAACCTGCATCAGGCATGAATGCGGAGCAGAAACTCCTAAAGCGCAGCCATTTAGAAGAGTTCTCATGCTTTACCATGTATCACAATGACCTGGGAAGCTTGTTAAGATGCAGATTTCAAATCAAACTTCCCGGGCGTGCTGGTGAAGTCCAGGCTTCTACGTCGGTGACAACTTTTTCATGTGATTCTGAGTCAGGTAGAACATGAACCACACACTGCTCTACAAACTACCAAAACTCTCATGGTTGATGCATAGACTGAAAGAAGCACAACTATGAGTTTGACGATAAGAGAAAAAAGACAGAACACATTGTTAGCCAAAACCAAACCGGAGAACTTCTCTCCCTAACTCTAAAAACAAAACAAAGCAAAAAAAAAAAAAAAAAGAAAGAGAAGAGTCTAGTCAAATAGGTCATTAGTCTGTAAACAATCACAACAAAGAAGGAGGGAGGCCCTGCTGGTAACAACCCTTTCCGATCCCCACCCCGACGTATCCTATCCTCCCAGGACTGCCTATTTTCAGCAACAATTGCTCTGAAAGTCCACTTCCAAACATCTGAGACCACGGGGAAACGGCACACATCAACTCCTTCTCATCTTGCCTGCTTTCTTCACTGGCTTCCCTGAAAGCTGTTCTCCAAGCCTTGAGCATGTTTGGCTACCAAATGGCTTTGCACCATAAACCAAGACCAACAGTAGTCAACCCATGAACTCCCCAATCTTTTCAACCTTTCCCCAATATTTTTAAATAATTGATTTCCAGGATTCATATTTCCCATCACAGGGTGCTCATTCTACAGCTTCTTTTCTCCACTTTTTGATCTCAGCTTCAAGGCTCAATCCTCTGATGTCATACTCATCACACACCTTCCTAAGGTCACCGCATCAAGCCCAGATGTAAGGCCTTACAGTCTATGCACACTGATATTATCTAAATATACAAATTTAGCCTGTCACAGTCCTCTAATTTCCACACTTATATGCTGAATTGCATATTTGACCTCCATCTGGGTAACTGTATTGAAGTTAACTTGTTTAAAAAAATGTGCCACATCATACACTGAACACTTCAACGGCTTCCCATTACAGTTGTAACAGGAATCCAGACATTTACTTGGGTCTACAGGGCTCCATGTGAGCTAACCCTGGGTTACCTCTCCAAGCTCACAGCTGCCCTTTCTCTTAATTCATATTAACCACACTAGCCAAATTGCTGTTCCTACAGAAAACCAAGTAGGCTTCTGCCTCTTTTTTGTATATCGTAAGTTAACATATCAATGCATCATACATTTAATCTTAATCATCAATTCAACTGAATAGCTAAAACCTGAATTAAATAAAAAATAAAACAAGGCCCTGATTGTAAGAATGATATCAGCCCACTTGACCAATGTTCATAGCCATTAAATTCACCATTAAAAGTATGAAATTTGATGTACATAAATAACAGTTTTCTGTATCACTGATAAGATCAACTGGACAGAAGATCTAATTAAAATTTTAAAAGGATTAATTGTTTTGTTTCTGAAATGTATATAGTTACTTAATTGTTGATAATATAAAGCTGAAAAGGTCATTTAAATGTACTATGCTTTAATTTTCCAATTAGAATGAGTCAGTCTGTAATGTTTAACAGTGAGGAAAATGGTAGAAGTTTGTAATATTTTTTTCACTTGAACTTTTTTTTAATTGAGAAAGGTTTTACATTATCAGTTAAGTCCCAAAACTCAAAAAAATGAAGACTTGCCTTTCTTGTCAACTCTGATGTCCATTGAATATCTAGTGAAGAAAAAGCAATTCTAGTGACATTACATTTCTTACCATTCACTTGGAAGATGTGAGTCTGGTAGACTTGTTCATAGCCATCTGCATAGCAGGTATAATTGCCCATGTGTGTTGTGGTGACCTTTGTAATATACAAGGACCCATCATCTCCAAAGTCCTACAGAAACAAGTAAAATAAAATAAAATGAGCTGTTTGTATTTAAAATGTATTTTAACAATTCACTTTTTAAAAAAGTGTATTTAGGAACAAAGTAAAGAGACTAAAGCTTGTCTTTAAAATATTAAAATGATCATTGTTAGCCCTGTAAAGTTGGAGGACTTGCAGTTACTGTTTTCTAAAGACATGCTTTGTCTAAAAAGTGTAATCTTACTCATAAACATAGCTTTTTAGTGTTCATTTGAAATACATAAGTTTAAATAGAAAGTAACAATTTCCACATTAAAAAAAAATTCAATTTACAGTAATTCTCCCCATAGCCATGATTTCCCTTTCTGTGATGTATTCTCAGAAGGCCAATAGACCAGTGCTATGTCTCACTGTGCCTACGTCATTCTCCTCACTTCATCACAGCACAGAGGCATTTTATCATCTCACATAACCGTAAGAGGGGTGAGTACATGAAATAAGGTATTTTGAGAGAGGAGAGAGAGAGACACCACATTCACTGACTTTTACTACAGTATAGTGTTATAAATTGTTGTATTTCATTATTAGTTGTTGTCAATCTCTTACTGTGCCTAATGTATAAATTAAACATTACTATAGATATTTATGTATAGAAAAATATATATATATAAGGTTTGGTACTATCCATGGTTTCAGGCTGTATCCACTAGGAGTCTTGGAACATATCCTCCAAGGATAATGGGGGAATATTGTGTATTTTTAGTTAATAAAGATATAAAATTAGTTTCTCTTATTTGCAGCTAAAACAAACAGTTCTTAATTACATTCTTCACACTTGTATTAATTTTTATGTCCTTTTATTATTTATTTACCAAAAAAAAGTTATTAAAGCAGCATGGTCTCAGGGATAAAATTTATAGCTATATCAATAGAATAGGACTTTTTAAAGCCCAGAAATACTCAATACATTAGAAAAAAATAACCATGCTGCTTCAAATTAATGGGGACAAATTCATAACTAGTTCGGAAAAAGAAAGAATAAAGTAATCTCACGTTGTCAAAACCAAATATAAGAAGCACTTCTGGAACAGTGAGTGAAGACAGAAAATCTTCTCTTCCATAAAGGTAGTGAAACCACTGGCAAAAATTTTCAAAGCCAGCTTTTTCAGAACTCTGAAAGTAGACAAAAGCTCACACCAATTGAGAGAGCATTTACTCCAAAAAATAGCTGAATTTCAGTAAGAACAGCAAGATTTGTGGCATCCCTCTCTCCACAGCTGCTTGGAGGCCTTGAACCACCAGCCCTGTAACTCGGTTCACTGTGAAAACCATCATCTACCAGACACTGGAGCGGGAAGTGTTAGGGAAAATACTGGAAAAACCTGGACTGGATCACTGACAGAAGAACCAAGTGGCAGGTGGAGGGGTTGGAGTGTTGAGGGTTTATGTTACACCTGCGGGCTCAGCGGGGAGTCATCAACCAAGGTCTGAGCCCCAAACACAGGGGCTTCTGTATCTGTAACATTCCTACGTGCACAGCAAATGAGCAGGCAAGGGGGAGTTAGGTTAGGGAGTGAGTGCCTGGCAGAGCGTGGAGTGAAGGGGCCGGAGAACTGAAGGGAGTTTCTGTCATCTTTGCTAAGAAGAGCAGCAGAAGGGAGCCACCTGGACTAGAATGCTGTTCTTGTAAGTTTTTCCCTGTCAGAAGGACAGATTCAGAGCTCCTCCAAGGTCCCATCCCCAGAGATTGTCACTATTTGACCAGTCTAGCAGCTCTTGGAAAACTTCCATTTTTCTGATTTCTTTTATTTGAGCTCAGTGAGTGAAAACAGTCCTATCCGAAGGCCTATATTGAAAAGAAATAACAGTAGTTGTTTAACATTACAGCTTCCTGTGATGGAGATACTAATTGCAAATAACAACAGGGCACCAAAAGTCTTCAAAAGAAAAATGGGAACCTAATGCCTATAAGGAGACCTGAAAACTTGTGCATATTATTAGGAATCTAGAAGGCCATTCATACTTGCAGGACTCTTGTACACCCAGAAAAGATGTATTTTATTTACATTTTAGGATTAGGGAGAGAACCTCTCATCTCTGGCTGACTTGTAACTGCCTGTAGGAGCTCTCAATGCATGACACAAAGCAAAAGAGCATCTCTGCAAAGTCTGGAAGACTTACTGATCCAAGGCATTTAATTAAATTTCTGTCCAATCATTAGTTCACCACCAACATAACTGAGCAAAGATTTCATGCCTGTATATAACAAACTTAAGAAAACTAGATAAATTATGCTTTAGCAAAATTAAAGACTTTTGCTTCACAAAGGACAATATCAAGAAAATGAAAAGACACCCCACAGAATGGGAGAAAATATTTGAAAATCTTTGGTCTCATGTGTGTCAGAATACATAAGACTAGTAAGTACAATTGAAGAATAAAAATAAAAATAATCTAATTAAAACAATGGAGAAGGGATTTGAATAGATATCTTCCAAAAAGATTTATAAATGGGAAATAAGCCTAAGGACATAGAAGGATATTCAACATCATTAGTCATTAGGGAAGTGCAAATAAAAACCACTATGAATACCACTCACACCCACAGGGGTGGCTAAAATAAAAAAAAGAACAACTGCTGGAGAGGATGTGAAATAACTGCAATATTCAAAAGCTGTTGTTGAAAATATTAAACAGTGTACCTACTTTGGTTAACGGTTTGGCATTTCCTCAAAATGATTGAGTCATAATATGTCTAACAATTTCTTTTCTAAGCATATACCCAAAAGAAGAAATACAAATGTCTACAAACAAATTGTACATGAATGTTCAGAGAATCATTACTCTATAACCAAAAAGTGGAAACAACTCAAATACCAATCAACTGATGGATGGATAAACACAAAGTGGTATATTTATATACAGAAAAATATTATTTGGTAATAAAAAAAGGAATAAAGTACTGATACATACTACAACATGACTGAATCTTGAAAATATGCTAAATGAAAGAAGCCAAACACAATAAGCCACACACTATATAAGTCTATTTAAAAGAAATGTCCAGAATAGCCACATACATAGAGATAGAAAATAGATACATGGTTACCAGGGGCTGAGGGGACAGGCTGACAAGAAATGGCTGCTAATAGATATGGAGTGCTTTTTGGATTGATGATAATGTTCTAAACTTTGATTGCCCTCACTGGCTACAATTTTGAAAATGTTCTAGGGACCACTGAACTGCACAGTTTAAAGGGGTTAATTTTATGGTATGAGTTTTCTATCTCAGTAAAACTGTTATTAAAAATAAGATATATGGAATACTTCAATATAAAATATTAAATATGCTAAAAAATTATATATTGCTTTGACCAGTGAAATATTTACTGTGTATGAAAAAAATCAGTAGTCAAGAAAGAAAGAATGAATCAGTATATTTACATAAAAAAGAAACATTTCTGCATTACAAAACATCATAAGCATTAAAATAAAGATAATAAACCACAGAGTATCTATGGAAAATATTTAAAAATCAATGCATTTAATACATATTTACATAGCCATTATTAAATGCCAGACTGTTCTAAGTAACTCATAACTACTGATATATTTGATCCGTGTACCAAACCTTTGAGAAGAGAATCTACTAAAATCCTCACACATTATAGCAGGGGGCACTAATCATGTTAAGTAATAACCTAAATTTCAGTTGGCTCCTAATTAGTAGAGCTAGGATTTGAAACCACGTAGGCTTACTCCAGAGTTTGTACTTTAAACCCCTACACTGTGCTGCCTTCCTTGTCAACAATAGATTGAACTAGGACTAAGGACAGGAAAAGAACAAAAAGGAAAGTCAAAACAAAATGATCAAGTCAAAGGAGTTCAAGTATACTGGTAGGCCTGAAGAAAAGAGGTTAGAGATATGGTAATGCATGTGGAAAACGAAGAAGGGAGGCTGGATAGATAGATCTCTTGAGGTTTAAGTCAAAAGACAACAGCATTTAACATGTAAGTCAACAACTGCCTCTTACCCTTGTCAGCAGTAGAGAATAGGATGAATCGGAAGGCGCTGCTGTGACTTCTTAAGATGTCACTGGCAAATCTTCAATGCCACTTATTACAATTATTATTGAAGCTTTTTCATATATCTGGTAACTATTATCCTCTGTAAATTGTTTGCATTGTCTCTTTCAACCTTTAAAATGTGAGTTTACTATTTTCCATGTTGATTCTTATATTTGTTAATACATTGATTATCTGTTAATCTTATGTGGAATATTTTGATTTGGAAATTTGGTTTTCATTCCTTAAATCAACTTTATGATTAAAAAGTCTTTTTCATTCTTATTTAATATAAATACATCCCAGCATTTCCTTCTAATTTCTTTATGGTTGTGACAATCACATCTAATCCTTTAATATTTCCTTTAGTTTTTTTCTTTTTATGAAGTAAGCATTCATCTTTACCTCTTTACTAAACTGTTACTAGTTGTCTCAGTATTATTTGATCAAGAAAACTTTCTCCCCCACTTATGATTTTTTATCCTGGTATCTTTAAAATATAATAGTACCCAGTGACTTACCAATATTCACATAGCAGTGCTCCAAAGTATACCTCATGTTTCTGCTTTACCTATATTCATACCACCTGCATTTCTGTTAAAAATAGATTCCCTCTAACTGATGCTCACTACAGATTGATTGCAATCAAGAAAATTACTATGGGATATTGAATCTGGGCCTGAAGGTAATGAAAATGTTCTTTCAGTCAAGAGAAAAAGAGAGAGACACAGAGAAGGGGGCATGGAAAGAGGAACAAGAACAGGATAAGAATGAGGAGGAGGATCACGGGGAGGGGGAAGAGGAGTTCTTACATACTGCATGCTCTAGCCATCATATTGTTTAGCTAATGAATAATATTTCCTTAATTAACTATCAAATAAAATAAAATCCCTCAACATCACATTATATAAGATTAATCATACCACATTTCTACTGCTCCCAGGAGGAACTTTCATGGCATTCTAGGAAAAGCCTCATGACCCACACCATAAGAGAGAGCTTGGAGCTTGAACGCCAACAAGAAAGCTGCCGTGCAATGACACTCCCTTCAATATTGCAGCCTACCATTAAAAGCGGGGCTTGTAGGGCACAGCCCTTAGATGAGAGAACAGAAACGCCCGCCAGGAAGACCAGAGCTAGCCATGCCACCAACACCAGGGAAGATAGTTGACATGTGGCAGGTACAGTGTGAGAAAGCCAAACTTCTGTAGAAACCAATTCAGAATTTAAAATATTTTGAGAAAGATTAGGAGCCAAAAGTAAATACTGATAATGTGAAATGTAATAGAAAGATATCCAGTGTGCATAAGGTAGGCAGGCATGCAGGGCGTGCACATTCAAGGGACACTTGACACGTGCAGAACAAACCATGGAGCCCTAATCCAAACATAGATGAATACCTTCACTGGACTGGAATAATTAAAAATTACCTGAAAATCTCAAAGTATATTTGTTATTTGTAATTATATTTATACTCCTATTTCCCAAACTGTAAATAGGTCCTTTAAAGTATATTTTCAAAATATTCTCTTTAAATTTTCATAAAACCTTAAATAAACAACTTTTCCATGTGTTCTACACAGACACCTAGAAAGCCTGTCTCTTCTCTATCTACTTGAATCAAGATTCTTTTTTACCCAATCATGTGAAAATTATCCAAGAATATAACCTTGAAACTGTTTACTTAAATTATCTTATTGCTATCTTTGATTCTCTGTCATATTGAGACAGGGACCATGGGTGTAGTCAGAGTAGGGTGAGGGCCTCCAGCAAATGCAGGGCGCAATACTTAGAGCAATGTAACAATGGGCAAAGAAGTCCCTAGTGAAACTCTGTGTTAAGCATTATGCAAAATCAAGATCACACTATCTAGGGAAAGATACCAGACTAAGAATATAGACATCTTCAGTGAGATCAGTTAAAGGTCAAAAGGCCAGGAGCAACTTGGCCTGGAATGTCTGAGTGTTCTGCAAGGGTATCAGCAGAACCCGTGACTCTGCTGTCAGCCCTGGCAATCAGACTAGGACCCAACCCACCTTGAGGACAGGGCAGGTGATGCAAGTCCACACCCCCAAGTTTTTTTCATGTTCTCAAAAAATCCTCAACTGCCTATAAAACCCCCTAGACAACACACCACTACGGACTCTCTTGTCCCCTCCTGGTGTAAGCCAGGAGCTTTTTCGTCTCACTTAATCTCTAAATAAAAACCTGTACCTTGCTCTCCTACCTTGAGTGTTTGTGAAGCTCATTCTTTGGCTTCCTGAACAAGAACCCCGGCATCAATAAGAAATCCCTTTAAATTAGAATATTCTCTAAACTAGCATATATGTGACCCCTTCTAATCTATATTTCTTTGCTCATGTTTTTACCCCTTTTACTAAGTGGAAACAAAATCATCCTGCTGAGGGTTCTTATCCCCACTGCAACAAAGAGTTGAAGGGCAGACACACAGTGGTGAAGCAGAGTAAAAGTCTTATTCAAATATGCTGCACAGGAGGAGCTGGCTAGAGTCAAGGTAGATAAAGGTAGGTTTATTTGATCACACTTCAAGGGAGGAGTGGGACAGAGTCAAGACAGAAAAAGACAGGTTTACTTGTATAAAGTAAAGAGGGAAGGGAAGGTCATTGAACTGCAGCTTAGCATAAGGCATAATTTCCTGCCAACTCCTAAAGCCAGTGTCAACTGGTGGCCAGTGTCCACCTGAATCTGCACAGCATGGGAATAGAATCCCTACCACCCCAGGATTTGGGGGAGCCACAGAGCACTGGGTGGAGTGAGACTATGTTCTGCGAACTTCCCAAAGAAAAAAAAGGAGATTTTCAGGCAGGCTAACAAGAAGCATGATCGTATTGCTGCAGTTCTGTCTGGGTCACAAAGGTGACAGGAAGTTACAAGCCCAAATGAAAGACCTCAGTAGCCCCTCCCTACTTATCTGAAGTGGGACAGAGAGAGTGACACACTTGAAGAAAGGCAAGTGTGGGCAACCTCAGAGAGGAGGAGGTGCCCTGAAGGGTTTGGGGTTGGGGTTTTATAGGGTGTTTTGGGTAAGGGTCAGCCTAAGACATGATGTGTACAGGTGATTCATAATTCCTTTGAAGTTTGTCTTAAGAACAAGGTTATTCAGGGGACCGTGCTGGTTTGGACTTCATCAGCTTTCTCCATGTGGGTTTATTTACATTCCCCAGGTCTGCCTCCTGCCCTGGTTACAAAGATATTTCATTAGGGGCTGGAAGAAGAGGAAAAAAACAGCATATAGGTTAAGCTAAAGAATAAACAGCGTTTTCACAGGCTAAGTAGATTTTACAATGGCATGATCTAATTGATACAATGAAGACACAGGCTGTGCTCAGATACTTTTCTTTATCTAGGGAATATGTGGACATTCTAAGTTACTCTTGGCCTTTGGAGCTTCAACTCATTAACTCATTAACTCTGTGAGTTCTTTCTGCCTCTCTGGTTTTATCTGGTTAACCCTTTTAGTGGGTTTTACTGGCCTATTCTCCCTCCACCTGCTCATGTCTATTTTTCTGCCTAACAATCCAACCTCAGTTTCTCTCAATATACAACTGTATGACCACCTTTTCAGACAACTTTTCTGAACAAGAAAGACTAATATTCCCTCACCACACTGAATAAGGATGAAGTTTTTTCATTGCACTTAAAACACAGTAACTATTTATTGAGCATTTAAATATGCCAGACACTGGACTAAATAATTTAAATAATTATCAGATTTCTTCCTTTAAGCAACCTTTTTAAAATACACTATGATTAGTCCCATTTTATATATAAGGAAACTAAAATAAACTGGTGTTAAGTTTGAGGTCACCAACTGCTGTGGTCTGAATGTTTGTGTCCCCTCCCCAGTTCATCTGTTGAAATAGTAATGCCCAGTGTGATGGTGTTAGGAGGTGGGGCTTGGGAGGTGCTTAGGTCATGAGGGTGGAGCCTTCACAAGTGGGATGAGTGCTCTTTTAAAACACCGGGACAGAGATCTCTCACCCCTTCCACTATGTGAGGACACAGGGAGAAGTCACTGACTATGAACCAGAAAAAGGGCTCTTAGCAGAATATCATTGTGCTGGTGCCTTGATCTTGGATTTCTCAGCGTCAGAACTGTGAGAAATAAACTTCTGCTGTTTAGGCTCCCCAGTCTGTAGCATTTTATTAGAGCAGCCCAAGGGACCAACCAAAGTGAGGGGCCCAAGAGTAGCATCCAAATAGACTGAAGAACTGAACTACTATTGTCCTGTAATTCTTCATACAGTTTCCTCTTTCCAGATTCTTCATTATTTTAGCCAAACTTCGGTTGAGTTAACATATATATATATATGTACATATTAAAGATATAGAATATACATATCAATATATCTATCAATCCTACTCTTTACCTCCATCCTGACTCAGCATTTCTAATTTTTTAATCTTCCATTTTCTCAGCATTTTTCTAATCTGCAATAGATTAAATCATATTATGAAATTTTGATGCTCAGACATGGTTGAAAATTATGATCTTAGGAACAGATGCTTGTTGCATTCAGTGATAAAATCTTGCGCTCATTCTAAACCCCCATTACACCTTTATAATCTTGCTGCCAATAGGTATTCCATAAGCATTTCTTCAGTAGTTAAATCTTTATGAGCCTCTGTACAATTAAAAAGTTGCCTCAAGGCACTGGTGTTCACAAAACTGATAGAAAAAACTAAAATCATTTGTTTTGTTGAGTTGATTGCTTATATACTTTTCTAGGCAGTACAAAAGGGAACTGTGGAAGAAAGAAAATCTGTAGCATATTTCTAAAATTTTGAATAATTTTATGGCTATATTGCTGATAATTAATTATGTAAGAATAATAATGAAAACATCTAACACCTATAACTGATGAGCATGAGTAATCTGAATACACAAGCCAAGAAACACCAGGTAAGATTATACAAGAACATAACAGCTGAAATTCAGTCCTGCGTTAACCACAAGCATCGGTTCCAATCTGAAAGATAAATACTATCCATTACAAAATGGTACTTTTTAAAATTAAGTTTACTTTCCTATTTCACGTTATGTTCCTCCTCGTAGTTATAAATTGAATGGCACCAGTAGTGCTGCTCTTTAAATGAGGTTTTCCATGTAATTTACATTTCTTTGATATACCTTGACGTTAAAGTTATGACTTTGTAGTTATGACTATGCTAGTCAGCTTTTACTTGTAATATTGTGAAAGCTATTTTCCTAGCTTTTTATGTGTACAAACTATATTTTAATAAAATAGCAATAAAAGTAATTTAAGCAAACATCTACATATTGAAATTTACCAAAGTACTATTATCTCATGATTTGCATGATTTTCTAAAAACTATGGAAATATCTCACTAGCCCATTTACTTATTTAATCTATCATCAATAAGCAGCACAGTGAAATATAAAATTAAGTAATATAAATTCAATTTGGTAAATAAATTATTTTAAAATCCTTCTTTCCTAAAGTAAGCCATTTCATGTATCAATTTAAAGAGACACAATAGAAAAGTAAATTAATATGGACTTAAATTATTACTTTAAACTGATAAACAAAAAGTCAAGCAAGTGAATTCTTTGGTATGAAAACAAAAATGGAAATTATGAAAACTGTGTAACATTATTATTTGATGGTATATGTGAATAATCAGATTAATCAAATTTTACTCCACTTAGGACTTATGTACTCATATGTTTATCACAGCATTACTTTCAATAGTCAAGATATGGAAGCAACCTAAATGTCAATTGATAATGAATGCATAAAGAAGATGAATGGATAAAGAAAGTAAATTTAAATTTAATATTAAACATTTTTAATGGGTGAAATTCACCTTTCAGATTGGAACAAATGTTTATGGTTAAATCAGGACTAAAATTCAGCTGTTATGTTCTGGTGTAATCACACCTGATGGTAGGGATAATGAATGGGTAAGACAGATGAACGGAAAAATAATGGATATATACTTGTGTGTATATATATAATGGCATTACATATATAATGGAATTATACATTATTTTTTATATTTAATATATTATACATAATGGAATGTTACTCAGCCATAAAAAAATAATCAAATCTTGCCATCTGCAACAACATGGATGGATGGGTATAGAGGCTATTATGCTAAGGAAAATAAATTAGAGAAAGACAAAGACTGTATGATTTCACTTTTATGTGGAATCCATAAAACAAAGCAAATAAGACAGAAGCAGACTCATAGATACAGAGAACAAACTAATGGTTTGTTCCATTAGTTTGGAAGGGGACAGTGATTGTCCCCTTCCCCAGAGGGAGGATGGGGAGGGACAAAATAGGTGAAGGGGATTAAGAGGTACAATCTTCCAATTATAAGATAACTAAAACACAGGATGTAATGCACAGCATAGGGGATATAGTCAATAACATTGTAACAGCTTTGTGTAGTGACAGATGGTAACTAGACTTATTGTGGTGACCATTTCATTACATAAATATCAAATCACTATGTTGCATACCTGAAACAAATACAATACTTTATTATTCTACAATAAAAAAAGAAGAATCCTGCAAAAATTTTCCATTAATGTGATATAATAGTGAGTAATAAAGTCTATTTAAAAGTCTATCTTTTTTTAAACTATTGTTCAAAACATTTTACGTATATGGAGCCAGAATTGCCATAAAGCTGGTCAAATTTAAGTCTCAGAGCCCCTCAATCATATAAGCCCTTTCCAGGGATACAAAAGCAGCCCTGCAGTGTGTTAGATGGCCATATGTTTCTGTATAATTTACAAATATATTTATAATTTTCTATGATATCTTACTGTAATAAATATCCCATTTTGCACCTACCTGTTACTTACAATTTGCATTAGGTCTGAAAAAAAGTACCTTCAAAATGTAGGTATTTTAAAACTTCAAGATCCATATAATCTTGAACTACTGCTGGCTATATTGATTCTTTACATTTTGCATATAATAGCATGTTTTATACACATAACATGTTCTGACACAAATAGAATTCAGAAAGATTAAATTAGTTGTCTATGAAACCTGTAATAATACAATATTCAAAACTAGAACATCTGGCTCTAGAGTTCATGTTCTGAAAGTCCACATTTCTTTATAGACACAGGCATTAACATGGATGATCACCAAGCACAATGATGTCAAATACACACACACACACACACACACACACACACACACACACACATAAAATGACTCAATTTGTACAAAGTTCAAAATAGGCAAAAATAAGCTTATGTTTGCATGTTTTAGGTACATATGCATTACATACATTTATGGCAAAAGTTTAAAAAATAGCAAAAACTGGTTAATATTATAGCTCATGGTAAGAGTTATATCAAGAGTAATAGGAGAATATATGAGGAGGAGCCTAGAGGGGGCTTCAAATTTGTTGTTAATGTTACATTTTTTTTAAATGGTTACTGAGTCTATAGTTAGCATATTATTTTACTTTTAAGTTGTACATATATATAGACCCTTGGGTACATGGAATATAGAAATACAGAAAATTAATTCAATTTAAAAATTTTCTGCTAGACCTTAAACCATGTATCTCAAGTACATAGCTTCCCCTAAATACATGTAGAAAGTCCCAGGTCTCCCTTTCTTATTACTCTAAATGCACTATAATTACACTTCTTAAAAGTTTAATGGAAAAAATTAGATGTTAAACTGTATTTTGACATGTTTTGAAAGAGAATTATACTTATTCTGGTTTCATCAAAATATTAAATAATGTAATACCTAAAGACACATGTGATCTTGGTACCTTTTGTATAATCAGTGAATTAATAGTGTGTTTTACAGAGTTCTGGTTCCATCTCAGGGTAGATGGATGGAAAGAATTTCATACCTGTCCAAATAACAAGAAGCTGATCAATCTGCAAAATCATAGTGTTCTTGAACCTATCCAAGTGCTGACTTCAAAGGCAACTTATAAGGTAGAATCTGATGAAATCTGGAGTGAGCCTCCAGAATAAGATAAGACACAGGCACTCACTCATCTATACCAGAACTCTGAAAGGAAATAAGCCTGCCATACAACAGGTACAAAAAAAATCAACTAATTTTTTAATGAACTGTGAAAAGCTGAACATGCATAATTGTACAAGTATTGAGCCCTGGGAGCACAAACACTTGTACCCTCTTTGCCAGAGACCTCATTATTTGCTCATGAAAGATTGGGAGCAAGAGAGATCAGAGATGGCATTCTTCATAATGTAGTTCTGCTGAAGAGTAATTCTTACCTGGATCTTTCTCTCCAGAGGAATAAAGTCTTAAGATGGTGTAAAAAGGCAGCAAACCCCATCACTTTCAGTGGATGAAACCTCACTGAGTTTGGAAAAAGGAGAGGGACAAGATATCCCCCTAGTTCCAGAAAATTAAAGATCCCTTGCCACACTGGGGGCAGGCAGGGAAAAGTTAGCTCTAAAGACTGAGACACATGAGCTGCATAAGGTTGAGGCTGAATGAGAAAAATGTAGAAAGTTATCTTGCTCATCACCACCCAGGCTAACAAGAACCAGGAGTCAGGCAAGAGCAGATGACCCCTAGTGCAGAGTATGGAGACGAGGGAGAGATGACTTCGCTGCGGTATAGCATCAGAGAAAACCTGCAATGGTGCATGGACCAAGCACAACCAAGAATTTAGTTAGATTTCTAATCTAGCTCCCACCTAACCACAGGGTACCAATAGTGGATTTGAAACTAGTGGTGCATTGAAGGTAATTATAGCAACCAACAAAACTCAAACACAACTCAACACCCTAGTAAAAGCCTTGCCTAACAGAGAGAGTCATACCTCTTTTCAGGCATAAATATTACTTATCTTGGTCTCTACCTTTTCAGAATATGTAGATTTCAACTAAATTAAGAGACATCCAAAATGGAAAGGAATCTGCTGTTGAGAGACAGAACATCAGTATTATTAACCCAAACATAAACCTATAGTTGGAAAATTCAGACAGGGAGTTTAAAACAACTATGATTAATATGTTACAGGCTCTAGTGGAAAGATTTAGACATTCATGAATAGGTGGGTAACTTCAGCAGAGAAATGGAAACAATAAGAAAGCATCAAGAACATGCTAGAAATAAATCTACACACGCAGTGTGACACAGAATGCCTTTGACAGGCACATCAGTTTGGCTGATACAACAGAGGAAGACTCAATGAACGTGAACATAGGTCTACAGATATTATTCAAATGGAAACACTAAGAGGAAATTAGTGAAAAACTTACGGAAAAAAAAGAACAAAGTATTCAGGACGCATAGGTCAATATCTGTCTAAAATAGTGTAATTGGAATTTTAGAAGGAAAAAGAGGGAGAAATGAATTATTTTCAAAATTGTCAAAATTTCAAGAATTTTCTAAAAATTTCTAAAAAGAAATGAAAAATTTCCCAAGGTTTGGAGACCAGGTATAACCAGAATAAGGATATCAACATACCTAAAAATATATATGTATAATTTAGAGAAGTGAATGATCTACCTAAGAAGTTAAGAAAAATTAGAGATATGAGGTAACAATGTCAATTCATCAGCATAAAGAATGCTTTGATGGCTAAGTTGGATTACTCAGTTATCTATAGCCTTATTGTAAAATCAATGTATTAATCAATTGCATGAGCATATATAAATAACAAATAAATAAAAATTTTAAAAGGACATGATCAGATTCTGATACTATTATATATTCAAATGATAAATCTATCTCTTGTATTTATACACAAATAATATCATTTTCGGATCATTTTCTTTTCAATACCATTTGCTTCTGTCTTTTAATGTAATTTTATTATCTTTCCAATATCTTCTTGGATTGATTTTAATATTCAGCTGAGTTTAATGTTCACTGATAAATATTTTAAATTTCATTGACTAAATCAGCAAATGATATTATGCAGAAGTCCACTCAGTCTTATGACCATGAATCATCAATCTTAAATCAGATCTCTGGGATCCTGAAGAAAGTAAGCACATTATTCAGGAGCCATTCCAGAGGCAAAAACACATAGTAATTTGAACTTGGAGATTTTAACTAAAAGTCATTAACTAAAATAAGGAATTGTAGTAACGAATGTTTGTCTACTAAAGAGTAACGAATACGCTAAAGAGTATAGGAATAACAGATATAGAAGAAACCACCACCCCTAGAGATGAGATAGTGAACCCAAGGAAGAGACTCCTCTCCTGTAGTGTTGACCTCTTTTAAGGGTGGGCACATCTGTGGCTCATCAGCGAGTAAAGAAATTTACTGAGGCTGCAAAGCCTCCCAAGGGGTACAGGAGGAGATTTTTAATAGATGGTATCCTGCTGGAAGCCCCACACTGAGAAGCCACTTCTGGTGTTGCTGGAGAAATCTGCCCATGGGGACTACCATGAGCTGCTAGAAATCAGGTATTTGGGGAGCTGAGGAACTGCAGGAGCTGCACAGCCTAGGCACTAGGAAAGTAAGCTTAGTGCTATAGCCTTGGCACTGAGAAATATTCACCTAGTGAGGCAGCCTGCCCAGAAAACACACCAGAATTTAGAAGAGAAACTCCTTTCCCACTTGATTGCTCCTCTAGTACTCTACACTAACAAAGCATGCTATCTGCAACACAAAAAATATTTACAGGATTTAGATATATTATTGCAGAGCAGTCATTTAAGGATGATTTGGTGCAGAGCAGCAATTCATCAGTGACTAGTATATCAATTTTCATATGTCTCAAGAAAAATGCCAGATTAGGAAAACAAATGGTCAACTACCTAATCCAATGCAGGCCATGTGTCTTGCACTACACTTTTTAGTCTAATCATTCACCAGTAGTAATGGGGAAAAAAGGGTATAACATACAGAGAATAAATTCAAAAGTATGCAAGAATTGGTTATGTTGGTGTTTTCAATTTATAAAAATTCATCAAGCTATAAACTTATGGTTTATGTACTTGTATCATTTTTATATTTCAATAAAAACTTTTAAAATGAAACATCCATGTTGCAAAGTAGTTTCTGATTATAATCAACCTGTACATAGCACTTGTAAAGTCCACATATTTAGCCCTAACTGACATACTTATTTCTCCATGTTGTAACTGCCTATTAATTGTAATGCCTTTGAATTGAAAGGAATTTTATTCCCAGGAACTAAATAAAGGTTTGTTGAAAAAGAATTGAAGAATGAGTTTATTTTGGAAGTAGAGACATGTCAGTCATTCAAAACATGTTTTTTTTCCATGACTTCTTTGAGATTTCCAAGTTTTCCTCTAAATGAAGATAATTGTCATTATAAATGCTATCAGGATCTGCTTCCAACATTATTATTTTACAGTAAAGACCGAATGACCCTCATTTCATTCACTAAATTCTTGTCGTTCAATAAAATTTACTTGATGGAGACACAACTCTTCCTCCAAAACTGATGATCAGAAAAATGGTGATCCCAGAATGTCTTTGTTCTTCAATGGAGAATCACTCCAGTCCTAGAAGAAAGGTATTTTCAACTGTGCATCATCTTTTGTGGTTTGCTGATTTCACTGATGGTTCATTACTTTTCTAAACCATGCGCTTTACTCTTTCATCTCCTAGTCTTGTCCTCATTGACTGTGGACTTTGCTATGGTACTTTCTCTGACCGAAGTGATGTCAGCAAACATGATGCAGGCAGGGAGACTCGAAAAAAGAACAATGCCTTTCTGCTTGATACGGCCTGCTCGCATTTGGATACTTGCCATCAACATAAGAATAACTGAAGTCTAGTCTGCTGTTGGTGAGACTGCATGGAGTAGAACTAAATCATCCCAGCCGTGGGCATCTGAGGTAGCATATTCATAGCTTACCCGCTAGCTTATTATATAGGAGTTAGAAAACACAGCTAAGGTCAGTCAGGTTCAATCCAAATATGCAGGACCTCCAAACTGATCCCAAACCTTGCAAGAAATAGTGAATGGTTGTGATTTTAAGTCATTAAATATGGAGTAATGTCTCATGTAGGAATATCTATCTAGTATAACTTTTTACCTTTGGCTGAAGTTTTCTCTCACTTGATTTGTTTTTTAATTTTTAAAAATTTACTTTGTTTTCTGAAGAAATAATGTTCAGAGCATTTCACTGGAGTTATTGCATAGGCAAAATGAACTGAGAGCCAAAAGGCACACTGAGATTCTCGTATAAGCCGGTCGTTTGAATTTTTCAGTAGCTAGGACGCACTAATCCACAGGCTGTTATTAAGTAACAACGTTTAGAAACCGCCAATTAGGCAATAATGATGAATAGCTGCACAAAACTGAACAGTCCCATGTTCTGAATCATTCTGAAAATTTGAATAAAGAATCTTGTGATTTGATGATTAGTGAAGAAACATAGTTTGTATGAGAAATTTATTAGTAAATTTTATGAATTTTTCTTCCGTGTGCAGCTAAGTGATACCACTATTTGTTGCTTCAGCTGTCTTTTGTAAGTCAGGAGAGAATTAGATGCATTGTTCTAATTGCATACAAAGCATTAAAAAATATATATCATATCCCAAAGCAGTGACTCTTTTTTTATATTTATGCTGTCTCTTTGAGATTAGAATTTCAAAAATGAAGAACATTATAAACCTTCTCTAAGACAATTTTTTCAGAAATTTTCTTCACCAGCCATTGTGGATATCAATCAAGACTGCACACCTGTCTTTTCAGAAATATTTTGGGGAGGGATAATTTCCTTTTAACTAATTACAAAGAAAAATATATACTTGGTACTGAGAACCTGGATAAAGCCACTGATTCTTACTCTGCACGTAATCTTAATAATTTTCAACTCTCCCATTCAATGTGTGCTTATGTAGAACAAAGTATATTTATAATATTCATAGGATACAGATTACTTATGATCTTTAATTGATTATTTTTCTTTCTACTTATTCTGTTACGTTCAGCAATGTTGGATGACATTCTATATTCATGTGTGCATAATACTCTTCCCACCAAAGCTGTGCTTCTTAGAGAAGCTTTGCTGTTGCTTTTGTTAACTTTATAACACTTCAAATCCAATTATTTATTTAGATCATTAAGTTTTTAAAAATTAAACACTGAGATTTGAAACCCAGCTTTGACAATGACTGGTTTTAAGAAAGTTGTCTAAGCTTTAATTTCCAAAATACACAAAATGGGAGTTTTGCTCACAAGTAGATGTAGGAGAAAATGAAAATGAAATGTTTTGGAAAACACTTTGTAAATTACAATGTAATGTGATACATAATTCTCTTAATGACAAGGAATTAATAGTTTGTGTATTGGCACATCTAAATTTGTATTCATTGGAGAGTTCTAAATGGGAGTAAACATTAAATTAACAAGGACAAAAATTTTATAATTACTTCTAACAGTTCATCCCAATAGCAACAATTAGTATATTTTTCATGTAGTTGGTAAAATTAAGATGTTTTGGAGTTCTTTTATAAGTGAAGCTGGGTGATCCTGCCTCCCTGTGGAAAGATTGCTTCTCTGATGGTTTTTCTTTGGACTACACAGGCTCAGATAACCTCATTCCTCAGATGATGGTTTAACATTCAGAGAAAAATAGAAAAGAAAAGAGTAACTGGATATAAGGCTGTATTTCATAATTTGAAATTTTTCTACAAGTTTTAAAATCAGAACAAATGATAAAGTAAAAATCATAACTATGAATCTTAAAAGAGTAATATAATAGGTTTCTAGAGTGAATATATTGCAATGCCTTAACAATAAACAATTAGCACATAGCATTTAAAAATATTTCACACCTTAGGTTAACATTTCTAGATGGAAAAAGTATGTGGTACAATTGTCAAATAAGAATTTCAAACTTTGTATGAAAAAGAACATCTGATTGTCTCCCCATTCCAGTCTCCTCCTGTTAGGTTCTATCCAGAAAGGCTTCAGATTTCTGACAGTCCCAAGTGCTTTCCACTTTGCAGTCCTCACATCTGTTGCCTGGTATACAAAAATATCTCCTATATATCCTTAAGATATTACATTAAATTTTCTGTTGGATAACAGATTAGATTCCCTGATTTGGATGCCTTAAGCAAATGGGACACAGGCACATAAACCTGGTCCAGAGAAGGCAAGTTTGAGTAGAAATGCAAGGGACTGTGTGCCAGGCAACTCTGGATGCTTGATTTGCATCTTCACAAGATCCTGGGTGCCTCGTGAACAGGAAGATCCCCATTTTACAGATGAGAAAAACTGAGGCTCAGAGAGGTGTGTTCCCACTGTTAGGAAGTGCAAGAGCCCAAAGCTTAAGCCAACTTTGTCTGACTGGCTTGGTCCTTTTTCAGGAGGCACTCAGCCACAGCCAGGCGCCTGCTGTTGGAAGCCCAGTGGATACAGTAAAAGAAGCAAGAAACACACAGGACCCTGTGAAGGAGCTTGCCACAGGCCTGGCCTGACTGAGGATGTGTGGGTGGTTTCCTGATGTAACCGAAAAAGTGGGCACCAACTGTCAGATGTGATGGGCAACTCCAGCTACCTAGGTGTGGGTGGGGTAACAGGTGAGAAGGGGACCACCTGAAGGATTCTCAGCCTGCTGCATGGATGGCTGGATTTCCTAGCTGTCAAGGAAGGAGGAAGGGAAGCCAACATCCATTTCTTCTCAGTACGGGAGAAGCACCAGCTGGCTGAGTAGGCGGGAGCTGGCAGGAGCAAGGAGCAGTGGCCCACGCAGGCTGCTGCAGCTCGGCGTCACACCGCAGCACTGCGGTGGCCTGCTCTCCCCCAACCCTGGAGAGACACAGGGTGTGGGCGCTGGCTGAGGCGTTGGCTGGGTCCTGCACACAGGCCACAACCCCGCACGAGAGTCTGGGGACATCCTGAAAAGTCCTATTCATTTGTGCGTATCTGGTGTTTTCCTGTGAAGGCATGGGCTCCACAAGGGCAGAGACTCTATCTTTTTTCAAAGCTTTTAGATTAGATTTTCTTGGAAGCGGACTCTGAGGCTCGCTTGGGAATAGTCTCAGGAGGGATACCCGTGGGAGCCTGAGGGAGCCAGCACTGGGCCAGGGGGAGGCTGGGTGCACACGCCCTCAGGAGGGAGGCCTCTGCTGAGCCCTGGAAGCCTGCAGCATGTATACAGGCCGCCTCCCAGAGCAGGAGATGTTTGTTTGTACTTTCTTTAAATTTCCTCTTTAATGTTTCATGTGTTTGTCTAAGAAATATTTATTTATAACTTAATATGCACACTAGTAACTATAGCATCTACCCCTACTTAACTAAGAATGAACAGTGTGTTATGTTTTCATTTATTCATGATTGTTTTCCCACCCATTGTATGTATTTATAAACACCTACTAGGGAATATACACTTATTCAAGGTACTGTGTATATGAATGTGAACCAAACAACTGAAAAGTCACTTGCCACTGGAAAATATTATCATAGTGAGGAGAATCAAACATAAACACATAGAAAAGCTGATTTCCTAGTGTAAAATTATGGTAAGGAAAATATTAGGATGGGAAAATTACATCAGATGGAATGGTCACAAAAGGACTCTTTTCCAAGGGATGTGAAACCTTGAAAAGGAAGCAGCCTTGGGAGAAGCCAGCAAGAAAAACCAGAGGAGGAACCTACAAACTCGGAGCCCCAAAGGCCAGGGTTGCTGGAGCTGAATCTGTGAATCACAGCACCCACTCCAGGGCTGGATGCGCCCACCTGGGGACAGGGGACGGGAGCCGGAGGGGCGCTGCCGGATGCTGGAACCACTGGCAGAGGCTGAATCGGCAAACAGGAGGGCTGGGGATGGGCCAGACGTATGGAAACAGAGCCGCAGTGTGTGGGAAGCCAGCAGAGAAAAGATATTTTTTTACATTATGTTCCTTCTAATAATTACTTAGAATGCAGAAAATCACTTAATTTCCACTTAACTTTTTGAAAAAAAATATGAATTGAAAGACTAAAGTTCAACACTACTTTAGACTGTAGAAGAAAACAATAAAATGATACATACATAAAAGTAATTTTGAATTAATAAAAGGAAATATTGTAATTACATTATCTAATGAATGAAAATATTATCTTCCTACTGACTTCAAGGATAGTAAATAATAGGTAGTTTAATAACAAAGTAATGAAAGAGCAAAGATCTACTTCAAAGTATCCATTATTGTGTTTTTCACTAAAGGAAAATAAAATTGGTAGCATTTTCAAGGGCTAGAAATGTCAGATTTCTCTGTTTTGCCCTTTTTTAGAACTAGTAAATGATTAGGATAAATTAATTTGGTGCTTGAAAGTCACAGGATTTCCTTGTACCATTGTGACATTCATACGCTAATGGTAGCATATTAACCCAGACTTGTGATATAATTTTCTAGATTCTTTTAACAAAGATAAAAATTCATGTAGTTCACTTGGAGGTTAGAAGTATGGAAAACCCAGTAACTTTTTTAGAGTGTTACTTCAAATGAGGGCATATGAAATTAGAAAGCTTCAGAGAGGACCCCTGCTTGTGAGCTGAGAAGCTGGTGAGCACAATGTTTGGGGATAGGGAGTTACAGAGAGAGGTATTGAAGTGGGATCTGTGGTAGAAAGAAGAATTATGTAATAAAGGCAAATCACATACCTCTGCTTGTCTTCAAACTGTCATTATAAAATGGGGATTTAGTGACAATTACCATGCTATAGATCCTGTGATTTACTTTATAAAATCTACTTAAAAATATGTCTGCAACACAATTGGATCATAAAGCTTTTTTTATTGTTGGTTTATTATAATGATTTTAAATGGTTTAACAATTATGCCTTAACACTGAGTACTGAAACTCAAACAAGCTTGGAGCTAGATAAAGTAGTAGCAAATCTTTTAGCCAAGGAACTATATCTACTGAACTGAAAATGTAATCACAGAATTTCTCGGAAACTAGGATAATGCCTACAGTTGCCTAATGCTGCTGCACCTAATGTAATGTCCGCAACCCTTAACATGACAACTAATCATATAGGAACTCAACAGAGGGTGATGGTGGTGATATAAAAAGAAGGGGCAGGAAAGACTAAGAGCAGCAAGGGAAGAGGGGGCAAGTAGCAGGGGGACAAGGCAGCAATCCCTGATGACTTCTTCAGATATCCTCCACTTTAAGAAAGCACTAGGGTAAATTTATGTACATTTAAAACATACTCACCTGAGCTTTCTTTTAAAGAGCACATTGCCTTGACAACTTTTAAATTATAAATTACAAGTTTTGTTGCCTATGTTACTCTTCTGGAACATTACTGGTCAGTGAATTTCCTAACAATGTAAGTACAGATAGTGCAGAAAATACACTTAGGTCTAAAATATTTATTTTGGCAGAAAGTTTGATTGAAACAAACACTATTAAGTATGCAAAACATGGATTTCTAATGTAGGTCAATTATATTTCATATATCACTGGCTAATTAATCAAATCATTTTATATGCTGTTTCAATCTTTATGGCAGTGCATATAATACATCCCCAAATTCTTTATATGTTTAAAGAAAGAAAATAGCTGAGTGTTAAGATTTTTTTTGTAATGATATGGGCTTATACTGGACAATCACTACTTAAAATACCTTCATTTGCAATTTATTAAAATTCCCTAACGTGGGAACTTTACAGTGTGGTTTTAATATTATTTAGGCCTAATGACTTTTGTCATATTTTGGCATTTGTTTCATAATTATATCTTAACTCAGAATTATAAAAAATCCAATTAATAAAATTAGTATGAATATTACAGCTTATTTATTCTGTATGGATTCTTATAAACTGTTCAGTCTTGTTCTAGTATGAACCAGGTGATCTTCTGTTTGACAATTATGTGAACCCAAGAAGGCTGAGCTCCTTGAATCTGTTTGTCTTTAAAATAAGGTTAATAAAACTTACTTCATTTGATTCAGTAAGTTTAAGTCAGTAAATCTTCAAGCATATCACACATCACAAAATATACATTAATTAAATCGGAAGTATAGGAAGTCATTTACCAAAGTGGCAAAAGCGAGGACTTGAAATCAAACACTTGGAAAGGATTTTCGTTCCATTCTCTACTTGTTGTTTATGCCTCACAAGTTAACTGGGCTCACTGATTATGAAGAATAAAATTGTTTATGTTGCATGATACATATATATGAAGCCTCTGATCAATAGCTAGTAATCACAATCCTTGTCAATTATAATTGTATTTCAACTATCTATTCCTATTAATAAATCTTCTACCTATCCTCTAATAGCAAATATTTCCTGTATTTCATCTTCTATGCAATGCACTATATTTAAAATAATTTTATCCTCAGGGACTAAGTGCTCACAATCATTAAAACACATCAGTGCGCCTTCACCATTTGAGGGTGACATCTCCAAAATACTAAAGTAAAGGGGAGCCGCAATTCAAAAATAGTGCTGCAGTCAGGTGTCCAGCGCCATTTCTTAGAAAACCTCAAATAGAGAGATTCACTGAGATGACAGAAACTATAATCAATCAAGTGAGATGAAGTGATCAGGTGAAATGAATAAAGGACAAAAACCTCCTGAGTAATTAGGAATTTATGTACTCTCTTTCTCAAGCTTTATATACAAAGACTATATACCAGGGAAAAATAAAGTTCATTTATCAATCTTGTAACGATATCTTTTTAAGATTCTGATTTGTTGTCTCTTTAAATATCAAAATCTTTAACCATGAAAAATATTTAAAGAATCATACAATCCCTTTGCTATCTCATAAAAATATTAATTGTTTTATTGTAAGCATATCACTCCCCACAGCACAGTAAGAAATGTTAAAGCGAGTGGCAGTGGGATAGAATCATCCTCACTAGATCAAATAAACATTAAAGCCAAATGGTATAAGTATTCTCCATTTGTTCCATTGCTTTCATATTGACACTATCATTATACTTCTGGTAACATCAACATTTTCCATAATTGTGTACATATACTTTTTAATAGCCCATCATAGCAATACATTTTTAAAATGTAGCACACTTAGCTTTCCTTCTGTCAAAGTTGTTTTATTATGCCACATCTTTTTAAATTGGATTTTGATACTCCTTAATTACATTCTTTTATTTATCCTAGTAACCTTATTTTCAAAAGAGCAACATACTCATTTTTTTTTCCTAGGTATAACTTCAAATTTTATTACTTTATTGTTAGAAAGTGTGAAAAGAACTATGCTAACACTTTACAAACCTACTCTCGTGGGAGAGCTTACCCTTACTTTACTATGAAGAAAGAAGCTCCAAATCTAAGCTAGGGCAACAGAGGGCTTTGCAATGGCAAAGTCCGTGGCCTTCACAGGGCATCATTTACTCTCTATTGACTGTCCTGTATTGCTTTAGCTCAATACTTAAATCATGATCAAGAACAAAATGTTAGTTATCAAAACAGTTGTTTTTTTCCTTTTTCCCTTATCATTATCTAACTATTATAAATATGGATTTGTGTTTTCTGATATTACTTGTAATTCACTTCTTTCAGTTTTTTTTTTAATCTGATCCTCAGGGGATAAACCCCAAGGTTGCATTTGTGAAGTCCATGTTGAAATGGTTACATATTCATTACTACTTACAAGGTACATAGTTTGCAGGACAAAGTAAATATTGGAAATGTACATAAATAGGTTTAAGTACAAAAGTTAAAAATTGTCTTGTTTTATATTTCTTGAAGAAAAGTCACCTGATATTTAAGAAATGAGGTTTGCATTATTGTGGTCTGACAACACCCTTAGGCTAAATTATTTTGCTTTTTGTTGTCGTAGTAGTTGACACTAGACTGCAGCATAACGTTAGAAAAATAGGGTCCTGGCATGACTTGTGCCATTATAAATCCAACCAGAGCTATAGTCTTCTTGTGAATTTTCTGACACTTGCTCACAAAACTTTAAAAAATTCTCAAGTCTCAAAGTCTCACTCATGAAACTGTTGTGATAGACACAGAACCTTTTTATCTACTTTATAGAGAAAATGTATGAATTCTTGTATCTTCTCTCCCCTTTTTTACTTGAAATACACTCCTGTTTTTTGTTTTAACTTAATCTGCACATCACATGCTTTAGAATTCCAAGGAGTGCTTGTTTAAAAATACAGATTACTTCTTCCAAACCCAGCTATTTAATAGATCACAGTAGAGGACAAAGCACTTCATAATAAAATCTTCTGAAGATAATTTTTACCATATATTAATACTTTGAGACCCATCCAAATACTTCTGCCTTTTTGCTTTTTAAAAAAATTTTTTCCAAAAAATAAAGCTCTCCCTGATTTCCAAGAATGAAATATTTAGCTTTCTTAACCATATTATCTCCCATTTTTTGTTATTCTTTCTAAAATGAACTTCTTTATCGCCAACATTCTCATAAGTCCCCGTTTATTGGCTCCAACGATAGTCATGTCAAGCCCTTTCTATCATGGCCTTATCTGCTCTAGGAGAAAAAGTTAAAAATTAGCTAAATGATTTGTTATGCAAGTGGGATATCAGGAAGTTTGTTAGTACTTTCTCCTCAACTTTCTATGTCTCTCTCTGAGATGCCTGCATGATGTCTGAAGTGCAAAGACCATCACAAAGAAAGGCACCGAATGAGGAGGAACGAGCCTGGCTCCCGAATCCATAATGGACCAGCCACTCTGGTTCTAGCCACATCCTGGTTTCTGCCATGACAGGCAGATACACCCACATTTAATTAGGAGAGTTTTTTGAGCTTCTTGTTACTTGTAGTCAAATTCAGTCCCTAGCTGAGACAATGTTATCAATTTAATCAGGGGTGACTTACAATTTATTTTTTAATTATTTTGATCACATTTCCAAGGTTGTGCAGACATATCTTTTTATTGAACTCCTCCTCCTCTGTTTTCTCACATATTCTGTGAATAACAAAGTCAGCACCTGGAAATTCTAGTCAGGGGTAAAAATGGGTCCTGGAGGTCAACTGATATCATCAATATCTGGCCTTTTGTTGATTTTATCTCTGTATTTTTATTTTTCATGTGATACTTTCTTTTTCTAGCTCACTTTAACTACATGATGGCTCCCAGGATGGATGTTCTCGGGATACAACCCAGCAGTGTATCTTTATAAATCTAAGACAAACAGAAAGAGCGCAACAACTGGATCACTTCATCAAAAAATTGGGGATTGGGGTTGACTGCGTGTTTGAATGGGTTGGCTGGGTTATGTGGGCCCCGTCTAGAGGTCAACACCATCCAAACCGACGGACACAAGGTACTAGAGAAATGGCTAAAATAAGAAGTTAAAGAAATGTTGGATGGGAAAAATCAAAAAGAAAACAAACACGACACTTTCTACTCTGTTACTGCCTTAGTTTTGATTTTTTCATATTTGCCTGAAATATTACAATTTGATTCTGTCTTAAATCCCATTTCCAATATTTCTATTGCATTCTCTAAATAATTGTTGTTTCTTCCTGCATCTAAGCTCCTTTAATATCTCTCATTTTGAAATATGTTTATATAAGAAAAGCTGAGCAGTATTTTCTACTACTGCCTAAGCCAGGTGAGCCTAGAATTTGAGTCTAGTCAAGTTATCTGCCTATTATAATATAACTGAACACTCTTCAGAGGAAGAAAAAAGAATCTATAGTATCTATAACATATTGTTCAAACTGTTCACTATCCAGTTAAAATCCAACCAGATAGACAAAAAGGAAAACATGGCCAAGTTCAAAAGAAAAAGAAAAAAATTTGTTAATAAAAACTGAACCTTAGATGACATAACTGCTGCAGTAAGTAAATAAGAACTTTAAATAGGATACTATAAATGGGATCAAGAACATAAAGAAAAGTAAGGAATGAACAGAAGGAGAATTTCAGCTGAAAATTTATATATGTATGTATGTGTGTAAAATCTCCAAATAAACATTGTAGAGCTGAAAAGTCAGTAAGTGAAGTGAAATTAAATAACTGAATATCATTGAATGGACTTAACATTAGGTTGGGTGATGGCAAGTGTTAAATTGCAGGTAAACAAACAAAAATTATGCTATCTGAAAAACAAAGAGAAAAAAGCATTAAAGTTAACAGGGTGTTAAAGACCTGTGGAAAAATACCCAAGTGTGCAAATACATCCATTATAATAACAAATGAGAGAGAAAATATGGGTGGAAAAAAAATTTCACTAGCCCCAAATTTGGAGGAAGATACAAACTATGGAGCCAAGAAATGAAAGAAAGCTGAAACTTGATTAAAACAAAGAAAATGATACCTAGGCACATCACAGTTAAGTTGCTGAAATTAAAAGATAAAGAGAAAATGTTTAAAGCAACCAGAGGGGAAAAAAATGACACATTACATATACTGAACAATAAAGGGATTAGCCACGTCATTCTCATTAGGAAAAAAAAAAGACAGAAAACAATAGAATAACACTTTTTAAATCATGGAAGGAAGTGAAAATAAAATTGTGAGTATGGAATTATATATCTATGGGTAAAACTGCAACGTTTCCACAATCCCTTGTGTGGCCTTGTGCATCTCTGTGTCAACAGGTGTTTCCAAGGGGTGGCGGGAAGCAGTCTATCTGCATATCAGGGGGGAGTGAGGGCATATCTGGACCCGAGAGGCTGGGTGGGGTCCCTTTTTGCAGCTGGGTCAAGAGAGACACGGGAGAGCAGAAGTGGACAGCTTGTAAGCAGCAAATGGGTTTCTCCCTCTTGATTGCTCCCTTTGACTGATTTTGGTTTCAAAGGTATTTTTGCCCCGGGCTGGGAAAGTATTTTCCCCTCAGGAGTTACAATATCTAGTGAAAATAACTTATATAGATAAAGAAGAAATAGACATGTTCAGATAAGCAAAACAGAGAACTTATTGTCAGCTGACTTGCTCTATGAAAAATGCTAAAGGGAATTCTTTAGGGTGAAAACAAACACATTTATGTATATATATATTAAATATATATGTGTGTGTATATACACATATATATTTCTAACTAACCTATAGACCAAAGAAATATTAAATGAAATTAGAAAATATTTAAAACTAACGGTAGTTAAAAAATAATATTTCAAAATGTGTGTTTTTCAGCTACTATGGTGCTTATAAATTCAAATAGTTTATAGGAAAGTTTAATCTAAATGAGCTAAGATTTCACCTTAAGAAGGTAGAATAAATAAGCAAATAAAATCCATATTCAGTAGAAGGGACAAATAATAAAGACAAGAGCAGAGATGAATACAGTACAATAAAAACAGAAAAATTAACAGAAAATTTGATACTTGATAGGCTAATAAAATTAATAAACCTCTCATAAGATACAAGGAAAAGAAATACAACCATGTTATACCATAATTAAAGTGAATGATATTATTGCAGACCCTAAGGACATTATTAGTTATAAAATATCATGCTATCCATAATATTCATGTCAGTAAATTTAAAAATAGGAGTTAGAATAATGATAAAATGCTTAAAAACCTCAAGCTGACCCAGTCAAAATGAGATGAAGCAGAAAATCTGAATAGCACCATATCTCTCAAAGGTTTTGCTATCAAAATTTTCCTCCACCAGGAAAATTCAGAGTTTAAATATTTCCACTGATGAATCCCAGACACATTAAACAATGAACTGATACCAGTCTTACACAAATCCTTCCATAAGCAGAGAAAGAGGACCATGCTACAACATATTTTTTGAGGTCAGGAAAACCCTGATACCAAATGTGGCAAAAACTTTACTAGAATAGAAAAATATAGCCTTTCATGAATAAAGGCATAAGAATGTTTTATTAAAATAGTAGCAACTGAAAGCAGGGATATATGCAAGTAATAATACATAAATTATAATGCCATCACCAAGTGGGGCTTACCCAGGAATGAAAAATCAGTTTAATCCCTAAAAACTGAACAATATAATCTGTTATGTTAACAGAATACTATAGTCACCTTAATAGATGAAGAAAAATCCTTTGACAATTTTCAGCTCTCATTAATGATAAAATTTTCTGCACACTAGGAATAGAAATAACTGCCTCACTCTGATAAGGGGTATCTTATGATAATAAATCATGTCATACCTGTGACAATAAATCATGGCCAAACTTGCTTTATTTAGGAAACCAAGAACGGTATAGAAAAATAAACTAAGTATAGGAGAAATTAAAACAGTAAAGTCCTAAGACCATAGCAGTAAGTGCAGAAGAAAAAAAAACACATTTGATAGAAAAGAACCATTGATAACCTTTTGTTAAAACTCAGAATAGAACATCCTCTATCTGCCAACAGTTATTCAAAACACCTAGAATAAACATAATTGAGGGTTAAACCCTGAGAGCTTCCTTCTGAGATCTGTAAGAATAGAAAATTTCCCATTACCATCACTTTTTTCAACACTGTTCTGGAGTTCCCAGGCAGTGTACTAAGTCAAAGAAATAGAAGCATAAAGATAGGAAAGAAACAATGTGTCAGTGTTCACAAATGTTAGGACCAAATTATGAAGAAATTTCAACAAAGTGTCAAGTAAGAATACATGTAATGAAGACACATTTTCAACTTGAGAAACATTATTTAGACCAATATATAAATTTTCTTTTTTAAATTTATGAACAGATTTTGAGACAGAAAGCCTCAGTTCTATTATTAGCTTTATTTCTAGAGTTTCCTGATATCCTCACAGAAATACTAAGCATCACAAGGGAGGTTGATTAAAATTATACTTAAATACACATAGACACACAGAACTGTACTTTAGCTTATATTTGGAACTGAATCTTGACTGTAGGAATTTTCTAGACCTTTTGGCCCACTTTTTATTTATACAGGATTCAATTAATAATTATGGCATTAATGAG
Organism: Manis pentadactyla; assembly: GCF_030020395.1. Taxonomy (NCBI): domain Eukaryota; kingdom Metazoa; phylum Chordata; class Mammalia; order Pholidota; family Manidae; genus Manis; species Manis pentadactyla. The sequence goes on from NC_080019.1 coordinate 35,159,658, forward strand.
CACCATTGTCATTTCATTCTCAAGTGTACCAATGAATTTTACAAAAATATGACTGTAAGGTAAACTTTTTGTTTTGTTTCTTTTTAATTATCACTATTTGTAAATATACATTCATTCCAATCATTCAATTTTTACTTCAACATTTATGTGGTATTAGATGAAATAAATGACCACCAAATGATCATGTATTTAAAATTTTTAAATATGAAATGTATCTGGAATCTTTATAAAGATATATTATTTTTCACTGGTCATTGAGATTATACTTTTCACATTGGTTAAATGTAGTACCTGTATGTCAGAATTTTACAATGAAGTGTTATATTATCAATAAATCCATTCCCTATGAAAATTTTGACAATATTTTACTTTAACTTAGTTTCAGGTTCAGCTTTCATCAGTACATTCTTTTTTCCAGTGACACATTGTTTATAAAGAAAAATAATAAAATCATGGTATATTTCCTACCTAAAATGACTGATTTCTGGCATCATATATTTCCACGTCAATGACAAATATCTGTTTATTTTTATTAAAGAAGGTTGCCACTTTTCTTCTTTAATGGAACCTCTAAGAATAGAGTTGTGCCGACTATCTTGCATCTTTTGCTCAGAGGACTTTAATGTGTTTGAGGTATTTGACATCGTAAAATTCCCAAGAATGTGCTTATACATTTCAAATTTATTATTTCTCTTTAATTGAATTCACATAAGCTCTTAGGCAATTAAGTTTGCAAGAAAATGAGAACGATTATAGGACTGGATGTACAAAAATGAAATTTTCCAATACTGCTTACATACTATTTTACATAAAACACAGACAATAAGGAGGATAAATGCTTCCTCATAAGAGATAAGATAGCTATTACCAATTAAGAACATTCATTTGAAGCAGTCACTAAAGAATAACAACAGTCACTCTTTTCGCATTTTCAATTTCCCTTGCCTGCCAAATTGAAGTGTGGACCTCTACTCCATAATTTACTGTCCTAAATTTCCTTTATTTTTTTATAGTTGGAATTCTAGTTCTTCTATGACTGTCATTAGCAAGCACTGTTTTGCTCTAATGGAATAACAGAATAAAATATCCACCATACGGAAATACTAGCCTTCAAAAAGTTCTCTTTAATCTCATGCAAATTTAAAGTCTTCATAAACAGACCATTTTCTATGTTTATCAGTTTTTAATGATGGTATTTCAAAATAATTGTAGGAAATGTGTTTTTTCTTCATGTAACTGTGAAAAATACTAAAGCTAAAGAACCTTAATGGTTAATTATATGTATTAATTTTTTTACAATTCACCATAGTGTTATATTTGTTATTATAGTTCTTAAGGCATAAATGTATAACCAGATAATTTCCCATGCAATAACTTTGGATATTATCAGATATATTTCTGGAGTAATAAGGTGGAGTTGATCAAAATAAACAGCATTTTTATTTTGTATATTAAAAGGCATATAGTCTCACATCTGAAATACAAATTATGAAAGAATTGAATTTACATTGATACTGTCATACAGATATGGACTTCAGAGTAGTTTTACAATAGCAAGACACATCAAAATAACTCATTTTTAATTCAAATTCTACACAGGAAGAATTAGATATGAATGGAAACATCCCTAAATAGGCAAAATGTTATGACTGGAGTCAACAAATTCGGCTATTAATTATGGCTTTACTTCCAGCTCTTTTTGCATGGTTTTGGTTAAACCAGTCTCTTAGCCTCAGTTTCTCACATATAAATGGGGAAAAACATTTCTTTCCTTATTTGATGTATGATCAAATGAGCCAACTTAATATGCTGCATTAGCACCATGTCTATCATGTGACAGGCACTCTAAAAAATGTTAATTCACCTAAAATTATTTTTCTTTTTTAATTTACTGATTGGATTTTAAAATCTATAATCTATACTTTTTGAATTACAGAGAATATTTTAGTTGTGGGAAATGGTAACAGATCAATATAACATTGAACATAAGATACCAATGGTTCCTGAGAAGTCTAAAGGTCTTATGGTGGAAATGTCACATTGTTACGCAGAAATATGACTGCAATGATAAAAACTGCTCAAAGGATACACATGAATGGAAGCTCTATGTTTTACATTATTTCTAAAGAAAACTTAATATATAAAACAAAATATCAGAGTATAATTATTTAACTTGCTCAGATTAACCAAAGATGAATGACAGCCATATTACTTTTAATGTGCAAAGAGATGCCAAAAAGGACATAGGAAATCACTTTAGTTCATTAAGTGTAACATTAAATCCCAATGAAATTTAAGTTTTAATTTTATAGTGCATCTCAATCTGAAATCCCATTTCTAATTAGTAATTTATTCCTTTTAACTTCCTATCAGGTTGGCCTTGCCAATCTTACGCCTTCAATCACAATTTGTCACTTACTTATCTTCAATGTCAAGATTCAGACTACTAACAGACAGCCTGGATGTACCAAAAGTCGCTGATCTCCAGGAACAATAAAGCTCTACATTTTATTGATTGCTTAGCATATTCAACTCAATAATCTTTATTGAGAACTTCCTATGCAAATATTATTTTGATATTTATTATGTGGTTATAAAATATGAATTAAGATACACTTCTCATGGGCAAAGAGCTTAGAGTTTAATGAAGGAGCTAAGGCAATAGGTATACAGATACTTGTTAAGACAAAGTAGGAAGAAATTATATGAATGAATCATTAGTTACATCTAATGATTTATTTTTGGAGACCAGTGACTTTCACAGTACATCCAGGCAGCAGAAGCCTAACACTGTCTAATGTAAGCTCTCACACAAGTAATTTCTGCCTTTATCATTCTTTAAGTGGTCTATGGGACTACCACATACACCTCTCTATCTCTGTTTTCTATCCTAACATATGTCAAAATAACTCATTTTTAATTCAAATTCCCAACAACAAATATTTACAAACATGTACATTTTATTAGTAAGGAGTAGTAAAATTATAAGAGATTATAAGAAAGTCAATAAAGTTACAGGTAATGTACTAAAGATGTTTTAATGGAGGCAGCATCTTGAATAGAAGAAAATATGATTTTTTTAAAGCTATACACATAGAAGTTTTGGGTTGAATCAGCTTGTGCCAAAATATTGAGAAATCTAGCTCCTAGTCAAAACCCTAAGTGTGATCTTTTAGACTTGACCACAGGCAGTTTCAAAGGCTTTACCTGGCAGACCTCACAGGGAAAAGCTGCCTCCCCAACACCAGACTAGGTGCACAGCCAATGCACTGCTGTCTCCACAGGGAGTTGCCATCAAGGACTCAGGACCCCTTGACCAGCTGTGCTCTCAGGCTGTCTGCGTTACTAGCCCAAGCACCTCCCTTAGGAGTCACTTTTATCAAGAGCCTGTGGCCATGCCGTGCACCTCTGCTGAGACCTCTTTATGGGGCGGGGGGGTCGAAGGACTTAACACTGTTTTCCACTCTCAGTATTTAGCATCTTGTCACTCCTATTCCTTACCCTTCCCTCCCTTCTCCCTGTAGGTCCATAAAACTGCAGTATCTTTTCATGTAGGCTCTCTTGGCAGTGAGGCAATTACTCTCATTTGAGCTTAGATTTACCATATCTGTGCTGATCCACCTGAACCTTGACTGGCACCATTTAAGGAGAAATGTGGAACAGTGGGAGAGACAGCACTTTCTTTCATTTAGCCTCTTGCTTGTATTTTTGCACTGACTAAAGGTCATATGTTACTTTCATTCTGGTGTATTGTGTTGATCAGCTACTAACTATGATACCTGGCAGCTCAGTTCTCTCCAGCTCCATTAAGCCCTTGGAGTTATCTACCTTCTTGGAGCCTTTGAGTTATCTGCCTTCATGTGACTGTTGTTTCCAATGCATTTCTGAAAGAAACAGACAAACCCTCACTTGCTATATATAGCTGGTCTCTTCATAGGAATCTGACACAAAATATCATCTGGCCTATTCCCAACACCTGTAACACATTTGCTCCATAACAAACAAGCAGCTCTTCAGCAAATCTTAATACTTGATCATATGTACCCAGACATTTTTCAGTACTGATTCAGTCAGGAAAATTTCATTCCACACTAGTTCCTTACACTAAGAGCCATTATGGCAAAGAAGTTGGTTGATTCTTTACCTTCCAAATATTATTTGTCCATTTCTGCCTTCACGATACTGTTCCTACATTTAAAGCATCTGCATATTTCTTTAGAATTATTCTGTTCCTTCTTATCCTTCATAGCCAAAGTCCAAACTTCCCCATTAATTTTTTGAGCCCACTGATTCATGACTTTTTTCTATCAATAATTCATATGACCCATAACACCAATAGGACTTGATGCTATGTTATATTTATTTAACAATACAACTATTATTCAAAGTGCCACATAGCTTATTTTGGCACACATAATTATCAGAACATTTTGACTAGGCAATTTTAAGAATGAATTAAAAATTTTAAAGTATATTTTAATTATTTATTTAAGAAATATAGTTTTAAATTTGAAATGGTGCATGAATAAATTTAATAGTTAAGGGAAATCATACAAGAAATGTCAGCATATTATTTAAGTGGGAGCTCAAGTAAGATGTTTCCTTTGTCTTGATTTATTCTTGGTGTTTTCTACCCTACTCCTTCTCATTTAAACTTACCTCCAGTTTAGAAATATACAGAACTTATGCTTGGATCATAAAAGATTAATTTTTTATGTGTGGCAAGGTCAACTCCAACTTCAACAAAAACACACTAACTGCTTGAGATTCTTATATATATATATATATATATATATATATATATATATATATATATGTGAAATAGATTCAGATAAACATGGGGGTAATGGTATACTGAGACAATGGCATGTACTTTTTCAAAGTCCTGATAATTATACCCTTTAAAGGCTAACAACATTCTTTTCTAGGTAAATTATATGACCATGTATACCCTTCTGTTAATGTAATTATTCTTTTGACTATTTTTCTACCGACTGTATTTTCTATTCTATGAATTTGTGTAAAGGATAATATATTTTAAGAGTCAGATATAACAAACATTTTCTTATTAATTATTTTTGTGTTTTTCAGTTAGAATGTGAATATTACATAACCTTCTGAAATATTCTTGGGGGTTACATATACTTTTTCTAATTACCTTAAAATTGATTTCCTAGCCCTTTGATTAATAAAATATTTAGACAGAATGGGATAAAATCTTATTGACAAATAAACAAAGGAATTTAAGTGAAGGGAAAAGGAATAGAGCAAATGTTCCTGTGAGAGAAGGAAACTAAATCTTATTAAAGTTTTATTATTTATCTGGTGTTAGTATAAAGATGTATGCTGCATTTAATATGTACTTTTTTTCACATATCATATCTATAAGGCAATTTGATGGAATATCTTACTTCACTTAACAAATAAGAACGTTGTGATCTAGAGAAATTTCATGTCTTGCCAGCATCCAGTTACTTAGAAAATGACAAAGTAGTAACAGGTTGTTTCATTGGTGCCCATCTCTATTAGGCTACAGATTGTGTTAAGGTTCCTAAATATCTTAAAATAGTAGAATATTTAAGGTCTGTTCATACCTATCCCATCAAAGAAGCTGTTTCTAATACTGAATTTTATCCCTAAATTGTACGGGAATTGTGTTTTATACCTTGGCACACTTTGACAATGTTTGAGCAGGAGACAAAGATTTATCTCATGAATGAAGGATTCAAGATGGTGGCGTGAGAGGTGAGACAGAGAACTCCTCCCCAAACCACATATAATATGAAAATATAGTTAATACAACTAACCCTAAAAGAGCAACAGGAAAGAAGACCATATCAGACTGCATACATCTGGACAGAACAGACCTCAGGAAATAGGGTAATGTACCAAAACCTTCATCCAGCGGGACCCAAGTCATTCCTCCACCCAGCTCACTGGTGGGAGAAAGAGAAACAGAGCAGGGAGGGAGTGTAAGCCTAGGACTGCTGAACACCCTGGAGATCTGCACTGGGAGCACAAACCTATATTGCACGATGCTCTGGAGATTAGTGGGGTTGGAAGCTAAGGCAGGCAGAACACTTGGGGAGACTGAGATTCTAGCCCTTTATGGAAGACAGGGATCCACATCTGGCTGCTCTGGGACAAAGGAAAGGTGGGTGGTCTGAAAGGCTTCCTAGGAGTGAGAGGGCTGCTGAAGGAGTGGGGCTTCAACGGAGCTTGCTGCACGGCAGAAGAGATAGGTGGACAAGGTTACCTGGGCGTGCTCTGCCCAACAGGTTGGGAACACTCAGGAGCATCAGGCATTCCATCCTCCTGGATGACAACACAGCTCCAAGGCCCCCCACCATAATAAACAGCCTGCTGTGACTTCCTCCTGGAAAGCACACACCAGCTTACAAACCACAAGCCCCTGCCCTGGTGTCAGGCCAGCTAGAAGGAGGCACCACCTACAGCAGTTACAGAGGCAAAGCACATAGGCTTACACCTGTGTGCTCAGCCCACTGGTTCTGACAGTGTAGACAGGTGCTGTAGCCAGGAAGCAGGAAACAGCTTTTTCCTTCCCCCAGGCACCAGCACAGCACCCTTGTGACCCCTGACATCACTCCAGAGGCTGAGCAGCTCCAGAGACTAGAGCTTCTGGGCACCAGGGGGCAGCACATGCAAATATGAAATGTAAAAGGAACCTGGTTCAAAAAAAAATCTCACAAACAGCAGAAAAAGGACCAAGTGAAACTGAACTCACCAATCTTCCTGAAAGAGAGCTTAAAATAAAAATCATAAACATGCTCATGGAGGTACAGAAAAATATTCAAGAACTCAGGAATGAAATTAGGATGGAGATTCAATCATTAGCAAATATCACTATCTGAAATGAAACATACAATAGAGGGATTATAAAGCAGATTATATGTAGTAGAAGAGATGGTAATGGAATAGAAATTAGAGAAGAGGAATACAAAGAAGCTGAGGCACAGAGAAAAAAAAGGATCTCTAAGAATGAAAGAATATTGAGAGAATTGTGTGACCAATTCAAAGGGAACAATATTCACATTCTAGGGGTACCATAAGAAGAAGAGAGAAAAAAGGGATAGAAAATGTCTTTGAGGAGGTAATTGCTGAAAACTCCAATCTGGGGAAGGAGATAGTCTCTCAGGCCATGGAGATGCACAGATCTCCCAACACAAGGGACCGAAGGAAGAAAACACCAAGACACATACTAATTAAAATGGGAAAGATCAAGGATAAGGACAGACTGTTAAAAGCAGATAGAGGGAGTAAAAAGATCACATACAAAGTAAAACCCATCAGGCTATCATCAGACTTCTCAACAGAAACTTTACAGGCCAGAAGGGAGGGGCATTATATATTTAATACAATGAAGCAGAAAGGCCTTGAGCCAAGAATACTTTACTGGCAGGATTATCATTTAAATTGGGAGAAAGGATTAAATAATTTTCAGATAAGCAAAAGCTGAGACAATTTACCTCCCACAAACCACCTCTACAGTGCATTTTGGAGGGACTTCTATAGATGGAAGTGTTCCTAAGGCTAAATAGCTGTCACCAGGGGAAATAAAAACACAGCAAAGAAAGTAAAACAATGAATTACTAAGCAGATACAAAATCAAATCAACTACCCCCAAAGTCAATCAAGAGAGAGACAAAGAATACATAATATGATATCTAATATTTAAAGAATGGAGAAGGAAGAAAAATGAGGAAATAAAAAGAACATTTAAGTTGTGTTTGTAATAGCATATTAAGTGAGGTAAATTGGACTGTTAGATAGTAAGAGAATTACCCTTGAAACTTTGGTAACCATGAATCTAAAGACTGCAATGGCAATAAGTACATACCTATCAATAATCACCCTAAATGTAAATGGTCTGAAATGCACCAATTAAAAGACATAGAGTCACTGAATGGATAAAAAACAAGACCCATCTATATGTTGCCTACAAGAAAGTCACTTCAAACCCAAAGACATACACAGACTGAAAGTAAAGGTATGGAAAAAGATATTTCATGCAACTAATAGGGAGAAAAAAGGAGTTTGAGTACCTGTATCAGACAAAATAGACTTCAAAACAAAGAAAGTAACAAGAGACAAAGAAGGACAGTATATAATGATAAAGGGGTCAGTCCAACCAGAACATATAATTATTATAAATATCTATGCACCCAACACAGATTACCTACATATGTGAAATAAATGCTAACAGAATTAAAGGGGGAAATAGAATGCAATGCATTCATTTTAGGAGACTTCAACACACCATTCATTCCAAAGGACAGATCAACCAGAAAGAAAGTAAGTAAAGAGATAGAGACACTGAACAACATATTAGAATCGATGGACCTAATGGACATCTACAGAAAACTCTGTACAAATGCAAAAGGATACACATTTTTCTCAAGTGCACATGGAACATCTTGAAGAATAGATCATATACTAGGACACCAAAAGAGCCTCAGTAAATTCAACAAGATTGAAATTGTACCAGCTAGCTTCTCAGACCACAAAGGTATGAAACTAGAAATAAATTACACAAAGAAAATGAAAAAGCCCACAAACACAGGGATGCTTAATAACATGATCCTAAATAATCAATGGATCAATGACCAAATAAAAACAAAAATCAAGGAATATATGGAGACAAATGACAACAATGATTCAACACTGCAAATTCTGTGGCATGCAGCAAAGGCCATCCTAAGAGGGAAGTACATTGCAATACAGGCCTACCTCAGGAAAGAAGAACAATCTAAAGTGAACAGTCTAACCTCACAACTAATAAAACTAGAAAAAGAAGAACAAATGAGGACCAAAGTCAGGAGAAGGAGAGACATAATAAATATTAGGTCATAAATAAATAAAATTGAGAAGAATAGGACAACAGAAAGAATCAATGAGGGGGGCGTTCAAGATGGTGGCATGAGTGGTGCAACAGAAATCTCCTCCCAAAACCATATATATTTTGAAACTACAGCAAAACAACTATTCCTAAAAGAGACACCAGAAGATACAGTACAAAAGCCGGACTACATCTACAATCTGCAAGAACTCAGCATTCCACGAAAAGGGTAAGATACAAAGTTGTGACCTGGCGGGACCTGAGTACTTCCTGTAACCCAGCTCACCAGTGGGAGGAAAAGAATCAGAGTGGGGAGGGAGTGGAAGCACAGGACTGCTAAATAACCAGCCCTAGTAATCTGCACTGGGAGCACAGAACACATTGCATGGTCTACTGGATATTAGAGAAATCAAAAAGTAAAATCTGAGATGGAGACTGCGAGCGGGTCCCCACATCCGGCTCCCCTTGGACAAAAGAAAAGCAGGCACTTTAAAAGTCTTAAAGGGACAAGGTCTTAACAAGTGGACAAAATCACCCTAGCACATTCAGCCCAGCAGGCAGGAATCTTAAGGAAATTCAGGCTCCCTAACCCCATGGGTGGCAACACAGCTCCGAAGACCCTCATGGCGATAAGCAGCTTGCTGTTCATTCACCCCGTTGGCACTGCAAGGAAACCGGCTGACCTGCCACTGCTGCAGACCAGCCGGGAAGCAGCCCCGCCCACAACATCCACACACAGTCTTCTCACAGTGCACAGCTAACCAGGGGAGACCAAAGACTGCTGCCAACATGCAGGAGCCTGGGACAGGCAAAGGAAGCTGGCACAAGGTCCAGAAAGAATGAAGGGGCACTGTTTTCACAAGAGAACACACCCGGCATGTCTGTGAACCCGCACAGAACCTCCACGAGGACTACCCTGCCCATGGCAGCTCAGGGAATAACCCAGAGAGTGCTCTCTGTGTGTGGGTAACTGGCACAGGCAGCAGAGAAGAGCAAGGTGGCCAGCAAGCAGAAAGGGGCTTTGTTCTCCCACCTGACACATTTGCCACTTGCCGGCAATCATTTCTATTGCCATGAAAAGGCAGAAGACTTTGGTCCAGTCCAAAATCACTCAAACAACACCATAGAGAGGGCCTGGAGAGATAGATATAACCAATCATCCTGAAAAATAATTCCAAGTAAAAGTCATAACCATGCTGATGGAGCTGCAGAGAAATATGCAAGAGCTAAGGGATGAAGTCCAGAGGGAGATAACAGAAATGAAACAATCAATGGAAGGGCTTAAGAGCAGACTGCATGAGGTGCAAGAGACTGTTAATGGAATAGAAATCAGAGAACAGAAATACAGAGAAGGTGAGGAAGAGAGAGATAAAGGGATCTCTAGGAATGAAAGAATATTAAGAGAAGAGTGTGACCAATCCAAATGGAACAATATTCACATTATAGGGGTACTAGAAGAAGAAGAAGAGACAAAAAGGGTTAGAAAGTGTCTTTGGAGAAATAACTGCTGGAAACTTCCCCAAGCTGGGGAAGGAAATAGTCTCTTAGACCATGAAAGCCCACAGATCTCCCAACCCAAGGCTCCCAAGGAGGACAACACCAAGGCATATAATAATTAAAACGGCAACGATCAAAGATAAGGAGAGGGCATTAAAGGCAGCCAGAGAGAGAAAAAAGATCACCTTCAAAGGGAAACCCATAAGGCTATCATCAGACTTCTCAACAGAAACCTTACAGGACAGAAGAAAATGGCATGATATATTTAATGCAATGAAACAGAAGGGCCTTGAACCAAGGATACTCTATCCAGCAAGATTATCATTTAAATTTGAAGGAGGGAATAAACAATTCCCAGATAAGCAAAAGTTGAGGGAATTTGCCTCTCACAAACCACCTCTATAGGGTATTTTAGAGGGACTGCTCTAGATGGAAGCACTCCTAAGGTTAAATAGATGTCACCAGAGAAAATAAAACCACAGCAAAGAAAACAGACAAACCAAATGCTAATTAAAGGTATAAAATAAAATCAGCTATCAGGAAAGCCAGTCAAGGGAAACAGAAAAGAGAACAGAATAAAACACCTAATACATAAAGAGTGGAGGAGGAAGAATAAGAAGGGAGAGAAATAAAGAATCATCAGACTGTGTTTATAATAGCATAATAAGTGAGTTAAAGTTAGACGGTTAGATAGTAAAAAATGTACCCTTGAACCTTTGGTAACAACAAATCCAAAGCCTGCAATGGCAATAAGTACATATCTATTGATAATCCCATAAATGTAATTGGACTGAATGCACCAATCAAAAGACACAGAGTAATAGAATGGATAAAACAGTAAGACCCATCTATATGCTGCTTACAAGAGACTCATCTCAAATCCAAATACATACACAGACTAAAAGTGAAGGGATGGAAAAAGACTTTTCATGCAAACAATAGGGAGAAAAAAGCAGGTGTTGCCATACTTGTATCAAACAAAATAGACATCAAAATAAAGAAAGTAACAAGAGATAAAGAAGGACATCACATAATGATAAAGGGGTCAGTCCAACAAGAGGATATAACCATTATAAATATCTATGCACCCAACACAGGAGCACCAACATATGTGAAACAAATACGAACAGAATTAAAGGGGGAAATAGAATGCAATGCTTTCATTTTAGGAGACTTCAACACACCACTCACTCCAAAGGACAGATGAACCAGACAGAAAATAAGTAAGAACACAGAAGCACTGAACAACACACTAGAACAGATGGACCTAACAGACACCTACAGAACTCAACACCAAAAAGCAGCAGGATACACATTTTTATCAAGTACACATCGAACATTTTCCAGAATAGACCACATACTAGGACACAAAAAGAGCCTCAGTAAATGGAAAAACATTGAAATTCTACCAATCTAGTTCTCAGATCACAAAGGTATAAAACTAGAAATAAAGTGTACAAAGGAAACAAAAAGCCTCACAAACACATGGAAGCTTAGCAACATGCTCCTGAGTAATTAATGGATCAATGACCAAATTAAAACAGAGATTGAACAATACATGAGGACAAATGAAAACAACAGCAGAAAGCACTAATATCTGTGAGACGCAACAAAGGCAGTTCTAAGAGGAAAGTATATAGCAATCCAGGCCTATTTAAAGAAGGAAGAACAATCCCAAATGAATAGTCTAAAGTCACAATTACTGAAACTGGAAAAAGAAGAACTAATGAGGCCCAAAGTCAGCAGAAGGAGGGACATAATAAAGATCCTAGAAGAAATAAGTAAAATTGAGAAGAATGAAACAATAGGGAAAATACCAATGAAACAAAGAGCTGGTTCTTTGAGAAAATAAATATAATAGATAAACCCTAGCCAGACTTATTAAGATAAAAAGAGAATCTACACACATAAACAGAATCAGAAATGAGAAAGGAAACTTTACTATGGACACCAGAGAAATACAAAGAATAATTAGAGAATACTATGAAAATATATATGCTAACAAGCTGAATAACCTAGAAGAAATGGACAACTTTCTAGAAAAATACAACCTCCCAAGACTGACCAAGGAAGAAACAGAAAATATAAACAGACCAATTACCAGCAGCAAAATGAAATCAGTAATCAAGAAACTACCCAAGAACAAAACTCCATGACCAGATGGATTCACTGCTGAATTTTATCAGACATTTAGAGAAGACATAATAAACATTCTCTTTAAAGTTTTCCAAAAAATAGAAGAGGAAGGAATACTTCCAAACTCATTCTATTAAGCCAGCATCACTCTAATATCAAAACCAGGCAAAGACCCCACCAAAAAAGAAAATTACAGACCAATATCCCTGATGAACATAGATGCAAAAATAATCAACAAAATATTAGCAAACATAATTCAAAAATATATCAAGAGGATAATATACCATGATCAAGTGGGAGTCATCTCAGGGATGCAAGCATGGTACAACATTCAAAATCCATCAACATTACCACCACATAAACAAAAAGAAGGATAAAAATTGCAGGATCATCTCCATAGATGCTGAAAAAGCATTCGACAAAATTGAACATCCTTTCATGATAAAAGCTCTCAACAAAATGGGTATAGAGAGCAAGTACCTCAACATAATAAAGGCCATATATGACAAACCCACAGCCAACATCATACTTACCAGTGAGAAGCTGAAAGCTTTTCACCTAAGATAGGGAACAAGACAAGGATGCTCACTCTCCCCACTTCTATTCAACATAGTTCAGGAGGTCCTAGCCATGGCAATCAGACAACATAAAGAAACAAAAGGCATCCAAATTGGCAAGGAAGAAGTTAAACTGTCCCTGTTTGGAGATGACATGATATTGTACATAAAAAACCCTAAAGAATCCACTTCTAAGCTACTAGATCTAATATCTGAATTCAGCAAAGTTGAAGGATACAAAATTAATACACAAAAATCTGTTGCATTCCTATATGCTAATGATGAATTAACAGAAAGAGAAATCAGGAAAACAATTCCATGCACAACTGAATTAAAAAGAATAAAATACCTTGGAATAAACCTAACCAAGGAACTGAAAGACCTATACTCTGAAAAGTACAAGACATTCATGAGAGAAATTTAAAAAGATGCCAATAAATGGAAATATATCCCGTGCTCATGATTAGGAAGAATTAATATTGTCAAAATGGCCATCCTGCCTAAAGCAATCTACAGATTCAATGCAATCCCTATCAAAATACAAACACCATTCTTCAACGAACTAGAACAAATCATTCTAAAATTCATATTGAACCACAAAAGACCCTGAATAGCCAAAGCAATCCTGAGTATGAAGAATAAAGTGTGGGTGGGGGAGATTATGCTCCCTGACTTCAAGCTCTACTACAAAGCCACAGTAATCAAGAAAATTTGGTACTGGCACAAAACAGAATAGACCAATGGAACAGACTAGAGAGCCCAGATATAAACTCAAGTATATATGTTCAATTAATATATGATAAAGGAGCCATGGACATACAATGAGGAAATGACAGCTTCTTTAACAGCTGGTGTTGGCAAAAATGGACAGCTACATGCAAGAGAATGAAACTGGATTATTGTCTAACCCCATACACAAAAGTAAACTCAAAATGGATCAAATACCTGAATGTAAGTCATGAAACCATAAAACTCTTGGAAGAAAACATAGGCAAAAATCTCTTGAATATAAACATGAGCAACTTCTTCCTGAACAAATCTCCTCAGTCAAGGGAAAGAAAATAAAAAATGAACAAATGGGACTACATCATGCTAAAAAGCTTTTGTACAGTAAGGGACACCATAAGCAGAACAAAAAGCCATCGTACAGTATGGGAGAATTTATTTGTAAATGACATATCTAACAAGGAGTTAACATCCAAAATATATAAAGAACTCACACACCTCAACACCCTAAAAGCAAGTAAATAACCCTATTAAAAAATGGACCTAGGATATGAACAGACACTTCTCCTAAGAAGATATTCAGATGGCAAAAACACACATGAAAAGATGCTGCACATCGCTAACTACCAGATAAATGCAAATTAAAACCACAATGAGATATCACCTCATCCCAGTTAGCCCAGCCAACATAGAAAAGACCAAGAACAACAGATGTTGGCAAGGATGTGGAGAAAGAGGACCCCTCCTACAATGCTGGTGGGAATGTCAACTAGTTCAACCATTGTGGAGAGCAGTATGGAGGTTCCTCAGAAAAGTAAAAATAGAAATACCATTTGACCCGGGAACTCCACTCCTAGGAATTTACCCAAAGAAAACAACTTCTCAGATTCAAAAAGACATATGCACCCCTATGTTTATTGCAGCACTATTTACAATAGCCAAGATATGGTAGCAACCTAAGGGTCCATCAATAGATGAATGGATAAAGAAGAGGTGGTACATATACATAATGGAATATTATTCAGCCATAAGAAGAAAACAAATCCTACCATTTGCAACAATATGGGTATTATGCTTAGTGAAATATGTCAGGCAGAGAAAGACAAATACCAAATGATTTCCCTCATTTGTGGAGTATAAGAATGAAGCAAAACTGAAGGAACAAATAGCAGCAGATTCACAGACTCCAAGAAGGGAGTAGTGGTTACCAAAGGGGAGCGTCAGAGAGGGCGGGTAGGGAGGGAGGGAGAAGGGGATTGTGGGCTGTCATGATTGGTGCACATGGTGTGTGTGGGATCACAGGGAAGACAGTGTAGCTCAGAGAAGACAAATACAGACTTTGTAGCATCTTACTACACTGATGGACAGTGGCTGCAATAGGGTATGGGGGGGACTCAATAATAAGGGTGAATGCAATAACCACATTATCTTTCTTGTGAGACCTTCTTAAGAGTGTATATCAATGATACCTTAATAAAAAAATATTTATCTCATGTATAAGGGAAATAGCAAGAAGGCAAACCTGATTCTAAGTCCATATAAGAAGCCGAGATTTATATAATTTGGGAAAGGCATGCTGAAATAAATTTGTTAAGTTAAACACAGAATGGTTAATAATTATTTTGGAGTTAGCTTTTCTTTAAAACAGAAATCTCTTGCATATTTTTGGACAATATATATATTTAAGTCATCATGCATATTCTCAGAATCTGTGCCTTAATCAGTAGCTAAGGGACAAAAAAAAACACGTCCCCAGAGAATTAAATAATCCTTGGGTGGGAGCATTAGACCATACTCCTATGTAACTTTGAAAGATGTCATCCTTATACATCTTTGTAACATCCTTGATTCATTGTCTCATGCAATTGACTCAAAAGCAGTAGCCAAAGATGGCCCTAACCCGTAATATGATCCAAGGACATCACACGTCATTGCAACCAGGTTTACCCTGGCTTGTTTCTCTCAAAAAATAATTGTTCTTGTTCACCTCATACACATAGTGGTGACAAGTTGAAGATTCTCTTTATTTTGGATGTCACAATTTTTCTTGCCATAAATAATTAAATAAAGCATATTTATAAACTCTAGAATAATAGATTATAAAATATCTTCCCTGCCATAAACTCATACACATTTGTTGACTCTTTGTAAACACTTATTAACTGTTGGAGAAGCACATTCAAGTTAAATCATTAGGCTCAGACATGCCATAGTGGAATAGCAATGAATTAAATGAGAGATGGATTAATATTTTCCTTCTGGACAATAACTGGTTATTAGTTTTAGACAAAAGTTGTAAAATCACAATACATTTTCTCCATCAAAAGAAGGTTTTATGAATCATGATAATGTCAGTATAAATATGTTTGAACATTGGCTATATAAACTTGAAAATGTTTAGCAGAGTAATCTATCATAAATGTAATTTATTTTCAGGGGTATAAACAGTAATTTAAAAACAATCACCAATTAACATGCTTCACTCATATAAATTTGATTTCACACACTCCTGCATCATGCCTCCAGTGAGCGAAAAAGAAAATGTTTTTATTAATAGTGTTTTTTTCCCTTGTCTAATTTTAATAGTGTATACTGTTAGAAAGAAAATATGTTTCCAACATCTTCCAAAACCTCGCTAATTGAGCAGAAATAAAATAACAAATCCTTGAAGAAACAACAAAAGTGCATGATATTTTATAACTTCTTTTCTCTTTGATTAATCACTTCTCACAGCCTTCTTAAATTTCTCTTTATAAAGCATTGAATGCTCAGAAGTATAATATTGGTAGCTTGTTTGGATACTGTCACAATACAGAAATTTTTTGATACTGTTTCTTATTTTAGATGAAAATATAACCTTTCCTAGAAATCCTGCCATTTGCAGCAACATGGATGGAGCTAGAGGGTATGATGCTCAGTGAAATAAGTCAGGCAGAGAAAGACAAGTGCCAAATTATTTCTCTCATTCATGGAGTATGAAAACAAAGCAAAACAGAAGGAACAAAATAGCAGTAGACTCATAGTCACTGAGAAGGGGCTAGTGCTTACCAAAGGGGTGGGGTTAGGAAGGTGCGGGGAAGGGAGAAGGGGATTAAGGATCACAATAATTCACAATCACAGTATAGGTAGATCATGGGGATGGTAGCAGAGCATGGAGAATACAATGAATGACTGTAACATCTTGCTATGTTGTTAGAGAGTGACCGGAACAGAGGGGGTGAGGACTTGATAATATGGGTGAATGTTGAACCACTGTGTTGTGTGTTTGACACCATCATAAGATTGTATATCAATGATACTTAAGAAAAAAAAAACTCTAACTTTTCCATCTTGCACAACAAGACAAAAATAAGTGAAATTAGAATCAGCAGTAATCTGTGAAATAAATGGTATGTACTTAAGGGGTTTGTAAGATCAATTGGTATAACATATCCTTGCTTGCTATTGTGCTTGCTATTTTTACTAAGGAACTGAAAAGTTGCTTAAAATTTTATAGTTGTTTAAATTATTGTTCTATTTGCATATATAGACCAAGGTGAATGGAGAAAATTAAACTATAAAAAGAAGCAAATTTATTATTGAAATTACAAAGTTAAAATGAACTTAAGCTTCATTTTGTGTATGGGTATAGAATGTGTTGGCTTAAATAGGTCTTGTGTTGAGAAATGAATGAGTTAATATACTTTTAAAAAATGATAAATTACAGTGCTTTGTAAATGCTAAGCATTCATCAAGTGTTATCATTGTGTTATACAGTATAAATACAAATGTACAGTTCTATAAACAAATGCAAAACCCTTGTTTTATTTAATATATTTAAACCCTTTATTAACCTACTGTCTTTGCTTATTCTTACATATACCAAGGCACTCACACAGTTCACTCAATACACCACGTTATTCCCAGAATGCCTGTCTACCACTCCTTCATCTAGCTATCAACTAAACTGCAACACTAGTGTATTCTTAGAAGTCTTCTATGCCTGAAAACTTAAATTTGCTCTCCCTTTCTATTCTTTATATATTTGTGTATAAAATACACAAACGTATATACAGACAGTGCCTGACTTACGGTGAGTGGTTCCACAACAATTTTTCAGCTTTATGATGGTGAAAAACAATACACATTCAGTATGCACTTCAAATTCTGAATTTTGATCTTTTCTCTGTCCATTGACATGCAATGTGATATTTTCTCCTGATGTTGGGCAGTGGCAGCAAGTCAGAGCTCCCAATCAGCCCCATGATCAGGAGGGTAAACAACCAAATAGACTTACAACCATTTTGTAACCAGACAACCACCATGTTTTTCACTTCCAGTGCATTATTCAAGAAGTTATATGAGATATTCAATGTTTTATTACAAAATAGGCTTGGCGTTAGATGATTTTGTCCAACACTAGGCTAAGGTAAGTATGTTGAGCATGTTTAAGGTAGGCTAGGCTATGCCATGGTGTTAGGTAGGTTAGGTGTATTAAACACATTTTTGGCTTAAGATATTTTCAATTTACAATAGGTTTATAGGAACACAACCTCATTGTAAGACAAGGAAGGTCTGTATTTATAAAATTGTCTCATGTTGTATTATTAAATGTAATGTGGTTGTTTCCCTTTTTGATTCCTTCAATCTTATAATATTTTGAATATTGGAATGATGTCTCTTATAGGTATATGCTCAGCATTTAGCTGAGTGCCTAGAGAAGGGCAGCAGTTAAATCAATACTTGTTGAATTCATGAGGATTAAACGATAACCAAATATGTGTTTCCCCTCCTTTTCTTGCCTTCATTATTGCATATGATAGGATATTAAATTGAAGCTGTAGTAAAAAATCAATATGTCTAATGAGAAATGTTATTAAAGAAATTGGATCTAGAAATTGTTGAGCTATGCTAGGCTTAAGTGATTGATTGCCAATAAACATTAGTTGATTGATAATCCTGCATGTGTCTACAGTAAATAAATAAAATCTTTAGCCAGGTTTACATATTAAAAGTCCACAAATAAACTCAATAATGCCTAACTGCAAATATAAGAAACATCACTAATGTTGCTTCTTCCACATTTAAAAATTATTGAGTATGTCCTATATGTCAGTGCAGCTCTAACACTGTAACGCAAAGCTGAATGGGTAATGAGTGCTGTGCTCAGTTTCTAGTCCAGAGAAGAAAGGCAAGGAAAACAAAAGGCTTTTATGATGCAACAAGTACTGTCATCACTGGATACAGAACTTTGAAAAAAGTTGGATTTCAGCATAACAAACATTTGTCTATTTTAAAAGAATGCCCTGGATTTAGGAAGATGAAGGAGACAAGAGGTTTTCCAATGCAGAGAAGTCTGTTTGAGAACGCAGTTGAGAACAGGTAGCACACTTTGGAAAGTTACAGTCAAGAGTGAATATGTGAAGAGTAGGAAAAAATTAATGGAGAAATAGGCTTCCTAGAATAAGCTCAAGAATTTTAATATTTTTTCCCTGAAATCTCTAAGAAACCATTAAACGGTTCTAAAGAGGAAAGTGAAATGACCAGATTTAAATTTTATGAAGATCTCTAGGGCCATAATATGAAGTGCAGCTTTAAAGTTGAAGGGGCAGCCTCAGCAGGCAATGATAAAGTTTGAAGGTGAGAATGGATAAGAGCTTCCACTAAGGCAGCCATAGAGCAAATGAGATGGCAGAATAGCTTTAACATAAATAAAAAAGTTAATGTCACAAGGTTTTGCAACAGACTGGATTTGAGGGAAAAATTGAGAGAACTCTAGCAGATCTTAGTTCCCTGGCTATGTCTTCATAGAATAGGAAACACTGCAAGTGTTGTAAGTTTGGGATTAAATAAATTGTTTTGAATTTTGCACACTCAAATGAAAAAAAAAAAACTACTCAGAAGAGGAATTTCAGGTAGAAATACAGCTTGAAATGTATCAGCTTAAACACAGTGATTGGAGTGGTAAGTTCAGAGACATGATATGAAAACAAAATTCAAGAAATATGCTTCATCAATTTAAGAATGTCTATAGTTATTTAGTCAAAGTTCTTACTGAAGGAAAAAAAAGAATGTCATTAAGTGTGAATTCATGTTTCAAAGTAATACTCCTCATAAATTTAAATAACATAATTTTGAAAACTGAAACTAAAATTTTTTAAAAATAATTAAATTGCCACATACACAACAAACTGATATGTATTTCTTCCACCTATTCACACATGGACGTTTCACTTTTATATACTGACAGTTTCAAGAATAAGTTCCAAATGAATATGGACATTCAAAAATATTTTTAATGGTCATTTTAAGACTTTTTGAGAAGTGAATTATAATAAGGAGTTCTCTATTATATGAGCAGAAAAAGATTAATTTAGTTATAATATTCATTTTCAAACAACACACTATTAGGCAATATTTATAATCACATGCAATTTCAACAACTTAACAATTAGTATTGAAACTATAACATGTTTTAGGTGGAAAATTAATATATGTTGCATGTTCTATAATTGTGGAAGAAATTTAACTTTTTCAGCTATGCCAATGCTCCCTGATTTACTTGGCTTGGAAGACGTTGAATCATAAATATTCTCTGATTCCACTTGGGTTTTAAGAACTGCAATGGTCTCAGCCTTATGTTAAAAATGAACTAGTGATTAAAACCACATGATGAGTGATGTATTGTATTATAAACATTAAATGTCTACATTTATAGTTGGGGGGAAAAAATGGATTATTTGTATTATAAAGAAAAAAGTCAATAACTCTCGCAATAACTAGTTTTGATGGTATACTCTAAAGTGTTTCATATTACAGGACACACTGTAGGTTTCTAAAAAGTAAAAATGAAATCTTGTTAAATTACTTTTAATTTGGGCTTTGTTGCCAAAGGATAGTCTAAAGGGTAAAAATGTGCCCTTCATATATGTGAGAACTTTGAAATTCATACATATAAGAGAAAAAGTTATATTTCATGCTGCTTTAAATATTAAAATTGAGTAACAGTCAGAATTCTCTACTACTAAAGTCACTTTTTTTAGTCTCTAGGTACTAAACATGACTTGGAATTTTAACTTGTAAATTTGAAGTATAGAACATATTCTGAAACATTTTGATCAGAATAAGGTATAGTATTCTGTATTACGCTTTCAATGGCTTTAAAAATCTGACATACAAGGAAAATTTTCTTTATTATGTTTTGATATGTTATCTCCCAGTGCTACTTTTGCTAACTATGTACTAGGAAATCCAGAATTTTTAAAAACTGAGTAAAATGGTAAGCCACCACACCTGCAATTGGATTCTGATGTGATTAAAATGATTTCAATTGTTTTGTTGTCTGAGAGTGATTTTTTTTGAACAGATGTTTTGCTTTAAATGGAGATCAACTGTACATGTGAGAATCACTTCAAATAAATTGCAGGGGTAGAACTACTTAAGGAAGATTAGAAGCAAAAAATCACACTGAATGCTAAAAACAAAAAACAAAAACTCAATAGAATATTTGAGAAAAGGCTTATAAAAGCAAAACAAAACAAAGACATAAACTGAAGGCTGATGTAAGTACCAGAAGAACAAAAACAGTGTACGGAGTTGGTCAGATTTAAATTCAGATGGATAATTATCTTTATTTAATGCAGAAAAATAAGAAAAGTATAAAGTAGATCATCTTATATCCTTTTAGATGGTCTTGGCTAGAGAGGTAGGGATTGTTCTCTTGTTCCTCTGCAACAGAAGGCTGAGCAGTATGCTCAGCTGAACGATTGTGTTTACCAGTCTCCCTAGTACAGTTATTGCAGTTATTGTACATCTCTGACACATAAACGGTTGTGGGACTTCCAGGAATAAGCGCCTTTATCTTTCATCTGCTTTGTACTGCTGTGTCCTGGATTATAGATTAATGGAATATAGATTGGAGGCTGGAGCTCCAACAGCCCTCTTGAACCCTGAGATGACCTTGAAAATGAAAGTCATGCTGTTGGAATGTCGGGAGAGAAGGTAGGAGCTGGCGTTCCAGACGCCATATGGAGAAATCACACCAGCTGTGGGTGGTGTATTTTATGAAAGAATAAACTCCTGTGCATTTAATCCACTATTTTTCCTAGTCTCTTTTTCTCAGTGTTAAACACAATTACTGACACAGGTTGGATAGATGTACAGAACAAATACTAAGAAAGAGGAAACAACAGAAATCTAAAAAGCTAATGGATTAAACTCACATGAATTTTAACAGTTCAAACTTTTAATTTCAGTGATATTAAGGCACAGTTTCACATATAGTAAAGTGGTTTAATGGGGTATTCAAACCAATTTGAGTTTCATGAAAATAGAGGGCCAGATTTAGCACTTAAAACATTAATTAAAATGGATTTCAGGGGGACAAGAATGATTTTCGTGTAAGTATATCACATGCAACATTTGATACATACTTATAATGAAATATTATTTGTTATATACCTGCAATTCAAATTTACCTAGGAGTTCGGTATTTTTATCTAGTAAGTCTACTTGTGAAGTTGTTGAAACTCATAATAATATAAACTACACCAGGTTATTTTCAAAGAAATAATATTTTGATGGGGTTTTAACATTTGTTACCAAATGTGATCAATAATGCCACATTGAATCATGATAAAAGAAAACACATTTTATTAGACATCTGAGGTGTGTCATTTAATTTTTGATAATCCCTCCTGTCTTGCCAATGGGTTTCAGTCCTGGGCAAGTTCACTATGGATTCAATGTGACCAAAGAAATGACAGCGGAATGTTCTTGGGGTGAAAGGGTTACATCCAACTCTATTTCGGCGGTGGCAGATCTATCACTAGAATCCCATCCACTCAGAGCAAGTCTGCATGCAGCAAGCTGTTCTCTGCCTCTGGGTCTCTGCCTCCGCAGCCAGCCCCCATGTTAGTCTCTGTCCTTGGCACTGCCACCACTACAGCCTCTGCTCTGCTCTCCTGCAGCCTTGCATTCATGCCACCATGTCGCCCAGAACACTGGGTAGGGCTCTTCATATAGAGTCAACAACGACACATTGCCCACATGTGTGAAGTGAACTAGTCAACCAGGGCCAGGTGAGCAAGCTGGCCATAGGAACCTTCACTGTATCCACATTCCACCCCCACAGGATTCTTGGCCTATCAATCTGTGTGCCTTCAATCCTCTGCAATGGTCCCTGTGCGAGAAAGCTGGAACATTGTAACCAAATTCCATAAACTGTGACAGTACACACATAACAAAGGTTACAACAAATTATAATAACCCCCAAGCCTGAGGAGATCCATTGCCAAGTGGTCATCCTGGCTGTATTCAAACCAGTTCTACTCAAAAGAGTTAACCAAAAGGACCACGGGTGGGCCTTACAATACCCACCTTCTTCAGCCTCTCCAGCAAAAAGTCTTGCAGACGCACAGGCCAATCTTGTTGCTTTCTCTCTGTCTTTTGCTTCGTCCTCAGCAGCCAGAACCGCTGCTCTGGTTTCAGCTGTCACCACAGCTCCAGTCATTCAATTTCTTTCCATCTTCTCCTGCCTTTTCAATCAACCCACATCTGGGTCCTCGTGACCTTCATGGGACCCTTTAAATTCTTCCTTTGAGAAGTAGACCGTATTTCCTTTTGTGCTTCAGCCCAAGGATAGAAGCAGAGCATGGAGTGGTCCACCGCCTGGCGAGGGGGCTGCACCTCTCCTGGAGGAACCCACAGTTGCCGAGTCCTTCTGGCTTTCCACCAGCTTTCAGCCAGGTGGGGTCTCACCCGAGGAGGGGCCGATGCCTCCGGCACTGGCAGGGCCTCCACCCCAACCTGTTCGTCAAACCTCCGCTCCTCCATTTTGGGGGCTGACGGCTCCACTACATCCTTCACCAGCCCCATGGCACCTGGCAGCCTGCGTCCTGCTCCTTCTTGTGCTGCTCCCTCTCAGGCCTGTACTATTTCCACAATCAGCAATAAATTTTCTTTCTCTTGGGGTGGACCCCAGTCCTCCACCCCTTCCCAGTAACACATGTCCACAGGAGGACATCTGAATGTCTCCCTGTTCGTAGGTGCAGCCTGCTGAAAACAGTCCTTCCATGAGGGCAGCCTGTACTTTTTCCTTGGTTACCAACGAACCCTGCCGACATCACCAATTGTCCTGCCAATGGGTTTCAGCCCCAGGCAAGTTCACTATAGATTCAGTGTGACCAAAGAAATGACAGTGGAATGTTCTTGGGGTGAAAGGGTTATACCCAACTTTATTTCCACAGTGGCAGCTGAGTCACTGAAATCCCATCCACTCAGAGCAAGTATGTATGCAGCAAGCCGGTCTCTGCCTCTGGGCCCTGCCCCTATAGCTGTCTCAGTCTCTGTCCTCGGTGCTGCCACCACTCCAGCCTCTGCTCTGCTCTCCTGCAGCCTTGCAGCCCTGCCACCACGTCGCCCAGAACAGTGGGTAGGGCTCTTTATATAGAGTTAACAATGACACATTGCCCATATGTGTGTAGTGAGGTAGCCAACCAGGGCCAGGTGAGAATCCTGGCTACAGGAATCTTCACTTTATCCACACCTACTTTTACAGAATAAGAGGCTGAAGCTTAAATTATTTCAGTCAATGTATTGTGCTTACATGGCTAATAAGTGACAAATACAGGATTGGGATCTAGGTTGGTATGACATGATTTCAATGTTGAATATAGACCAGGTTATCATGTAACTTAATTAATGGTGAAAAACTTCACTGTGATAGGTAAAATACAGACAGTAACAGCTAGGATTTTTACACCTAATTCTTTCAAGTAAAATCAAAAGAAAAAAATTCTTCTATGCCAAGGATTACTGAAAATTTCCTTGGTAAACGCAACACATCCGAAACAGTGCTGTATGTCTCTCCTCTCCTTCCTTCCCTCCTGACTTCCAATCATATCAGTCAATTCTTTTTTCTACCTACATTTCTCTCAAATCTGTATCCTTGTCTCTGTGCTGCCTTGCTTTCTTAATTCAGTTTCCCTAACAAAGAGAATGTGCAAACCAGGCACCAGCTGAGCAGAATTAAGGTCATTAGGAGGGACAAGTTCCATATCTCACAGCTTCTCATCCACATCCCATGGTCAGCTGATCAGACCAAGACCAGGGCTCAGACTCAGTCCCAGTAACACCAGAGATGAACTTTGTATACCAAGTGTGGATAAAAGAAAGTTCCTGTGACCAGGATTCTCACCTGGCCTTGGGTGGCTAGTTCACTACAGAGGTGTGGGCAATGCATTGCTATTGACTCTATACAAAGAGTTCTTCCCAGTGCTCTGGGTAACAACGTGGCATGGCTGCAGGAGAGCAGAGCAGAGGCTGGAGTGGTGGCAGTGCCGAGGACAGAGCTAGAAGACAGTTGTGCAGGCAGAGAGGCCCCAGAGGACGGCTTGCTGCACACAGACACGCTCTGAGTGAATGGGATTTTAGTGACTGACCTGCCACTGTGGAAATAAAGTTGGGTATAACCCTTTCTCCCCAAGAACATTTTACTGTCATTTCTTTGGTCACACTGAATCCGTATGAACTTGCCTGAGGCAGAAACCCATTGGCAAGATACCATGTTCCACCCAAAACAGGATAATCAAAATAAGCCAATTATCTTTTTCAGGAATTTGGGCAGAAAGACATTTGAGGACATACATACAAAGTTAAGTTGATGAATACATGGTAGCTGAGGGAATTTAATGGCATATTCTTAGAGCAGGGATTACTAAAAGATCACTAATAGGAAGGTCAGTCAGCATGATTTCTACAGCTGCATTGAATAGAAAATAACCTTCCAATTTCTGGGGCTGTAATTTCAGAAAATTTGGTTGTGTCATTTTTTTGTGAGTTGCCAAACTCTGATTACTAGATGTATCCTAACATTGAACTTCTATTACTTTAGGCAGATTGAGTGTGTCTGTGATCCTTGAAGCATATATTAGAAGGAAGAGAGAGACAAAAGAGGAACAGAGGGGAAGGATAAGAGGGAAGAGAAGACAAAGAGCCTAGTTCAATTGAACATTTACAATAGTGCCTCAGAGTGTTACCAGCTTTATCTCATTACTTTTCACACAAAAATGAGTTCATTCTGTCATTACCATCAATTTATAGATAAGGAAGCTGAGACATAGGAAGGTTGAATAAGTTGCCTGAGGGCTCGTCACCCCCAAGAGACTGAATATGAGTTGGAATCCAGACCATCTGAATCCCCAGCCCCTGCTGCACACCACTGTGTCATCCTGCCTCCAGAAGTTCAGCCATGTCCATTATTCATTCGGTACAAAGTGGAAGACAGGCAAAATGAAAGGTTTCAAACAACAATTGAATAGCAATCAGTCTCACATGTAATAGCAGAGTGTTATCCAAGCTATTTGTATTACATAAGGGCGATAGTTATTTGGGACTCATCGTTTAAAGGGCAGTAGAAAACTACAGAACATCTCACTTCCATACTTCCACATCATGAGTGGTTCAACTCATGATCTAGAGTTAATCAGGCCATAAAAACATTCCAGCTGCACCATTTATTAGCTCAACAACCTCGAGTGAACAACTCACAGCATAAATCCCCACAGATGTAAATCGGGATAAGATTCCCAGCTTCATAGAGTTGTTTTTAGGGTTAATGAGATAATGAGGTAGTGAGATAATGAGAAGTAATATGAATCTATCCTATTAAGTGAACAAAATTGTATTTGCAATGCATGGCAGGAGGTAAAGTGTATTCAGGTTCTGCACTTAAGAATGGGAGCAACTGATGACAAAAGTGTTAATCAGGCTGTGAAAACATCCCAGCTGTACCATAACTACCATAAAAGGGTAGTTTTGCCTTTATAAAAAAAATACATTCATATTATTTAGCTCTTTTGCCATGAGAAGGTACTCATGTGCTAATATGTACTAATCTTACCTGATACATATTAAAGAATCAGAAAATATATATTGTCACTGATTCCCTTTGGCATGAAAGACACTTATAATTTTAACTTTAGATAATCTAATGGGAATTAAACCCATTTTTGTAAAAATAGATAATATATAAATGGGGTATAAAACCCAACTTATATCTGAATGTTTTGAATGTCATTTTTACTTACAAATTGAGAATATATTTTCCATTACAGAGAGATCATCTTGATCTTTCAACACATCAGAAATCTATATCTAATAACGAAAGTACATCTAATAAACAAAAATTACATTTTAAGGAGATGTAATGATAGATGTTTCTTGACACAGTAATCCAAAAAAATAGACAACATTCTTAGTAGCAAACAACAGAACCCATTCTAGCTAGAATTAGGCAGGAAAGGGATTCTGTACAGGAATCACAAAAGTCTTGGAATCTTCAGGAGTGCAGATCGTCAGCCTCGGAGAACGAGAAGCTGGGAAAGATGCACAAGCCGCACACTGAGACTGGTTGGTTGAAGACCCCATTGAAACTAAACACTGACCAACTGCACAGCTTTTACCACTTCTGTCCTTGAAAGCAGGATCCTGCTGCCTCTGCACTCACCGGGAAGGATGAGTGGGGAGAACGAATTCTGTAAATACCTGCATTTCCCTGTGCCTGCTTAGGAAATGAAGTCCTGTTCAGCCGTCACTTTGTTAGAGCCTTATTCAGAAATCTCCCTAACAGTAAAGAAGGTTAATTAAGTAAGACTTTTGGTTTCTACCTTGGGGAAGTGAAAATTAAGGCCTGCCAAAATATTTGAAGGAGTGTATAAAAGGTATTGGGTAACCAGAAAACACATCAGATGTCCACCAGAGACAGTACTTATATATATAATTAAAGTCCTTATTTTAGCAGACTTAAAGCAGGGCCATTGTATAACAAAACACAATAAGCAATTTTTATAGCTGTTTTGCTTCATATTTTAGTTAATATTGCCAAATGAATTTCAATATCTCTTGACAATTTGACAGTTGATGTCATAGTAGTTAAATGAAAACACCAGGGGTATACTGGGAAATTGAATAAATATCTCTTCTTTCAGAGATATCTTTAGATATTTCCTGTAGTTCGAAAAGCTTGTAGATATACTACAGTTTATGAATGCCTGTTCAACTTAATTAAATACGGCTTGAAATGAAATAGAAATTTTAAATATTAGAAGGCATAAAAAATATGCCTATGAAATGTATCCAAAATAACTTCACCCAATAAAAATCAATGTATTGATTCCAGAATTTAGCTAATATTTAGATATCTTTTAGAGGCATCATTTATAATAATTTTTCTAGAAATTTTAAGTTTCTAGAATAGAGTCAAGAATTAGGAAGTAAGCAAAATAATTTACAAGGTCAATGCACAAGAATGTATCCACTTTGCAAGTTGCCCACAGAGTACCATTCATGGCACACTGTTCCTTATTCTTTGAACAATTAAAATGAGCTTATGTTGAGGTATCAAGCCACACTAGCACTGAGTACATGGCCTTCTTGAACATAGTAGTGGAAGCCTCGATACTAAGGATGGAGG